>NC_056733.1:1046767351-1047097351 GCF_019279795.1 Protopterus annectens
AGCTTGTTCCAAAGATGTAGCAGTCGCTGGGAGATAAATCTGTCCTTCCAGCATGTCCTAATTAAGTCACAGGCCATATTTAAGTCCCTGGAACAGGTAGCCCTGGACCCATTTGATTTATGGATATGTAGTAAGTTCATTAGTTTTGGGTCTTGGGTTGCTCTGTAGGCCAGACATAAGTCTCCCTTAAGAAGTCTATATGATACAGAATATACTAACAGGGATTTGAGTTGGTCTGTGTAAGATACATGCTGGAGGCCCTCGATATTCTTTGTTAGAAACCTCTGAGGTCTCTCTAATTCCTGTAGGTGCATAGTACGGTACATACCAAATGAGGCATTATACTCGTTTATGGGCTAGATAAGTGCTGAGTATAGGAGGGTTAGAACTTCTTTTGCTCTCTAGGCAATGCCTTTACTAATCAAGTGAACTACGTGGAAAGTTTCCTTACAATGGTAGACACATGATGGTTGAAGTTAAGGTTGTGGTCATCCTGCGATCCCAGGTCCCTTACCACTTCATGGGTAATTAGGGTATTTTTATTGATTTAATAGTGTGAAAGGACATTGTTTGTCCTGAAGGGAATGATAATGCATTTCTTTGAATTCAGTTTGAGACTGTGACTAATACACCAGTCGGAGGTCTGTGTGAGACCTTCCTGGAGTAAACTGATATCATTTATGGGTTCAATGATTGCACCTAGTTTGCAGTTGTCTGCAGACTTAGTCAGCCACAATCCTTTAGTTTTGACCTGAACTTCTAAGAAGTATATACCAAACAGTAGGGGGCCCAGCACTGAACCCTGTGGCACCCTGCTGGTAACAGATCTGCTGGATGATGTGGAGTCAACCACTTTGTTAGTGTGTGTCCAGTTTGTGAGCCAGTTGGCAATCCATCTTACAACAAAGGGGTTTCCCTTCAGGTTGCTAAGTTTATTGGTAATACCTGAATGTGTGACTGTGTCGAAAGCTTTTGCCAAGTCAAGGTATGCTGTGTGCACAGATTTGCCCTCATCAATGGCCTTGGTCACACTTTCAGAGAAATCCACCAGATTTAACAGGCAGGATCTGTCCTAAATGAAGCCAAATTGGGTAGGATCACCTATGTCTTTATTTATGAGGTCCATAATGATACATTCCATGGCCTTAAAGATCAGGCTGGTCAGGCATATGGGTCTATAATTCCCCAGGTCTGTTGCTAGGCCACCTTTGTGGAAGGGAATAAGTGTAATTGTTCTCCATTCCACAGGAACAAAGCCTGTGGTTAGGCTATGATTGAAAAGTGTACTTAGTGGTGACACTAGTTCATGTTTTAGCCTGTTTAGAAGACAACCTGGTATGTCATCTGGTCCTATAGAGGCCATGTTCGTTGCCTTGAACAGGTCTTTAAGGACCTGCATTTCTGATATGTAAGGTGGTGGGGGGATTGAGGAAGGGTTAGTTGTAAGTTTGGAGGGGATAAGAGAGTGAAATTTTTGCCAAACCTATCCGCTAGCAGGTTTGGTATGCCTGTGCGGTCCGTGTGTGTGATACCATTGACCACCAGTTCTGCACATCCTTGGGTTCTACCCTTTAGGTTATGTACATAGCTGTAAAAAGCCTTATGATTATCCTAGGTTTCTCTCAAAGGAGCTCTTGGAGGATTTGACAAGTTGTCTTATTTGCCTGTTAAGGCTGATGAGGGTGCTTTTCCATTATTGGGTCCTTGTCTTTTTTTCTTGGACAGCAACTTTTTGCATTTATTGTAGAGTTTGTTGATGCTGAAAGTCCACCATGGCAGCTTGATTTTACTTAGGGCTCTGGCTTTGATTCTATCCGGTACGGTTAAGTTTATACACTTATGATTTGTCCTAGTTTGAAATTCCAACTGCAGTCTTTTTTTTTCTTTTATCCCTGCTCATCTGCATATATTCAGCTTAAATTCTGATAATGTGAAATATCAATGGTATATCCCACCCCTTCTCCATTCGAACTACCCTGCCAGGGTAATTGCCCTCTCATTGTATGATTACCAGAAGTGGTCAGATTACTCTAGCTGTAGCCTTACCAATGTCCTGTACAATGGAAAGAATAGTTTAGGTTTTCTTTCTTCCATAGCCAGCACTATCCATCCTGTAATCCTCTTAGTCATGAATATTTCGCTACACTTAGATGCAGTCTAGGTCTGATTATAACATTTCTAGAACCGTCCTTCTCAGTATGTATGCTCTGCATGGATAAACTCCTAATACTGCATGACTCCTTTACACCATACAAGAGTGTCCATCTATGTAGACTGTTCCTGCGTCCATGGACACTGCATCAGTTATAGTGCATATCGCACAGATGCTTATCTTGACCTCAGTCTGATATCTTTTTTTATTTATCCTTTGCTGACTGGGGTAGTCCCACTGGGCTAGTGACTGATTTTCATGGTAGATCTGAGATGCTATTTCTCCTAGTAGGAGAAACTAACCCAAGCAGCTAGAACCTCAGATCTACATACTCAGGGGTGCAGCACCCTAATGTTGCACTGCATTGTCAGCCATCCAGTCACTGGCAGTGGGAATAGAACACACAGTCTTCTGGTCTTCGAGCACCAAAGGTGTGTGTATTACCTGTTATGTCACTGACGCTGCACTGAAACTCAACATAGATGTATGTGAAAAAGACATTTATTTATTTATTTATTTATTTATTTTGCTTTGTTTACTGGGTTTGTTCAACTGGGTTTAGTGAAAAAACCCTTTTCAGGTTAGGCCTGTGGAGAAAAGCTCCAACATATTACAAACACTTTAAAACAGACAATCAGTAATATATATGAATAGGCATTAAGTAATGTACATTAAAAATTGCACATATATTTTCTATTTAGGGAACCAACAAACATCTTTAATAAATTATCACTTATGATATAGGCAATAATACATTTATACAAATGAAAAAAAACAGTATTGACATAGTTCAGTTGCAAAAGTTATATATTACTTAAAATCTATCCAGTCATTGTCAGTCAAACATTAGAAAGCTCATTTACTTCCTGCCTTTCCTTAAACCTCATTCCTCTTCTAAAATGCTACTTTGCATGTATTGCTCCCACAATTCTCATTTTTTTATGTAATTTGCTCCTACCCTTTTCTAAATATCTCACTTGCATTTCTTTTATCCCTGTTACTATATTCGCTACTTCTAGTACAGCTGGTTTAGACTTCGATTTCCATTTTCTAGTAATTGTTTTTTGGCAGCCACCATAATTAGGCTTAGCAATGCATTACTATGTCTAGGCAGTTCTGACTCTGTACCACAGCTCAACAAAATCATTCCTTAGTTATACCAATTTGCTCACCCAGTATTTCTGATAGAATAGTTGCAGGAAATTTTTAAAGTCTGCCAACTCATTACACTCCCCAAACGTATGTTCCCAATTACCTCTTTCTTCCCTATCACACCTCCAACATTTGCAATCTGCCCAAGGAAAAAATCTTTAGAGTCTGCTTGGGGTATAAAATACCTATGCAGACACTTCCAAGCAAATTTTTTAAATCTTCTAGATTTTCTTGCATATTTGGAGACATACATATATTCCCCCATTGTTTCTTTGTGAACTGCTTATCCAATATCTCTTCCCAGTCCTTTCTAACCTCCCCATTTGATTCCTATATTTATCATGCAAAATTTTATATGCCCTGCTTATCCCTTTTTTAACAGAAGCTTCTGTTCTAGATTCAGCTAAAAATTCTACCAGTGCCGGTCTTTCACTTAGGACCGCCACATCCCATTTCTTTCTCTTTGCCTATACTCTGATATCATTCTTTGATCTGGAAGGCAATCTCTAACCTGCAGTCCAAATGAGTTCTTGGCCTCTTCCCATTCTATTACGTTTCCCTCTCTGATTATTTGTTCCCAATGCCTTGGTTCCTTTGCAAGTTTTCTCCAGTAAATTCCAAGCCTCTCATGCCTATTCTCTTTACCTATAATTGCAGTCATCCCTATCAGCAGAATCTCCTTTCTCTATCCTGTTGTTGGCTTAGTTCTTAGAACGCTTTCTGCTAAATTGGATTATATTCATATGAAGGCCGAGGCAACTATTACAGTAGAACATATACTTTTGTATCAGCAGATGTTCAGCCTTAAGCATTTGCAAAGGTGTATCAGTGTGTTTGTCAAATAGATAGATCATGTGATTAGTGCATAGACATTCAAAGAAATGGAGGTGAAAGAAGGAACTTTGTAGGTCAGAAAACGTTAATATTGTAGTTAAGAAGTGGGTGTAAAGCAGGTTCATAGACAATTATAAAGAAAGCTATCATAAGGTTCATATTAGAGGTATACAGGTGGGGGTGAGCAGAGTCACAAAATAAAGTGTATAGTTGGGAGATGCTAGAGAATCTGTTCAGGGATGGGTGAAACATGGTCGTGGGTCATATGACTGAGAAAGAAGAGAAATGGTTTGATGATATGAAAAGCAGTTTATAAGTTTGGCATTTATCCTGGAGCTATACAGGAGTTCTGAGGTGGTATGTTAATTAAGAGCAGTGCTAATACAAAAATTTCCAGAACGGGGTTGATTTCTGGCCTTGTTGGATATAGTTCTTCATGAACTACCAATCACTACCTCTAGTCATTCAGGATGATAGCTGCAAAAACCGGGAAAATTGAGATAAGCCATTCTATAGTTGAGAGAGAGATGTGGAAATAGATATAACTGGTGCTCTTGACACACAGACTAACAAGTACTCCCTGCAGTTTCTCAGATGGGTACTGCATGTACACATGTACAGGGGAAAGACAGTACTGCTACCAATTTAGACAGTTTTATAGTTAGTTAACCATAGAGGTGAAGTGGACAGCTGACCAGTTTTCAGCTGTTACAGTGACATCAAAGGAAACACAGGTGACACAGCTATAAAATGTTAGCGCTGGAGTGATATGTGTGTGTGTGTGTGTGTGTGTGTGTGTGTGTGTGTGTGTGTGTGTGTGTGTGTGTGTGTGTGTGTGTGTGTGCGTGCAGCACAGTACATTTGTATCCAGCAACATACATTCCCATATACTATTCTCAGGGCATAAACTGTTCATAAAGGCAGGCATGAATGTATGGTGATAATTACTCCTGATATCATTGAGTGACCTGTGACCAGTACAATTTCTGTAGACATAAAACATGTCAGTGGACACTTCTTGTTATTGCTTACTTTATGCACACTGCATTGCTGTGGAAGGGTACACATTGTTCGGCAATTAGATCAATACATCTTACCACACGACTCCAAATTACCATCCTCAGAGCTGGTCATTGTTCAACAAAATGCTGCTGCCTAAAGCTTCAGATTTAGTTGAAAGCAGCTCATGTACTACCTGGGCAAATAAGGTCAAGTGCCATAAATGCCTTTAAATCAGCTTGCTGATGCACATATGGCACAAGAAGCACAGCTTGATGCTCAGGCACAAGTCTGATGTCCCAAATTGATGCCCTCATGGAGGAGACACATGCAAGCCGGCACTCTGTACCTCTAAGTCATGGCGATCTTCTCACATTTCAGAAATCTCATTGTATATGTCATTCACTGGCTAACACTACTCCTTTTAAAAGTCCCTCCATCTTCAGAGGATAACCTTGTGCTAGTGACTTTGTCTGACAGTGTTCAATGAGGAGCACCTGCCTGTTGTATGAAGGAGAGGAGCATTGTTCAGTATCTCAATCCCAAACATTTTAGGGAGCTGTTTTTGCAGTCTTGTGATGGTTCCTTTTGAAACATTGATGACCTGGCTCGGGTGCTTATCAGCACCATGGGCATTATAAGGGTATGTGAGCAAAGCAGGCATTGCTGTGATGACCTGCAAAACTGACACCTTGAGCGTCTCTATACATGGGAAGCAGACGTTGCTCAATGACACCCTGAATGGTACTGTAACTGTTTACTATTGTAAACATTTTTTTTCATTCTGGCATATTGTTATTGGAATGCATGGGAGTATTCCTGTAACTTGCAGGACTTTCTGCCATATGCAATTGATAGTCCTTTTGGAATAACATGAGAGAACAATACATGAAGAACAGGTGCTGCTAATGTCAAGTAATGCTGCTGCCCTGCACAGATGTGATAATACTGTTAGTTAGCAGGTCTTTATCTCATAATGCAGAGACAAATCAGGTGGACTATTCTGTTTTTCATCTATGTCAGGTGGAGAAGGTGGGGAGAAGCATTGTTATAAGGTGATCATAAGTGTGGAGTGGTCTGCAGGAGCCTGTAATGTGATGAGGGTATATTGTAGTATCTCAAGGTGCCAGCATGCTGCCTGGCATGTCCATGTGTGTACTGTAATATATGTATCTCTGTTTACATATGTACAGGAAACACACACCTGCCTTTTTCCTGGGATGGAGGTTATAGGTCCCAGGTATTGGACTGTAGGTTATAGGTGTTGCTCTTGCACCTTTCCTTCTACCAGTCATAGTTCTCTGATGTAACTTTTTCTCTGTCTACAGGAACAGAAGCATGTATGCTACTTCAGAATGCAGAACAGACTGCAAAATAGGGACGGTTAGTTATACTGACATGTGTTGACCTATATTTTATTTAGGTTAGGTTCAGTTATGTTAACCTTTCCACTGTGTCTCCTCCCTAAAAGTCCAGAAGGTCTAGTGGGTCAGTAGGCACTTCAACTATAGCCCTTCCTTCTGAAGCTATAGCTTGGGAGGGTGATGATTCTGGGAGTTGCTAGCCAAAGCGGAATCTCAACCTCTTGCTGGCAGGTAGCCTGGATCCATTGACTGTGGTGGTCCAGCTCCAGCTAAAGCAGTTCATGGATGCACAATTAAGAAAGCAGTAGACAGACATATGGCACACATGGAATGCTGTCTGGGGTGCATTACAGAAGTGTTAATCTGGCTAGTGATGACTACTGGGTCAACAGAAAAGATAGTGGTCCATACCATCTATTTCCTTGATTCATCTGTTGGCAAAAGATTGCACGTTTCCCTTTGAACCAGGGAGGCTTCCTTCACATAAACCCCATACCTTGTACATTGCTGAAGTGTATGTCATCCTTGTATGTGTCTCTTTTCCTCCTGTCTCTCCACATTCTAATCTGTGGACATCCACTCCATTTGTCTGCGCTGTTCTGATTTTAAATGTTTGCCCTTTCACACTGACCTAGTCTCCTTTTCTTCCCCTGTTTTCCTGTCACCCTTCCCCTTCATCCTTCTCTTCACATAAATAAAAGTGGTTCTATTCCCCATGAAATGGTTAACCTGCACTCTCCTGTATGTTGTCCTTCCATGTAATCCACTACTTTTCATTTTTGACCCTTTCCTACTTTCCAGTAAAGTCCTTTTCTAACCCCTTTCTGCATCACAAAGGTATTCATGTATATGGATGAGTCAGTTGTGAATCAATGAACTAGACTAACATTGAGAGTCAATATATTGTAGTTAACCATTGACATTCAGTGTACACCATGAATACATAAAACCAGTGTTAATGCAGGCAGTATTGCATCCTGCATCTGGGAGTATAAATGTTCTATCATCACAAGTACACAACAGCAGGGAAAAAGAAAGATTCCCTTATCCCACTGTTATCCGATCTTGGCACAATGCTATCAGTTCTGATTGATAATGTAACTGAAATGAATGAATCTTCCATTTTCTTTCAATTATTCTGTGATTTACCTAACTGCAGTTATGACAGATCATGGTATAAGTGAAAAACTCTTTGTTCCCTTCATTACGCTATGATCTACCTGCACAATGCAACATCACTTGACCACAGTGTAAGGTTTCATGAATGGCATGGTTAACCACTGTGGAGATTGTAAACACATTTAGTATGTAGATGATGTCATAACTGCATTGTCAGACATACCTCTTAACTGTCCAAGATTTCACAAAATATCTAGATTCTTACCATAACTCTCAATTGTCCAGATTTTTGCAGAATGTTCAGATTTTTGCCTCTTATTTTTGGATTGCTCCCCATAAAATTTGTGGTTTTCTGGCAAATCATTGAGGATTGAATTCACTAAGTAATACTAAATAATGACCAGCATTTGAGTTTCAGACTTCATATCCTTCAGAAAACATGTAACGATGCAAAGTCTGTCATTTAGGAACTCTCTAAGCTTATAGAATCAATATTTAAAATCTGTCCCTATTTTTGGGCCTTTGTCCCCCCATTACTTCTGGCTTTGTCCAGATTTCTTGTCCTGAGAGGTTGAGAGGTATGATTCTTACCTCATAAAATTTAGGGTTGTCTACCAAATCATTGAGAATTTAAGTCACTAAATAATGGCAGGCATTTGAATTTCAGCCATCACAGCCTTCCTTCAGAAAATATATTCAAATTCAAAACCTGTTATTCTAGCAACTTTCTATTTCTTTTAAGTTCAATGTTTAAAATTTACCTTTAATTTCAGGTCTTTGTACCTCCATTAATTTTTCATGTGCTTGGAGGATGAGTGGTATGTGTCAGGGTACTCATTTGATGCCATCAGAACCAAAGTGCAATCCACCTTTCACTCCCTCAAGTAATGTCTCTACAGTATAGGGCTCCTTCTTCATGTCTTAGAAATAAAGCTGATGGCATTTTCTCGCAAGGCAAAAAAAAAAAAAAATACATTATCCTTGATACAAATCTTAATTCAGCTGATGACACCATGAGCTACAAAATAAGCAATTATCACATTAGACAAAACAGACAATTGTAAACATCTTGGAACTATAATTGGTAAGAGCTGAAATATGGGGTCTATATTGGAACATTGAATATTCAACAGTTCGAATCACTAAATGTCGACCCATAGTGATTGAACTGTTAAAACATTGAATGTTCCGCAAACAAAATAAAGCCAAAAAAAAAAAACAAACTAAATGGTGTAGGCAGGGGGGCAAGCCTCTCTGCACCCCACACACCCCCACTACTTAAATATACCAACTCCGACACCGCACTACATTGAAGTAAATGGAAATCTCCCCTTACGAAGATTTCCATTTAGCTCTTCAATGTTCTGCGATTTCATTATTCTCGTGTTGACATGTTGACAATGTCAGATTCAACATTTTCAGCTTTCACGGATTCAATATAAACCCGAAATATGACCTGCATATTACGAATGAAGATATAAAAACTGGGTATATTATATATTACCAGGCCTTTCCTTTATAAGACAGCACAGATTGCTACAGCAATTTTTTTTTATTTTATTGTCCTTTATGTATTTGTCACACCTTCTAACTGGTGTAGCAGGATCACTTGAAACATAACACAGAACAGGCCTGCAACAAGTATCTACATTTGCTGGTGGTCAATGTGCCAGATCTTATCACTCATATCTCTAAAACTCCTTCCTTCAATGGTTAGGATTTAGCTGCTGTCTGGCTGTTATTTGTGTATCCTTTGTTTGCAGACCCCCCTCTATTCTTTGTGTACTCTTTCATTATGGGGAGGCAAACCTTAGTAGATCAAATAAGTGAATCGTCAAAAAACAAGTCTGGTGAATCTTATGTTTCTATTTGGAAGCTCTTGAACAAGTCACCTCACTGACTGAGGGTTATTAAATCTGAGAAATGGTCCACATGTCAGCTTAAAGAACACTTGCAAAAAATACAATTGCGAAATAACATATGTATGTGCATAGTCAGCAAGTAAATTCTGTTAAACTGAGTGCTTTAAAACAGAAATCATGAAATACTTTCACATCTGTTCTGTAAGACCACTTTGAAAAATTGCACAACTAATTAACTAGTTATAATTTTATTAATATGTGTTTGTATCTCCTTTGATGTATAATCATTGTGCAACTGTTCTAAACACTGTAACTTACTTCATTGCACAATTTCTGTATTAGTATTTTTTTTGCTCTTAACTTGAAGAGCCGAGAGTGTGGGGTGCTGGTTCATACTACTGTCTCAAGGTTCTGGTTGAACCAACAATGCTGTTGTTTGCAACGGTATTACCTTGGTGTAGAGCTGTAATATTACTGCTGTGTGTTTACTAATGAATTCACATACACCCATACACACTGAATCTCTCTATCTCTCTGTTTCTGTCCCTAACACAGTATGGGTGCTAATCATGTTGACAAGGACTGCTAGTCACATTTTAAACTGAACATCCCATTGACCACATCAGAAGACATCCAAATATCAGATGACTAAATCTCCTTTGGTGTGTGAGGTGTGCTTGCATAGAGGTTGAGTGGGGATTTACAGGTTAGGGTTACAATAATGGCTAGATATGGAACTCAATTCACTGGTGTGTGTGTGTGTGTGTGTGTGTGTGTGTGTGTGTGTGTGTGTGTGTGTGTGTGTGTGTGTGTGTGTGTGTGTGTGTGCATGTGCATGTGTGTGTGTGTGTGTGTGTGTGTGTCTTGTGTAGTGGCATGCTAGGGAAAAGTTTTTTGGCAAAATAATGTATAGGGCCAGAGTTCGGGGTACTGGGTGGGTGTGGGTTAGGGTTTGCACACATGAGTAAGGTGTTAAGGGGATGAAGCCCATGTATGTGTTCTATAGTCATACAACAAGCTGTTTTGAGACACAATTGTGTTTTTTTGACACCTATTTCCTCATTTCCTAAGGTATTAGAGCCCCGAGTATTTCATTGAACTCCTCTGATTTTGTTTTGGCTAACTTCCAGGTCTTTAGCCTAGTCTTTGTTGACTTTAAAGCCTTCTCTGACCACTGCTTGCAGCCGACTGTGGCAACAGCAAAGCAAAAGTAGTTAAGAGTATTAGATACAGCTGTATTCCAACCCATTGCCATCTGGCCCCAAAAAGGAACGTATCACTGCATTAACACCTGCTGCCGCAGAGTCAGTTAAGTAGTAGGTGTATTCCACAGACTTGAGCAATGCTGCTCGCATTTGTGCAGTGCTTAGCAATGTGCAAACAGGTGTATCTCTCATGTGTAAACACTTTGTAAATTGTTGTGCAAACCCGCTGCTCCTCACTCTATGGAAATGTATATATTATGCTGTGTTTCTGTTGTTTACTGTCTACTTCCTTTGTATGACATGAAAGTACATGTAGAAACATTACAAAATGAAGGCCCTGTCTCAAAGTATGTCACATATTTACAATACAGCCATGTGTTAGCCCCCCCAAACACTGCAACACAGCTGTCTCAGCACTTTTTCCACACATATATCAACCACACTACAAAGCATTTTAAGTCTATTTCTACACATCTTCTCAATACTCACCTCCTATTAGCATTGCCTCTTTTTCATGCATAGCAATACTTACTTCTCTCTATTTTATATTTTCATATTTTATATTCAATTCTGTTTTATGTTTTTATATTTTTATAGTTTATATTCAAGTTTTACTTGTGTGTATTATAACTTTACTTGCTTAATCCATGCTTAGAATTTATTACTTTCTTATTATTTTCTGTTATTTCTACAACCTGTATGGTGAATGTTTTGCCTCCTTAATTTGTACTGTGAAATTTCTTATTGTATATTTAGTACTGTGGAGCTTTTCTCCCCGGGCCTCCAATGAAAAAGGGCACAAGCTCAGTCGGACTATCCCGGTCAACAAATGTCAACTAAATATAGTGGATATAAAATGTTTACTCACCCCTGTTAAAATGCCAGGTTTTTGTGATATAAAAAATGAGACCACAATAAACCATTTCAAAACTTTTCCCACCTTTAATGTGATCTATAACTTGTACAATTCAATTGAAAAACAAATCTGTTAGGGGAAAAATATAAAAAATAAAAAAAATGTACAATAAGCTGGTTGCATAAGTGTGTACACCCTTAAACTAATACTTTGTTAAAGCACTTTTTGATTTAAATACAACATTCAGTCTTCTTGGGTACACACCTGCCATCAATTAAAGAGACTCTGATTAACCCCAAATAAAGTTGAGCTGTCCTAACAGGATTTTCCTGACATTTACTCAGTTGCCTGCTACAAAAGCCATGGTTTACAGAGAGCTTACAAAAGCATCAAAGGGCTCTCATTGTTGAAAGGTATCAGTCAGGAGAAGGGTACAAAAAAATTTCCACAGCATTGGATATACCATGGAAGACAGTGAAGACAGTCATCAAAAAGTGGAGAACATATGGGACAACAGTGACGTTGCGAAGAACTGGACATCCCTCCAAAACTGATGAAAAGAGAAGACGAAAACTGGTCAGGGAGGCTACCAAGAGACCTACAGCAACACTGAAGGAGCTGCAGGAATTTCTGGCAAGTACTGGTTGTGTACTACATGTGACAACAATCTCCCGTATTCTCCATATGTCTGGTCTATGGGGTAGGGTTGCAAGATGGAAGCCTTTTCTTACACAGAAAAACATCCAGACCCAGCAAAAATTTGCAAAACAATACATCAAGTCTCCCAAAAGCATGTGAGAAAATGTGTTATGGTCTGATGAGACCAAGGTTGAACTTTTTGGCCACAATTCCAAAAGGTACATTTGGCACAAAAACAACACTTCGGATCACCAAAAGAACACCTTCCCCATGGTGGAGTATGGTGGTGGCAGTATCATGCTTTGGAGTTGCTTTTCTTCAGCTGGAGCTGGGGCTTTAGTCAAGGTGGAGGGCATTATGAACAGTTCCAAATAGCAGTAACTTCCCAAAACCTTCAGGCATCTACTAGAAAGCTGAAGATGAAGAGGAATTTCACCTTTCAGCATGACAATGACTCCAAGCATACATCCATATCAACAAAAGAATGGCTTCACCAAAAGAAAATTATTTTTTTGGAATGGCCAGAGCCCATACCTAAATCCAATAGAAAATCTCTGGGGTGACCTGATGTGCACAAGAGATGGCCTCACAATCTGACAGATTTGGAGTGCTTTTGCAAGAAAGAGTGGGCAAATATTGCCACGTCAAGATGTGCCATGCTGATAGACTCCTACCCAAGAAGACTGAATGCTGTAATTAAATCAAAAGGTGCTTCAACAAAGTATTAGTTTAAGGGTTTGCAAACTCATGCAACCAGCTTACTGTACTTTTTTTATTTTTTATATTTTTCCCCTAGCAGATTTGTTTGTTTTTCATATGAACTGTACAGGTTATAGGTCACATTAAAGGTGGGAAAAGTTTTGAAATGATTTATAGTGGTCTCATTTTTTTTATATCACAAAACCCTGGCACTTTAACAGGGGTGTATAAACTTTTTATATCCACTGTAAATAAAATAAATAAATGTAATATCAAATGTTGTGTGCTATACAATGTACATCAATCTGGTGACATGCAGAACTAAAACTGTTAACCCATATGCTTAAAAAGCCTTATCTGCATTGCTACTGCAAGAATCAGCATTGACCATATCCACAGGGAAAGAGGTGACCTTCAACACATTTGACCCTACCCATTTTGGGTTTGGCAAGGGTAAATCTTGCTTATTGATCTTTGTGGACTTCTTGGATACTAAACCCAAAGACCTGGATGAGGGATAACCAGACATACCACCTATTTTGAGTTATCCAAGGCCTTTGACACTATCCCCCATTCATGTCTCATATTGAAGATCTCCCCTCTAGGAATTATGCCCTACAGTACTAGATGGAGAGCCAACACACACACTCTCAAAGGTGGGACTGCATCTCCACCACTATCCCACTCACCAGTGGAATACCACAAGAATCTGTGCTGGGTCATCAACTGTGTGGAAACTTCTTCCTTGATGTACATCCGGCGGTAGGTGGCCTGTGGCTTACTGTGTTTGCAGATGACTGTAATTGGACACACTCATATAGATTCCCCCAATGATGGTAATAGATTACAGAAGGGGTTGACAGAGACAAAAAATTGATGCCAAACTCACAGACTGAACCTTACACCACACAACACAATGAAGTACCCCTGCTAATTATGATATACATGGCATCCCTCTCAGCTCAAACACAGTGTTGTGAGACTTGTGAACACATGTTAATAGCAATCTACACTTTCATCACTATGTGTCCATAGTGGTGAGTCACACATTCTGCATTGTGCACATCACTATGTGTCCATAGTGGTGAGACACACATTCTGCATTGTGCACATCACTATGTGTCCATAGTGGTGAGTCACACATTCTGCATTGTGCACATCACAATGTGTCCATAGTGGTGAGACACACATTCTGCATTGTGCACATCACTATGTGTCCATAGTGGTGAGTCACACATTCTGCATTGTGCACATCACTTTGTGTCCATAGTGGTGAGACACACATTCTGCATTGTGCACATCACTATGTGTCCATAGTGGTGAGACACACATTCTGCATTGTGCACATCACTATGTGTCCATAGTGGTGAGACACACATTCTGCATTGTGCACATCACTATGTGTCCATAGTGGTGAGTCACACATTCTGCATTGTGCACATCACTTTGTGTCCATAGTGGTGAGACACACATTCTGCATTGTGCACATCACTATGTGTCCATAGTGGTGAGACACACATTCTATATTGTGCACATCACTATGTGTCCATAGTGGTGAGACACACATTCTGCATTGTGCACATCACTATGTGTCCATAGTGGAGAGACACACATTCTGCATTGTACACATCATGCATATGAACATCACATCCATCACTATGTGTCCATAGTGGTGAGACACACATTCTTTATTGTGCACATCATGCATATGAACATCATATCCATCACTATGTGTCCATAGTGGTGAGTCACACATTCTGCATTGTGCACATCATGTATATGAACATCACATCCATCACTATGTGTCCATAGTGGTGAGACACACATTCTGCATTGTGCACATCATGCATATGAACATCACATCCAGGACCAGGGAGGTCATAGCTCTGTCATACTCCACCCTTATCAGACCACTAATTGAGTACAAAACTCTCTTCTGTCTGTACCTCACCAGGCAACTGCATCAATTGGAGAAAAAAAGAGGTTTGTGACTGGTAGAATGCAGGTCCTCCAAACATCATATTCATGGGAAGACTACAAGAGCTGTCACTGTACTTAGTTTTCTGCAAGCTGCTGAGAAGTGACCTATGCTTGACCTACAGAGAAGTCTCACACCCTGCCCTATTGGAAATGCTGGACATCTCCAAATAAAATGGGACAGGAATAATTTAGGCCAGGGCTCTCAACCTAGCCTGTGACATAAACAGAACATGCAGGGGAGACAGATAAATCTAAAAGAAACATAAATTCCACAATCAGGAACACCACCGCAGGACAAAGTGAATTCTTTTTATTAACATGTGTTAATAAAAATAATTCACTTTGTCCTGAAGTGGTGTTCCTGATTGTGGAATTTAGGTTTCTTTTGGTAGATTTTGTGTTGGTCTGATGTGTATAGAGACAGATAAACCCCCCACCGACTCACACTCCTCTGTTATAGGCTCCCACTGCATGTGAAGCAGTGCTCCTCAATGACACTGTTTAAGTGCAATCTTCACTACTGGTTGGGTGATTGTAAACTGACCTCTGGGCTGGCACCTATGTCCCTCAGAGACAGGCCCAGTTGTTGCTGCTCACAAAATTGCCCTGCTAACAATGACCATCTAAATATGCTTAATAAGGGTATTTGTGTTTTAGAAAGCTAGACTTCTATTGCCGCATGTATACTGACAACCACATACTCATAAAAATTACAAATACAATATGTGAAAGATGCTACTATACAATGAATCTAAAATAAATGCTCTCTATCTCAGATAACAAAAAACAGATATCAAACAGGTTGTCAACACACACACTTCACCTCCTCAACAGACCAAGTGCACATACCCAGAGGTAATCATTAGAAGCTTACCAAAAGAGCAGAGACCTCACAAATCCAAACCTTCTGCACACATTATATTCCCAATGGAACCCACTACAAATAAAAGCAAACATATCAATGCGTCGGCCATTAAGCCCTTAAGGCAAAACACCTGAAAACTAATTTTTTGGTCATAGGTGAATCCACAGTGAGACACAGATGTAATTCTCACAAGGTTGTATAAGGAGAAAGTCATGGTCTGTCAGGTGCCAGGATCTGCAAAGTCGTGCATGCACTCAAGTCTGTCGACAACAAGCACAGTTACACCTCTGGTGTACTCCATGTTGAAGTTGATGACTTGAAACGTATCTCACTGGACTAAGTGAAGAGAGATATGACTGAACTCTCAGATTATGTGTCCCAGACTGTATGTCAATAGCCCTAAGCAGCATTCTACCTTTACCCGGGATGATGCCTCAATACAAACAAAATAATTATAGACTTTGACAACTGGTTTAGCTACTGGTGTCAATGCAGGGAGGATACAGTATTTGTCAACTGGGATGATATGGTTGATAGACCATGCTGCTTTGCCAGGGATGGTCTTCATCTGTCACCTCTTGCCTTTCGGTTACTGGCCAAGGTACTTGCCTCCTCCATAGTGACTTTTTCAGAAAATGTCATAAGAACAAAGTTCCTGATGTAAATATATCCTCAAAAGATAAACTCAGTGTTATGCTGCTTAATACTAGGAGTGTAAATCAGAAATTACACTGAATGGAGGCCGAGGATGTGACTGACCTACTCCCACAAGTATGTCATTCCCCTCCCAGCAGATGTTTCATCACAGACACTGTTTGTTTCATGACAAGGACCCCTCGGTCCATCACAGACACTCCTAATACCAATGCGTCATTCGTCTGATCCAGTGAATCAGCAACCTGGTGGAGGCAGTCACGCATGTCAGACTGTGCCACATCCACAACCCTGAGCATTTGTCTGGAGCACCTATGGAAATGTTCCTGTGCCTCCATGATGAAAATTACATACATTGAGGAAGTGACACTTCCACCAGGTGGAGTAGGGACAGCAGGCCCCCTCCGACCATCTTTATCAATCCTTCTGTAACAACTTGTCCACACTTCGGCTATGGTCAGACTGAATGGACACTGAAGCCACAGTAGCCACACTTCCCTAATCAATGTCCTCACCCTCCACTTGTCAAATATCTGTGGGTTCACTGGACTGGGTAGATGTAGGCCTACTAGCTGTGTCCAATGGAAATGCAGGAGATGGCTGTATATCAACCTCTATTTCAAATTCAACCTGTGAACCCCCTGACTGTGTCTCACTTTGGCCACCATCATCATCAGAGTCTGCTGATACACTGACATCAGGTCATACCTCTAAACCTCTTAGAGTAAGAAATCTGGACAAAGCCATAAAATGTGATACAAATAGGGATAATTTTGAAATATTGCTCTTACAAACTTAGAAAGTTGATAGAATAACAGGTTTTGCATTAGCATGAATTTTCTGAAGGGTATGAAGTCTAAAACTCAAATGTCTGTCATTATTTTCTAACTTCATTCTTTAATGATTTGCCACTAGTTTGACAGAAAGCCACAATTTTATTAAAAATGGGAAAAAATAAGGCAAATATCTGGACATTCTGAGAAAATCTGTACAGTTGAGAGGTATGCATCAGGTGGCTCAGAGCTCACACTCCCACTGTTATGATCACCTGTGATAAAAAGCAAGAAACTCAGGAATAAATTAATACCTGCACTACTATAGTGCAAATATATGCTAACAAACTTACAGTGCTGCCAGTTATTACAAACTGTACAGCAATGCACACAACAGCCCTGAGATCAACATCATATACTACAATATTTCTTTAAATTGCAGTACTGACATACTCCTCTGTAGTCCAGACGGTCCTGGAAGAAGTTAACAGTAACACATGAGTAATACATTTACCCCTTTATATGTGCATTAAGTTTAATGTCAATAAGAACATAACTGACAACTCCAAGTTAAGCGTATAACTGTAGCAATCTTCAACCCCCCCATAAAGACATTTGATACAGAATTAGCTTATTCACTTTAATTGTTTACTTTACAACAGTATTCAACTGTTCAGATAACAAAGCCTACTTGGAAGCTCCTCCTGGGATGTGCTTGCAGTCTCTGAAGGTGTTGTGTCCACGTCCAGTACAGGCTGTCCTTCACTCTCCTGGGAGCTGTCTGGATAGGTCTACCTTCATAAGGTCATGATCACTTTCTGTGATGCTCTAAAGTCTGAAAGTACAATGGCAAAATTTCCAAATATCAAAAAAAAATTATTATAAATTCAAATGAGAAAATGCCAGGGTGCATTTGCTCATGTTAATTCAGCATTCTGAGTGCAGATAGCACTACAGTGGGGATCAGAACATGTACCCCTTCCCTCACTGTAGTGCGATATCGGAGTGAGTATATTAAATTAGCAGGGGTGTGGGTGATGCCGGTGTTTGGAGACATTCGGAAATGTCAGGTGTTTCAAACACATTCGACATTCCCGGAATGTAGAATTTGTTGTGTAACACTTTCGCTGTTTTAAGCATTCAGAAGTGCAGTTTCTGATCTTTTGAGTCATATATCTGATGGGTCACATATTTTATTTGCAACCTTGTAATAGTAAACCATCTGGTTCTCTTGTACTGGCCAGAACCTGTTTATTGGGAGTTAGTAGGGGTTCCCTAGCAGACCCTGCCCTGGTAGTCATTTAGTCAGGCCAACTACAGCTGCTCACCTGCATGCAGTAGTGATCATGTCAGTGGCTCTGTGGTGCACCTGTTTGTATGTTCTGCACAATTTATTATATTTGCATCTGGTGTGCCATATCTCCCCATCCCCTTTCCGGGAGAAAAGCACCATGTTAAAAAAAAAAAATCCATGATTACTTGATTTCCCCCATCGGTGAAGGGGTGATGTATGTGGGTTGACATGCCTGAGTGACATACTTAAAGGTGTCCTAAAAGACAGCAGAGGTATACTACACATAAGTATCACATAACTACAAAATAACTGCTTCCAGATAAAACAGAACAGTTAGCCAGTCGGTATTACACACTGGAGAAACATAAAACAGTCTGGACGTGTGAAATACTAACAACAGGCAGGATATAAAACAAGGAGAGTAACAAGAGTGACATGTCCTTGTTATTCCATAAGAGTAACTCAACTTTGCCCCCCCCCAAAAGAGCAGTCCATTCTTGTTTGTGCCATAACAGTAACTCATCTTTGCACCCACCCAACAAAAGAACAGGCAACTGGCGCACTTTGCTAACAAAACATCTTTGAAATGCTAACAGTGCTATCAAAGGATATGTCTCTGAATCATTTGTACATATTTATCACACAGCATTCCATTTTCATGTATTGTCAGTCATGTGTACCTCTGAAATGGCTTGACAAACATGCCCATGCCATCAGTATACTTGTAACTAATGCATGCAGATAAAAGTGTAAGTCTTTGTTTCACATTATTCTTAAAAACATTCCGGCATATGCAGTTTGTAGATGACAAACTGGGAGCATACCTGCTGAAGTTTAGTACTCCTCTGTACTAAAATACCACAAAGAAAAAGCATTTTTGAAATCTTCCAAACATATACAACTCTCCTCAAAATCAGTTTGGCCAGCTACACATTTGTCTTTTTATAATGGTCTAGATTATTAATGGATTACATCCGTCTTTGGGTTTCATGGATCCTAATTACAGCATAAGCAGCTGAATTGCATGCTAATCAACCAATCCAATATGGTGGAGCTATTCAACAAGCTATAAAACATCCACATAGACTCCATGCTGGTTTTTCCTGCAGATGTCAACATATTTGGAGCACAGACATGGAAAGTTTGCATGGAAATAATGTTAAGGGCTGCTGCTTTAATCCATTTGCATGTGCTAGAGGCTGAAGCCAATGCTGTTGCTGCTGCCAATAGGCCTAGGCCGAGAAGAAGAACAGTTTTCAGGCCACATTTAACTTATCACATCCTATATGATGTTGAAATTGTAGAGCACTACAGGATAGACAGGGACACACTACAGGAACTCTGACCTCTACCACACTCAACTCAGAGCCAGAGTCAACCAAGGGAATCCCTCCCAGTGGAAACTAAGGTACATGTAGCCCTTAGAATCTTAGCTACAGTACCTTTCTGAGACCATCAGGGGAATATGTTTGGGGTGTCAAAGGCATCGGTAACCAGGATCCTCCAATTCATTGATGCTATTCTCCAACATGCCAGTAAGCATATATATTTTCTTGTTGCTCTGAGGTGAGGGCCAGAAATATGCAACAGTTCTACCAGGTAGCATACTACTCTGAAGTACTAGGTGCCATAGATTGCCCTCATGTAGAAATTAAGGCATCTGGGGAAGAGGGTAGGCCCTACACTAACAAAAAGGGCTACCACTCTATCAACTGCCAAGTCATGTGTAATGCCAAGGGGATCACCTTGAATTTGTGTGCTGGCAACCATGGCAGTTACCATGACTCACATATCTGGCATACCCCCCCATATACTAGATGTTTGCTAGGGAGGATATCCCACAGGGTCATTTACTGGGGGATGCAGACTATGCACTGGAATCATGGCTGATGACACCCATCAGAAATGCACATGCACCCACAGAAGAATGCCATAATGAGGCACATGCCCAAACCAGAAATGTCATAAAGCATGCATTTAAGCTGCGGAAGGCATGACTCCAGTGCCTAGATACATCAAGGGGAGTCCTGCAGTACAATCCATGGACATGTACAGAAATCTTCACAGTATGTGCCATGCTACACAACATAATCTTGAGGAAACAGCTGCAGCAGGATCAGCAAGGGGAAGGGACACACATCTTGCTACCAATGGCAAAGTCACCACAGTTACAGACAGATGAGGAGTCAGAGGGGCAACCACCAGCTGATGTGGGTGTAGGCAGACATAGGCATGCTCAGTATGCCCTTGCATTAGCTAAGAGACAATGCATAGCACACTCAATCACCACCTAGGTGCCTAAAACCTTTTCGTTGCTCACATACATATATTAACATTGATGCCAGTCAACTCACACAAACTTTACCTCCCCATGTATTGGCTGTGTTTTGCTTGCATCAGACACAATCAGCCCTGAAGTAACACTGTGGCAACTGCTGCATTTGCAAGGTAAGTCTTTAACCTGGACTGTATTGTTTAATAATATTATGCATATCATCACTTGGTACATTAACCAAGTAAAATGTAGGATATTTGTACAGAAATTACATTAATATGTGACGCCAGACACTTATTTGATTTATATGTGTCCATTATGTTTTCTACTAAACTGACTTTGGATCATCTGCATTGCTAATTCTTTGCTTTTTATCCTGCATACTCTGCTTATCCTGTTTAACTGGATTTCTCCTCCCCTTGCATGGGTCAGGTGTAAAGAATTGGTGGCCGATATTTTTTCTGCTAGATTGACTTCGGACCATCTGCATTGCTAATTCTTTGCTTTTTATCCTGCCTGTTCTGCTTATCCTGTTTAACTGGATATCTCCTCCCCTTGCATGTATCAGCTGTAAAGAATTGGTGGCTGCTATTTTTTCTGCTAGACTGACTTTGGACCATCTGCATTGCTAATTCTTTGCTTTGTAGATGTTAAACACAGCTTCTCCAAGTCCTTATTGCAGTTTTTACGAGAATTAGATAGTTGTAGTCTGGTAGCTTGTTTTGCACTGTGTGGCATGGCAGCTAGGAACCTGAACCTCCCCCCTCAGTTAACTTACTATTGTACACCTGTATTGATAGTCACAGCTCCTCCAGGAAATGCATCTGTTGCTTTCTTTTATTTCATTTAACTCAGATACCAGGTAGAATCTTATTTCAGATTTGTCTTTTCTTGACTTACTGATTGTTTTTTGGTATGTACTTATGGCTGAACAGTCAAACCCACACCGTTTGCCCTCGCTACGCTCGGGCTCACTCAACTCCCCATACCCTACCCCCATTCTCACCCACCCTGCATTCATTTCCTTTATACATAACTAAAGTACCCCCCTTTTTTCCCACCAATAATCTCTCTCCCCTCCCATCCTTATCCATTCCATCACTATTCACTCTCAGTCACTCTCTCCCTATCAACACCTATCCCTCAGCTCTTTAGCCTTCCACCTAGCTGCATCTTCCCTCCCCTACTACACTACTTTTTGTTTTTTTCCTATTATATGTTATCTTCCTCTGTTATGTTGCATTATCACCCGTTATATCACTGCACAATACTTGTATTCTTTCTCTCCCTAGCCTATAATGCCACTGATATCCGCTATCCAGACATTATTTTATATCACACCCTACACTCACACATACCTCTCCTCTATCTCATTCTAAATCTTTTACTGATATCAGCTCTCTTTTATTCTACAGTTACAACACTGTTCTCTTCCATTTTAAATATATACATTCCACAAAGTCTCAGCCAACTAATTGCCAAACTTGAAACCCTAGTACGGCACTCCTTAACATATAGTAAACTCCAGTGTGATATCCATCGCAACCCAGGCCAAAACTGTGACCTCCCTTTCTATCAACAATTTCCCCTTGACTCCATTTCTTCTAATACAGACCCAAATCTCACTGAATCAACCCTACATACCTCACCACCTACAACCCACAATTCTGATCTTCTAATAGCCAATTTCAATGTCAGAAGTTTCATGAATAAAATCACCTTATTCCATGCCACCTTAGCCACCTACTCTCCAGATATAGCTGTCTTAACTGAAACATGGTTAAAGCCCCACACCAAGGACTCTGAAATCACACCCAATGGCTACAGTATTATTAGACAAGATAGGCTAATCAAAAGAGGTGGTGTGTGGCTATTATGTTTAAAGACTGTCTGATAATTGAAAAACTAAACTGTACTCCCCCAGACATCCCAAATGCTGAAATCTTAACTATATGACTAAATATTAATACTTACAAAACCATTAATATCATAACCATCTACCTGCCCCCAGGTAACAACTTGTCTTACATAGAATCCTTACTTTCTTGGTCAACTTCCTCTTTCAGCCAAGAAACTATCATGCTAGGGGACTTTAATCTGGACTGGCTATCCTGCTCCTCTAACTACCCTACTAACTTTATTAACCTATACAATTTCACACAAACTATTAAGTATCCCACACGTACTGACAAACATTCCAAAAAAACTATCATTACTTGACTGGCTATTAACCAACAAACCTAACATGGGGTACCAGTCTGGATGTCTACCAGTCACTTTGAGTGATTGTGCCCCCACATTTCTAGTCAGAAAAAAGAATTCAAACCCAAACCTGCATTCCTTTCAAGTACATCTGCAGTAAAAAGAAACTCCTCTGTCCCATGACATTTTTATTCTACTTCTTCAACACTGTGACTAGTCCCAACTAAAAAATCTACAACTAGACCTTGCAGTTGAATATTTCAACATTAAATTCCTAGACATTTTAAATAATCTTGCCCCTTACAGGAAAATAGTTTCAAATCCAAACAATTACCATGGCTAACTAATGATGCCAAACGTCTAATCAAACAAAGAGATAGAGCCTTGTCACTGTAGCACACTACCAAACATAAAAATGACCTCTCCCTATATCAACAACTAAGAAACCAAGCTAAGAAACAAGTTATCAATGATAAAAAAACTTTGTAAACTGCCAACAAAAATATCAGCACAACCCCCAAAAGTTTTGGCAAAACATCAACCACCTCCTTAACCCTGGGAAAGCTTTCACCCCTCCCCCTTCCACATCTAATTCCTCTGAGCCTTTAGCTTCCCAGTTCAACTCTCACTTTATCAACTCAATCACTTCCCTCCTAGACAACAAACAAAACCTACCCCTCTCAGTCTCCATCCCTTCCTCTGAGAGCACAAACACTTTCTCCTTCAAACCTATTCAAACCTATTACATAACACACTAAGTAAACAAAAACCCTGCTGTCTTGCTGCTGACCATCTACCCAATGAATTTCTAAAAGTAGACTCTCCTTCCATTGCCTACCCCATTTCCATTCTAATCAATTACTCTGTCTCAGAACAGTATGTGACTCTCCTTTGGAAGACTTCTCACATCATACGTCTCCATAAGGGAGGTCCTTCTAAAGATATTTCTAACTACCGACCAATTGCCATCCTGTCTTCCATAGGAAAATCATTGAAAATGTATACACCAACAACTTATGTTCATGTTACTACTAACAATCTACTATCCAGTTCTCAGCATGGTTTCAGACCTAAACATAGTACTAACACAGCTCTAATAACCTTCACTGATATTATTCATCACCTCAAAAATGAAGGCTAGCTTGTCTCCACAATTTTCCTGGATATGTTAAAAGCCTTTGGCACCATATCCTACCAACTGCTACTCAACAAACTTGTGACTTATTATTTAAGTTCATTATCCCTTACATGGTTGCACAATTATCTGTCTAACCGAAAACAGGCTACAAAATGGAAGAACAAACTCTCCCTTCTACTACCAGTAACCACTGGAGTCCCCCAATGTTCCATACTTGGTCCTCTCCTTTTTGTCTTATTTACCAACAACCTACATTCTCCTACCCAGCTTGCCACCGTTATCCAGTATGCTGATGACTCCTCTCTTATCTCCTCAGCCTTTTCCATGTGAGATCTGCAACAAAAAATGCAAAAAGCTTTCCTCGACATTGAAAATTATCTCTACAACCATCAACTCATTTTAAATCCAAAAAACAAATCATCAAACCACAGCTCTCTACCTCTCTCTATTCTCTCCTCTAATGGCTCCAAGTTTGAACCTACAAATGAGATCAAGCTCCTAAGAGTTATTATAGATAATAAACTAAAATTTGACAAACACATCTTGCTGTCAATCAAGAAAGTTCACACAAAACTTGGAGCTTTATATAGGGCCAAACCATACCTCACTAACCAAGCCAGACTAGCCACACTAGATCTCATTTACTTTCTACACTACTCTACTGCTCACAATGCTTCATCAATCTATGTAAGAATGACATTAATCACCTACAGTCCTGCTGTAATAAAATTGCTAATTTTACCACCAGTCAAACCCATAAAACTCATTATTGTTCCGTTCTTCAACTACTTAACTGGTTGGAATTACCAAACCTATTAAAACTAATCCAATTTACTTTTGACCACAAAATAATATATTATCCTAGTAATTGCCCTGCACTCTCATCCCTGGTTCAACCAAACTTTATTATTTCACATTCTTCTTTTTCTTATACCATTTTTCTTTCTCTTTTAAACAACTAATGGTTTAAACCCTTGCTGTTTTCCTTTTTCCCGACAGGCACAACTCTTTCTCTGCTGGATCTTGTACATTTCTATTTTGTTATTAATATGTGTCTTAATGACTATTTCTCCCCTATGTAAATGTGTTTTTTATCATCTGTTTTAGTTAATTTTTTTTTGTAAATGTTAACTGATTGCACTGTTCTAGAGAGTTTCCCCTGGGTCTCTGCTGAAAATGGGGTTCTTGGCCAGTTGGGCACTACCTGGTTAACAAATGTAAATAAATAAATAAATAATAAATAATTATTAAGTGGTAGGCCTCAGCCATCAAAGATTTACACAGCTGTACCTCTCAAAAGTGCTTATGATCACTGCATGCCCTCAGTTTAGCACCATACATTTGGGCTAGAAAATCATTGAACAGAGAAGTTAGAAAGTAATGAAACACATTGCAATTTTTGCTTTCCCAACTCTCACAAGATCAAACAACAGGCAGGATGCAAAACAAGGACAGGAACAAAAGCAAAATATCCTTGTTTGTGCCACAGCAGTAACTTACATTTGCTCCCCCAAAAGAACAGTCCATTCTTGTTTGTGCCATAACAGTAACTCACCTTTGCTTTCCCCAAAAGAACAGTCTATGTATGTTTGGGATCTTCTTCAAATCATTGCATACCATAACAGTGAATTACAAAATGTCCAGATCAAAAGGCCAAACTATCAGCTACTAACTATAAGCAAAAGTTCACCATGCCAAAAGTTCAAAACATTGAAATACTACTACGGATGCCCTAACTTAAACACCTATGAATCTCAGAAACCAAATAAAAATAACCACTAAATGAACTACTATACACTTCACAATGTTTTTTGCACAAGGGCAGTACCCCCTGCACCCCCCTGAAATGTATATGTACCAACTCTGAGATCGCACTACAGTGGGAAAAAGGCTAAACGTATTGATCCGCACTGTACCATGATCTCCACCAGCAATCCTTTCAACAGGTAAATTATTGTAAAAACTGCAAACCTTTAATTTCAGCTCTGAACAAATGTACACTATCATGGCAGTTACGCAGGTGCCAGTGCATGCATAGTAGTGTTTCAATGTTCTGAACTTTTGGCATTGTTTGTGCCATAATAGTAACTCAGCTTTGTTTTTCCCCCCTCAAAAGAACAGTGTGCCCTTGTATATGCCATAACAGTAACTCACCTTTGCTCCCCCACAAAAGCACATTTATGCTTGTTTGTGCCATCCAACCTGCCCTACAGTTGTTAGCAACTGCATATCATATTATTCCCAGTTAATATCCTCACACATTTTAAGGACAATGATGTAGAATGGTTTACACATTGCATTTGTCAGAGTACTGGTCAGATAACTGATGAATGACTAAGAAACACAGATAGGTAAGACAGAGCTGTATATTTGCAAGCAGTAATCATAAGAGGTTGTGTGATCACTACATGCACTACATCCAAATATTATACATTTAATAAATGTAGAAATAGTTTATGGTTTGATGTCAGTGTACATTCTGTTGTAGCTGGTTGTGTGAAGAATAACTTCAGTTCTTTTTGTGTGACAAAGAGGGATAAGGCATCTATCCTGTTTTCTGAAGGTGCATGGGAGTGAGAGTTGAAATTCACACCTGTATAGAAATATCTCGTGTGTACTATCATCTTCTACTGTGTATGTCATAGACTGCTTTTTCTCATTCCAAGTATTTCTCCCTTTTTTAACTGGATAAGTAGATGACCCAGAAAGTAGACAGCCAAAAATAGAAACCAGATGAATTCACTCAATGCTGTTGCCTGTGGCCACAGATATAAGTATAGGGCTGGAATACAGATGGTTTTGGGTTCTAGTACTGCATATGCAATCTTTGTTTCACTGTTGTGACATTGCAGTTTATAGCAGTGAACTGAAACATGAACAGCTGTTATGTCAATACTCTTGTGGCCACAGGTGTTAGTGTAGGACTGCCAGGCATATGGTCCTGGGTTCAAATGCAGCATATTCCATACACTTTTACTGTTGTTCCACTTCTCATTATAGTCACTCTCACTTATAACATGTGACATAGTGTAGCTGATAATTATATGTATGAGGGCTGGGACACTAATATTGTGTCAGTTCTTTCTTTCCTTATTTATCTAAGTATTATTACATTTATTATCAAATATATGACTGTGGGTATAGTGTGTACTATATTCCTGTAAGGATATTTCTGCTGTGTGGACTACCATGACCTTCGCATTTGTCAAACACACATCTACAACTGCCTGAACATCAAATAACATTGAAATTGCATTGCTTGCCACTGTTTCGCACCTCTTACCATTGCAACCCCTGTTTGCTCAGTGGTGTGCATCACACACCAAAGTGCACCAACAGTAAAGCAAAAGTAGTTAAAAGTATTAGCTACAGCTGTATTCAAACCCAGTACCATCTGGCCCCAAAAGCACTGTTTCACTGCATTAACACCTGCTGCCACAGAATCAGCTAAGTAGAAGGTATATTCCACAGACTCAGTACTAACTGTCAGAGTTTAGCAATGTTGTTACTGGAAGAGTTACATGACATTCCCTTATGTACTAGCCATTATTTAGGTCTCCCTTTTGTCCATTATGCAACACCGCACAAGCAAGATAAGCATAGCTAAACCTTCCGTTATTCCTCCGTTGCCCATGATTGCACTAAGTGTGGCATTGTTGCAAACAATGTCCAAAAAATAATAAAATAATAAAAAAACTGGCAGAAAAAAAAAACATAATTTGCACACAAATGAAGAGGAGGTTGCATGTTCATGAAACAGAACCTGCAAATTGTGTGATGCTTACTTGCATTTTCAACCTTGACAGACATACATGTAACACTATGTAAGTCTAACATGACACACGCAGTTGATGAAAGCATTCACAGTTGCCATCCATTACCACAATCACCATGGGAATGCTTGCTCTATGTTTACATCCCTACAAGGATCCAGGTTTTGGGATTCAGTAATTCTAATGAGTTCAGACCTCATTTGCATTTTCACAGTGCTCTCAGCCTTGAATCTATACCAGAAGACAACTCTGCAGCTAGGGAAACTGAAGGGGTGCCAAATTATTTATTGAACACAGAGGAGTACTGATTTTAAGATGATATGCTTGCATTTCATCAGCTACATATTGCATATGCTGACATGTAACTAGTAATAGTTTGTTTAATGGTTTTTATAATTAGTTCGATTAGCACACACTTTTACACTTGTGTCTGCATTATTTATAAGTGTACTCTTCATTTGGGGGTGCTGGAGCAAAGCTGCCTTTGTGTTATTGCACAAAAAAGGATGTATGTTGCTATTGTTACTGTCCTTTTGTTGCATATAGCCTACCGTCACATGTTAAGGTCAGTTCTGTACAAATCTCACACATTTTACTTTTTATTCTGTCTGTGTAGACTCCTTTCCATGGCTATATTCTAAAAGTTTTGGAATTCACAGTGAACACCAGAATGGAGTCTATATGGTTGCTTTGTACCTTGTTGAATAGCTCCAATGTGTTGCTTTGGTTGATTAGCATTCAGTTCAGCTGTTTATGCAGTAATTAGTATGTCATTGTGTTTACCTTGTATGCATGGGGGTGTGTACCACTACACGGCGCTTACTGGATGTAAAAGTTTTCGTGCCCATGTGCACATGAAGCCGTGATGCGCATGAGGTGAAAAAACACCATTTAGGATTTATTGAATCCCACTGCAGACTTAATTGTGGGAATTAGCTACAGTGATTGTTTTCAAACTGGAAACAAATTAAGTATATGAGAAGATTCTTACACACTTTTACATTAACCCTAGAAGTGCTTGATTTTCATGATGAAGTTTTTTTGCAAGGAACTTGGAACAAGAAGTTGTGTTACTTTGCCCTTTCCTAGAATTACTGTGGAAGTTCAACTTTGTAAAAACAGAACATGACCATTTGCTAAAAAAGGAAAGATTGGAGAAACAGCTTGAAACACATGAGAGAGAGAGAGGTTTAATTTATCTACTTAAGTTTTGAAAATAGGCCGCTGAGACTGTCTTGCCATAAAAGGGATAATGCCATTCATTACTAGCCATTTGGATGGCGCAGTGGTGCAGCGGTAGCATTGTTGCCTCACACCAAGAGGTTCTCTGGTTTGATTCTCGGCTGGGGTGCCTTCTGTGTGGAGTCTGCATGTCCTCCCTGTGTTTGTGTGGGTTTCCTCTGGGTGCTCCAGTTTCCTCCCACGTTACAAAGACATTCATCTGGAGCCTTTCTCCCCGGGCCTCCGCTGAAAATTGGTTTCATTCCAAGTCGGACTTTCCCGGTTAACAGATGTTAAATAAAAAAATAAATTGTCAACAAATCATTTTGTAAGCACTGATGCAACTGCCCCCTCCTAGACTGAAAGAGATGTGATCACATTAATGGCAAAAGGCATTATTTATTACTAAGCATCAATTGATAATTATTCTAAAAAAGTATGAAGTGATTAATACATAGAGGCTTGTCTGTGTATAAGAGATTTACTATTCAGTGTGAGCTTAGTCAAAATCGAATTTTAAGCAATATTGGAAAACGTATTCAGGGATTTGAAAGCAGTTTTCTGATTTTTGCTGTTTAATATGTAGGCAGTTGTGTATTGAGATGACTTACAGATTATGGGGAAAAAACAATATTGATTGTCTGCGTAACTTATACCATTGCTGCAATGACTGAAAGATTATGAGCCAAGGGTTAAAGAATCAATATCTGAGTTTGGTAAATGGGGAAAAAATATCTGAGGCATGTGCTGGACATCCTTCAGGGAAAGTGAAAGGCATTCCTGCCCCCCCCCCATCTTAATGGTATGTAAGACCACTTGCAGATTTATCAAGGATCCAAAGCTAGTTACGAAAATAAAATTGCCAAAGATTCCAAAGACAACCACAAGGCATTCTATAACTATGTCAAGAATCTAAATGGCAATGCTCAGATCTGCTCTGAGCTACAACAGAATGGCATTAAATATACTGATCCTAAGGATATTGCCAATATCCTGGCAGATCAATTCAGTGCCAACTTCACCCCCCCTCTCACCCCTTACATGGCCCATCTCAATACTGGAAGATTGCCAAATTCTGGTAATAATGGCCACATAGGTAAACAAACGCACTCTCCAAAGCTAAGAATACAGCATCCATGGGACCAGTTGACATCCCGGGCTATGTACTACATGAACTACAAAATGAACTGGCACCTCACCTAAGTGTCATGTTTAATCATAGCCTCACCTCCGGCTTCATGCCCACTGATTGGCGCACAGCTACAGTTATCCCACTCCACAATAGGTGATCCACATTGGATCCCGGGAACTACCGCCCCATCAGTCTGATGAGACTGATCTGCAAGACCATGGAATGTATTATCATGGAACTTATAAACAAAGACATTGGCAACCTTAAAACTCTGGACCCCACCCAGTTTGGGTTCGTGAAGGGCCGATCTTGTCTTCTGAACCTTACTGACTTCTTTGAATCAGTCTCCAGAGCCGTGGATGAGGGTAAGGCAGTCCATACAGCCTATTTGGACCTCGCCAAGGCCTTTGACACCATCCCCCACTCTGGAATCATAGATAAACTTACTAAGCTGGGCATTAATCCCTACATCACTCGATGGGTTGCCAACTGGCTTACTGACTGAACCCACACTGTAAAAGTAGCTGACTCCAAATCCAGCTCCAGACAAGTGACAAGTGGAGAACCTCAGGGTTCAGTCCTGGGACCTCTCTTGTTTGGCATCTACTTCTCTGAAGTACAGGCCAACACTAAGGGACTCTGGCTAACAAAGTTCGCAGATGACTGCAAACTGGGAGCCATTATTGAATCCCCAAATGATGTGGATACTCTACAAAATGGCCTTACAGAAACAGATGCTTGGTGCCAGAGCCATGGGCTCGAGCTCAATGCCAAGAAATGTATAGTGATCCCCTTTGGGAAAAAAACATGTACTCGTGAATTATCACATAGGTGGCAGTACACTAAACACCAAAAGTGTGATAAGAGACTTAGGGACACAGGTGGAGAGTGGTCTCACCTTCAATAACCACATTGCCACAACAGTCAGGAAATCCTTCTGTGTGGCACACCTCATCACTAAGGGCTTTTCATCCAGAAAAAAGGAGGTCATTGTCCCACTGTACTCAGCCCTCATTAGACCCATTATAGAATACAACGCCCCGTTTGGTATGTACCTCTCAAGACATCTGCAACAACTGGAAAGGCCACAGAAATACCTCACTAAAAGAATCACAGGCCTAAAGCAGATGCCCTATGCTGACCACCTTAAAAAAATCCAGCTATACTCTGTCACATATCGTCTACTCCGAGGCGATCTCTGCTTAACATACAAGGCCATGTCAAACCCAGAGTTGTTGGACATGCTACACTTAAAGAAATCCCAATCCCTCAGAGTCACATGCTCCCGGGATCTAAATCTTGTCATCACAATAAACAAAACATGCTGGAGGGATAGGTTCCTGACCCAGAGACTCCTCAGACTCTGGAATAGACTGCCCATACATGTCAAGCAGAGCGCCTCTTTGGCCCTCTTCAAAAAGAACCTTGATGATTGGATGTGAGAAAGGAAATTCACCTCGGGGATCACGTCAGTCGCCCTGCTAGACAGGGGTCCAGGGAAGTAAATAGTGTAGGAAGAAATAGCCAGGAAATTGTTATGGCTAGGGTTGTATAGGCCCTAGGACAGATAGCCTAGTACCAACCTATGAACCTATGAACCATTCTCCTGCTGAGTGTAAGCACTATCAAATTTTGAAAAAAGTGTATGCCTTAACTTCTGGAGATATAAATTCCATCACTACCTCTGAGGTAGAAATGTCAAGATAGTTATTATTAAATAAGTTAGCTACTGACAATAAATATTTGTTAACATGTTTTGGTGATTATACCCATCAATAATTCATCAGTCGGTTATACTATTTGATCTATGATTATCAGATATAGTATCTAGCTTTCAAAAGCCATTGCAATACAGATGAACTCTCTATATTTGCAATACTTTAATTTCTAGATAACGTACCAGAAGGAGTTTGGAGTACATAGCTGTAGATCCCAGTACATTCCTGTTAAAGCTGATTTTGTAACAAGTATAACTAAACATTTCTGATAACTGACACAGGTGCTAAATTTGCGAAGAAAGTCTGGATGGTAACAACAAACAATGATAACTGCCTGAAAGAACTTTATAAGACATATGCTCTTTCAAAGGAGAAAGGGCATGTCTTATGAGGGTTAGTAATCATCTCATGCAAATTGAGAAAAGCTGCATTGAAGGCATTCCAGACAAGCTGTGGTATTGCTACAATGAAAGCACTAGCAATCACTGTACAGTCAAGAAATCAAAGACATGTTTGTCATATCAGATGGAGCAGAAAATCTTGGGACAAGGTTCATTACATCCGTAACAATTTCCAAGTGGATATTAAAAAAATGCATAGATTTCACAAAAGTATTTATGAATATTGCATTGCGGATGATGGTGGAGACTTCTTAAAAAATATATAGAATCATTTTGCATGCCTGAAGTCATGCATTATCATACCATTAATCATCTGAGATTTTTTACAGTTTACCTGAATATATTGTTACTGAGAATGGAACCCAGAGTATGTCAAAAGAATTTCAACATTTTGTTAATTCATTTGACTACTTCAGTAGGGAATGTTTGCGCAAATTGTTTAGCTGAATGACTCTTGCATACCTTAAAGACTGATGTAAAAAACTGTCTAACAGCATCTTGGAAAAATAGTAAAAATTCACTATTTCTGTTGTAGTACAGAACAACTTCTTATTTTACCACAGGAAAGAGCCCCACAGACTTTCTAATAAGACATATCAGATCCAGATTGGAGATGAAACCAATTTTGAGTATGACTGTTTGAATAGCACAACAATTACAAAAGTCCCAGTATGACGAGCATGCTGTGAAAGTTCCAGTACGACAAAAAAAGATTGTAGCTGGGATTCAGAAAAGCTTGCCATGAAGTGAAGCCCTAAACAACACCATTTCCGCCCTTGCAGTAAGCCTTTTCAGTTCTTAGACCACATTACTGGTTAGATTTCCATTAGCAGAGACCTCAAAGTGGAAAGCGGTCTTACAGGTAGAGCTGCACGCTAATGTGGCAATCAGAGTGAGTGACTAAAGCTAATAATTTATTTATTTATTTATTTATTTATTTATTTCATATTCATTACCCCAAAAATGCCAGCAGCTCCTGAATTATGGCTGTGTAAGATTTCACTGTTGGAGGAAAACATGAGCAAGATAAAAATATGTCTGTCATAGAGTCACTCCTATGGAAGCAGTCAAAATGCAGCTGAGTTCAGAAAAGACAGAGGGGGGTATTAGTGTGTTTATGAATGTGGACATGTGTGCATGCTATAAGGACATGAATGAAGCTACATGAATGTGTGTGTATGTGTGTGTGTGTGTGTGTGTGTGTGTGTATCTGGGAATGTGTACGTGCATGAATGTGTACATGCATTTAAGCATGTGTGTTTGTATATGTACGCAGTGTGTATATATGTGTGTTTGTGTGTATATGCGTGTGTGTGTGTGTGTGTGTGTGTGTGTGTGTGTGTGTGTGTGTATGTGTGTGTATCTGGGAATGTGAACGTGCATGTGTGTTTGTGTGTGTGTTTCTGAGAATGTGTACATGTATTTAAGCATGTGTGTTTGTATATGTACGCAGTGTGTATATGTGTGTGTTTGTGTGTATATGCGTGTGTGTTTTGTGTGTGTGTGTGTGTGTGTGTGTGTGTGTGTGTGTGTGTGTGTGTGTGGTATTGTAGGGTTACCTTTGTCGATGCAAGTCATAGGTCACTAGGGGAGCACACTATTGCTGTCAGTTAACCAGAGTTGGGTTCAGAGACATGCTAATGATTTGATGCCCAGGTCTTTCTCATTGTGGCCACAGCTATCTCTGAAATGCATGTTCTCACCGTCACAGTAATTGACTTACCTTTGGTAGGCAATTACTGCTAACAATGAGTATTTTGTTTTCTGAATCCCAGCCTTTATTTTGCCTCTAGGATGCTACTGGTGGAGACTCAAGACAGGCAACTGGAATTACTGTGGATAAAACAGGTTCACCTTTACATGAAATTTAAGGAAAACTTCCACTCCAGCTCATGAAATGTGATACACTATCTTGTTTTAAAAAGGAGTTAAACAATTGGTTATGTATCCACAAATTCAACACCTGGGATGACTGGTATATTGCTCTTTGATAAAGGAGGTAATGTCTTAGGCTGAGTACTGGAAAGGTGTAAATGGCCACAAGGGCAAGTTGTCTTCAATTTTCTATGATTTCTACGACCAAGGAAAGCATAGACTTTCAATGGCTAAAGATCTGGCTACTGCTAATAAGATTATCCATGTTGCACGTTATTGGGCATTGGTTTTACTGATATGTCAAATGTAGAAAATGAAACACTTGGTGGTCCTGACTTGTTCCATGCCTCTACACAAGAGGTTGTCCTGCACACCAGTAAATCTGTTGTGTCTGTGAAACAAGTACCTAGTCTTTGAACTAAGAGAATCATAAGCATTTAGAAAACCACGTCTTTGAACTAAGAGAATCATAAGCATTTAGAAAACCACGCCTGCTGAATAGTGGAGCTAAAGGCAATGATTCTGAACCCCTGCATGAAAGGGAATGACTGGGATCAGTAATGATTAAGCTAAGTCATTTATCAACCTTGAAGTATGATTTCATATTAGTAATTAATTAAACTCATCTACGATAAAGAATGTGATAATAAAGTGTGCTGAGCAATGCATGTAACTGCATAAAACAATGTCAGCTTACTTGTATACATAAAATATGTCAGAGCACTCATATTCAGAGGAACACATATTTAGTGATCAGTTTGTCTTCATAGGTGAATATTAGGCTAACTGCCCTGAAGATCCATTTTACTCCTAGCCAGTCACCAAAGATTAGATCCAAACCCTGTACCTTATATCTGTGAGTTAAAGACCTTAACCATTATGCCAAACCCACCCTGCTTGAGGCTGCACTTGGTAATAAACCACTTGAAGCTGTGCTGTTGGTTTTTGACTTATTCAAAGTATACATCAGATTGGGAATCACAGCGGACATCTTCAAGGTAAAACTAGCAGTATACCTACTGTTCATGCTACTGGGAAACAGTGTTGATATGAGGCACTAAAAACAAAAACAAGCTCTAGTAGCATTTGTTCCACATCTGCTTTCCCTCTATCATGTATAGCATTATGTACAGGCTTACCAAAACAGAAGACAGACTGTAAACTAAATGTTCATTTACCATTATTGTCAAACGTTACATGGCTCATTTAACTTGCAGCTTGTCATCACGTCCTTTAAACATCAAATAAGTAATGCAGATATTGGTGTTAATGGTTTTCTGCCTTTGCAAAATGTAAACTAATGAATTTAAAAAAAATGTACTTAAAGGCATTCAATAGCTACCACCCATATTCACAGGGTGAATATGAAGGAAAAGTTCCACCCACAAAACTACTTTTAGCAAGTTCCATATAATGCTGTATAGGCAGTATATCCTGCTATATCACAACAGATTCACAGGGTCATACTAGTCTAATGACCACCAAGGCCTTTAAAAGCCTAGTAGTCACTCAACCCAACCCCATTTCATTCCCTTGAAATACGCGTGTCTTAACTGTAGGTGGATTTTTAACAGGAGGATATGTTAATTAGAAAATAGGTTCAAAGGTAAGTACTAGCCTAGCTGTCCTTGTAGGCCATTTTAAGGTAGCCAATTTCTCTTTCAAAGATAGGATTCAAACCCTGTATTTTGTGCTTGTGAGGTAAAAATCTTAACCGTTTATTTGTACTCAGTTAATATGTCATTTATCTATATTACACTTTGTAATAACTTTAACTATAACCGTAAAATGTCAGTGTAGAGCTCTTCTCCCCAGGTATCCAGCAAAAATGGGATATTGCCCCACTTGGACTTTTCTGGTAAACACATGCCAAATAAAATAAACAAATAAACAAATTATACAAGTCCCTAACCCCACGTTTTACTAAGCTGTATAAAAATAAGGGTTTGCACTAACAAGTACTTCTTTATGGAAAATTAAAATGCACATTCATGTCTTGCACAGAGAGAGACAGCGAGGGAGAGAGAAACTAATTGTTTGCATATCACTAATTTAATCTACATTTTGTTTCCCATAATTAATCAGTGAAATACCATGTTATCATTAAATATGATGTGTCAATGTGTTCTGCTTCATCTTTAAAGAAAGAGAAGCCTTTAAATATTTTTTCTAAATATGAAGCCAACAGAATTTGCCTCTTTGACTCCTGAAATTATAAATGTGTCATAATCACCTCTAATAATCATTCATTGCTAATTTTCTGTTAATAAAACACACACTTCTTTTCCTTACACAGGCATACCTGATGTATTAAAATATATAGATTGTTAATAGCACTTCCATATGCCATTACTCAATTGATGGACTTTCTAGTTATCTTCCCTGTATAAAACAATTTACAATACAGGTGGCTACACATATGACACTCCTAATCCTGCAGTCCGCATATTTTTTTATGATGTAAAGCTTATGAGTTACTGAATGCACACAGTCATAATTTTTTGGTTATCATAATGTACAACTTATTTTAATGTACAAATGGTATTTTCTTCTTCTCTATTGATAGCAGATGGAAGAATATATTATATTGAAGTCAGCAAAATATATGATAGGCCATCTGTATGTTAGTTTCAGGCAGTGGTTCATTAATTGAATCACTTTTCTAAATTTGTGGAATTTCATTAAAAATTCTTATCAACTCAGGTTACTTTGTGTATTACAGAAACAAATGAATTTTTACTATTGATAACTATACTGTTATTGGAAAATGATGTATAGTTATGGACACTGAAATGTTTGAGGAATACCTCATTATCCAAAGTGCAGCTGCACTTTCAAAGGTCACATTACATGAACCCGCAGCTCTCTCACACCTGATTATCCTAATTCTATCTGTCCTTATCTCATCTTCTAATCACCTCACTTACTGTTTCTCATTCATCCTCCCTCCCTTTTATCTTCTGCATACCTATTTTACCATTTTTCTGTCTTCTCCCCATGGTATCCTTTCCTGCAACTGTCACACTCACCTCTTGTAATGTCTTAATTCCTGTCTATATAATAATATGCTGCTATCCTTGTAGCATAAGCCATCTCAGTCATTATAGCTATTTATTTTCCATAAAGCTCTGCTAAGCATGATTCCATTTTTCCATCCATGTTTTGACATTGAAGCTGATTTTTGAAATAAATGTAGCATAGATTTGCTTCTGTAAATATGTGTCTGCTTTATAGCATAGCCTTGTATCTGTAACTATGTTTTGTTTATTTCTTATGTTATCCCGTTCATCCGGGCTGTGCCTGTAAACAGTCGATTGATGTCAGTGCACTACCCCGGTAAGGAAGCAGGAATAAATAATAAAAAGTAACTTTTGTATACCTCTGTTCCTCATAAGGGAGATTATAAACCTGCTTATTTCTGGTTAATAAAAAAGCAATCTATATGTCGATGACTTTGTACATTTTTGGTTACATGCAGAACACAACGTTAATTGTTATTTTTCTGTCAGCAATGCATGGGAGTAACCTTCCAGCAATATCGTTAATAAATACTCTCGTTTTGTATTGCTATCTGTGAATGATTTCCTTTCATGGATATAGTGCTCTTTTTATTAAAATTAGTAACATGAATGCATCAAATAAATAAGCAAACATATCCAAATACAGCATCTTGAGATGATAAAAACAAAATCATACACTACACCTTGAGACAAACTTATATAAAAGAAGAATATACTGTTGAATATTAGTAACTACTCGGTATCCCCTCCAAATGTCTTAAGCCAATGTAATGAAAGGAAAGAAACAAAAACTAACATCTGTTTTGTAACCATAGTGACCAAATTATTTAAAATAGACTTAACTACCATCCTGTTCCTAATGGAGGAATTGACCTATCCCTATATAATATTTCTTCCTAAATGTAGCCCAGTCTCTGGTTATCTTCAATTTAACATTCATGTCAGCCTGTGCTGCAACCACCCTATTATACATTCTAATGTTATTAGAAGCAATTATCTCTTTCTTGCGTTCTACACCTCCATGTTTTGGAAATCACTGTCCAAGCCCAACCCACAAGAAACAACAACTTTACGTTTTCTGCTATGACCATTTCTCCTTTTGAGCACCTAACCTAAATGAACAAAGTATCAACCTCGGAGGATCCTCATATCATAAATGCTCTCCCATTCTTTGAAGACTTCCAGCCATGTAGGCCTCTCTTTACCACACTTCCACAACACATGAACACATCCTGCTAATTCCTGCGGACATCTCCAGCATCTTCCATCTTCCAATCCCCATTTCCAAAACAGCTGAAGAGGGATCCTATACCATCTGTGAATCCATCTCATATTCTGCTCCCAGATCACAAGAATAAATATAAGCCTAGCAAAATCTCTTAAATATCTAACATCATCCCTTCCTGGAGATGGCCACCTCCTTCTTAGGAACTCCATCAAACCCTTAAAACTATCCAAAGTTAATAGAGAATAAATTCATCCACATCCATCTAGAAAATGATTATGATCTGGAACATCACATTCTTAACTTCAAACAAATTATCTTTATTAGCCCAAATCTTGACATCTAAATTTATGAGAGAAATAGGTCTGAAAGCTCAAGGATCCATGATTTCTAGTTTACTCAATTGAATCAACACCACTCTTGCCTTTTTAAAAGAAGCTGGAAGAGAGGCGTACATCCCAGCCTAACTAAAAACCTTATACAACTCTCCCAAAAAGATATAGGCACACTTTTTATAAACTTCTCCTCCCAGACCATCTTCTCCTGAGGACTTCACTACCTTGAGAGCCTTCACCCCAACTTTAAGTTCACCCTCTTGTATCATACTACCTGATATTTCTTTCTTATGCTCTAATAAGCCACTGTCTCCTGTTAAGAGCAAGTTGTGAACTATATAAAGTTTAAAAAACTTGAAGGGAATGCCCATTATATTCTCTTTGTTATAAAAAATCCCATTCTCCTCCCCTTAGTGCTATAATCTGTGTGTTCTTCCTCCTTTCCAACAGCTTTAGAGCTAAAACATTTCCTCATCTTTCACCATGAACCTACCAGAAATCTTTTTTGGGCAATAAGCCTCCTTTCAGTTTTGCATTATACTGCTCCTTCAGTTGACCTAATTCCTTAAATTCAATCTGGTCTGAGTATGTACCCAAACCAAACTGGGCATTCCTAACACTCCTTTCTAAATCTAAAATAACTTTAATATTCTCCCCTCCCATATGCCTCTCCTCTGTCATATAAATCTCACTGCAGGCACACTTAATAGCATCCTACTATACATTCCTCTGTTCTTCATTATTCAATGCATTTCATATAAAGATCCTCTCTAACAACTGGGATCTTCTATTAAATCCCCACAACCTGTCCATAGACTCAGCTTGAACAACCATACACTCCGTGTATCCTTCACCCAACTCAGTTTGAGGTTCAGAATGACATGAGCATGGTCACATGAGCATGGTCACATGAGCATGGCCACAAATGAGCCTTTCACCTATCCAAACTGTCTGCTTTTATAACAGTGCCTCCTCCAACCATCTCTCAACGCTTCTTCTACCTTCCACGCACTCAGTGCAAATCTCAATATTCTGTGTTTTTTCTTTTATTAAAAGCTCATATTCCATAGCAGGGTACACTGCTGTACTAAAGTCTCCACTATCATTTCATTAACAGCCTCTGGAAAAATGCTCTGCCAGTCTTCATAAAAATGATTTTAAAAATGTCAGGGTTGTCTTCATTTGGCCCACACATTAAAGTCACTTTCCATCTTTCTTCCCCAATGTCCATCACTATAACTACCCATAACTCTAGCTTGCAGTGATTTCTTCACTAATATGGTCACCACTCTTTTTGAACATCCTTCCTCCATACTAGAACCCACAACCTGCCTATATCTGCCACCTAACTTCAAGACTTCAGAAGGTGACTGTTGCAGCTCTTTGTGAACCTCCCATTCTCCTTTTTGTAGTTTTTGAAATAAATTCTCTTTGAATGGATGTCCAGTACCACTTACATTCCACTTCTGAAAAAGCAGGGCTCCCTCTCCTTCTCCCAGTCCCTATTCCCAACAGAATCAGAAACACAAAAACTCCCCAAAGGCGATCTGTGACTATGTTCCATAGCCTTTACTGAGGTACTCCCCACAAGAAGGCCTGACTCAGGCTGAACTAGTTGCCCTTTGACCCCCCCGATCTACATTCTGACCTAGGGTCCCTCATGGTATACTTGTGTCAGAAACTAGCATTCCAAATGGGGGTCTCACTTGGCCTACTTCAATTAACAAGTAGAGCATTATTTGACAACAATATATTGGAAGTAGTGAATATAGTAATAGAGACAAAACAACTGGAATTGAGACCTTTGGAAAAGGGTAGGAGCAAACTACACAAAAAAATGGGAATTGTGGGAACAGTACATACATACAAGGGAGGAATGAGGACTAAAAGGTGGCAGGAATTAAAAGAGCTATGTAATGTTTGAGTGAGAAAGATTGGGTAGATTATAAGTGATATATAATGTTTGCAACTGGGAGTGTGCCAGTATGGTTTGTGATGCAAAATGCTTGCGAATAGGATTGTGTCATTGTGGTTTGTTTTTATTTATATAAATATATGATAGCCTATGTAGTAAGTGGTGGTTTAATAAAGATGTTTCTTGTTAAAAAAGACAGGAATTGAATAATTTTTGTAATATTGCTTAGGTTATATTATATATAACAATATATGTGAAGTATAATGTTTATGTTAATATAGTTTGATTACTTTTACATGAATGTAAATTTGCCTGTGTCACAAGTGATAATTCAAGAGAGGTGTTTGGAAATAAAAAAAAAAACAATTCTAAGACAACACACTGAACTGCAATACATATTGATAATATACATAACAGAAAATAAGTGTCCAAAACAACCAGCCATCAAGGCACAGAGCAACATCCAGTAACATCTTTCCTAAATAACAGAAAAATAATACCTTTTCAAACTCAAACTGTGAAACTTTTGAAAGGTCATAAGCAGCACATCACATCTCATATACTTGTAAAACAAGAGTTTATCCGTCTGGTCCATCTTTAGCTCTGGCTTAGAGCCTTTATTTAACTTTGACAAAATGCTGGCATAATTGGGTTAAATAGTGTCTGTTTTACCATGCTTCTTTTCTGTCACACATTCTTATGTATGTCCCAGCAGACAGTTGTCTTGCAGCATGACATTATAAGTATCCAATGTGTTGGCATCTGCTGATGTTCCTTAGATCATCTTATCCACCTTGTCTGTAATATGGCAGCTTTGCATATTTTGAGAAGGGGAAGAACTTTAGCAATATTCATTCTGAAAATCTTGACAAGTATGTTTTTCACCAGAAAAGCTGTTCAACTCACTGTCCACCTTTGATGGGCTTAATGCAACCCCACAAAAAGGGTTTTCAACTCTGCTCTTCATTTTGTCACAGTCCCCATCTGAGTCCTCCTCGTCCTTCTCCCTTCAGATGGTCATTGGATGGTACAGCCCATTGCCTGTTTTTCCTTTTTTTTGCCATCTGTCATGTTACAAAAAGGCACTTCCACCCCTCTCTGATCATGCTGTGGGGCATCTTCAAATGAGGCTTATTGGCATTCACAGACTAGTTCCCAAACTTCTTGCGGGGACCCTACTCTCCTCCACTGGCCAGTAAGTACCACCACAAGCATCACTGGATACATCAGCCATGATCTAAGAGCTGTTTTCTTCAGCTTGTTATGCAGCAGAGTGAATGTTCACCTCCTGGGAAACAAAGTCCTAGAGAAATCTGGATAATGGATTCCTCAAGTCTTATCCCATGCAAGAAGTAGGTGTCATTAAAAAGCCAGTCCTTTGCCACATATGAATGGAGTTTGCATATCACTTGCCTTGGGCATTCATTTGCCCCACAGTTTTCCTCTTACTGCTGACATGATGTATATATTCGATTTCCAAATCCAAACTGGTTGGGACATTGACCACAGGGAGCAGTTTAGTATGAAAAAAAGTATACAGGTCCACATATCGATTCGGGTGTTCCGAATAGTCATACATTATCCCTGCACTGCCAGTTCTCTAAATCATCAATTTTATCCTTTAGGGAGGTGACTTCAACTTTCAAAGCAGAAATATAGTTCTGTTGTTGGACTATAACTGTTTCCTGTTGACTTCCAAGTCATTTCTTTAGGCCTTGCATTTGCGGTGTAACAGACATTTTCATCATTCTTTCAAACATTTCTCTTCCTTTGTCTGAAATGTCTGTCATGGCTGCCACAAGGTTCTTTTCTTGTCTCAGCTTTCCTGTATTCTCCATTTCCTGACCAATTTATGTAATTAAAAGAGATTTAGACACAAGGACATAGGGAAGAATGGGAAATCACTCCCACTCACGCACACAATTTGTGGACTTTCTGTTCGATGTTTTGATACATGTTTTGAATTTTAGACATAAATGTCACCACCACTAAATATCCCTCTATCTGCAACTTCTTCTTTGATTCCTACTTCCTACCTGCCAACTGTAACAAACAGATCCCTTTACATAATCATGCAACTCCTCAGCTTATCCTCCAGTCTTCTCCTGTTATTTCACCATCTCTCATCCTAGCAGGACTCTATAATAGCTCTCAACATAGCTCCAACTCTGTCCCAGTCACCTATTCATACTTCCTGTCTACCATCTCCATCCATCATACCAAACCAGTTTAATGATGACACTCATCTTTACCCCAAATATAGACTCATCAACTCCATCTCAGCTCAAACAAAAACAAAATTAAGTGGAAAAACAAAAAGTGAATATTAATAATTCTCCGATATACTAAAATCATTCTAGAAGACATTAACCATAAACCTGGCCCTACCTATCACAATGAGCATTAAAACAATTATCTTCCACAAATTTCTCTAACCCTACAATGGTCAACTCCCAACTCCTTTAATCTAACTTTTATTGCCATAAATGTTAGAGGCATAAGAAATAACATTGCTGAACTGTATTCCTGGATTACCCAATATAAGCCTGATATTTTCACTGTAACTGAAACTTGACATAAACCCAGCACAGACAACTCCAAAATCACAGCTCTAAACTATAATATCATCTGTAATGACAGCATAAAGAGGAAAGGTGGTGGCATAGTTTAAATATTTCTTAACAACTACAGCATTTCCCGTATAACAAACCAATATCAAAATTCAGTTCAGCACAGCTTCTCATTACTTTCCTGAAATTAAACAATTATAAAGAAATATGTACTGCTGTTCTTTACATCCCTCCTGGTGACAATATAGGTATACTGGAAGGGGTCTATATTATAACATCAAAGTTCGTAAACATCGAATGTTATAATATCGAACGGTAAACACCGAAATCCACAAACATCGAACAGTCAGAATAGCAATTTTTTTCCAGAGGAAAAAAAATTGCTATTCCGAGAAACATATACACAACACAAACACACACAAAAAACAGCAATCCACACACATACACTTAAAATTCTACAACTAAACCTAAACTAAACTTTACATACACTACTAGCTATCCACTTAGCTTAACCCAACCCTAACCCTAAGGTCCGTCACTATTGCACACTCACCTCACCCGTGCCCTAACCCTAACTCACCTAACCCGCCCCCTAACCCTAACCTACACACAATCGCAAACTTACTTGACCAGCACCCTAACGTCCACATAACCGCACACTTACCTGACCCGCTCCCTAACCCTAACTCACCTAACCCACCCCCTAGCCCCAACCTACACACAATCGCACACTTACCTGAACCCGACCCATAATGTTCCAACATATCGAATGCTGAAAACAGCGAAACCACAGCAACGGCCCACCGAATTCTTTCCCTAGGAAAAAATTCAGTGTCCTGCACCTTCGCTGTTTTCAGCGTTTGACAAAACTGGTTCGATATTATAACATTCGAACTTTATAAAATGCAATGTTATAATATAGACCCTACTGGAAGATATCCTACATTGGATATCCATACCAATTCCACAAGAAAAAAATATTACTAGATGACGTGAATGTCAGTTTGTTGGGCATAAACTGTAATGCTCCTATACCTAGTATGAACTTATTTGGTTTCACAAAGCTAATTGTTTGCCCCACACATTACAGCAAGACTTCAAATAGGGTTGCCAGATGTCCGGTTTTTGACCAGACTGTCCGGTTTTCTGACTAATTGTCCGGTTACAAATTTTATTCAAAACCAGTCACATGAAGTCCGGGTTTTGTGCCACTGACACAGTCTCAAGCGTTTCTCCCACGCCATCTTGACTCTCTCTCTCTCCCTCCTTATTGCCTTTAGTCCTGGTGTGCTTTTTGGCTATAATTAGAGCCATTACCTGACTCCAGACTGTTCAGAAATAAGGGACCCTGTCTGGAAAACGGCGACTGCCTTTTCTTGTCTAGAAAAAATAAAATCTTTTCATTTAATTAAAAAAAAATGTTTTTAAGGGTGTTCTACTTTAAGAACACCCTTTGCGGCTGGTCACACGCACTGATGCAGAAGAAGCTGAAATTGCTTACATGACGTCTTCATCTTCCGACCGTGCGGTGGAATTTGAATTCCAGTCTCCAGAAGACGTTTGGAGTTTGGACTTCACAGCGGACCACAACAACAATAAATGGTTGGACAAATTCAGAGAGGTAGGGGTGTGTGTGTGTGTGTGTTTGTGAGGCTGCCGCTGCTATGAACAGAATACCAAAGAAATCAGTGACAGTGATTTTTGGCTCCCTGAGAAAGTAACTGAAAATAGGTCAGCTCTGTAGCTATGGTAGTTTGGGTCAAATACCTCCGGGTTTGGTTTAATGCAACTCGTGCAAGGCTTTTTAATGGAATATTAATACAACTTAAACTGAGCTACAAACTATTTTCCTCACTAATCATGAAGGGTCATTGGCATAGGCTTTTTGATTATGGGAATAGAGTATACCTACTGGTTATTGCGGTCTTTTTGCCTAAACTCAGGGAACCTCCTAACTGTAGTTAACAGGATGGCCAGATTTATATCTGTGCTACCAATAGCATTTTTGGCTTTACCACGAGGGCGACTTCAGTGTTTGATTCGACATAATGTGTGCTTCTATATTTGGAACACTGCTTCCCATTCCTAAAACCATCTGGAATTTTTGTGCTGGAAGAGCCCAGAAAGGACTAGATTTAAAAATTTAAAAAGACAGCTTTATTGTTATAGTTGCAGTGGTGTGGAACGTGTCTTTGCATCATAGAATTGGCTATCCTGGCAGGTTAGGGGTAATTAGAATTGTCATTTATTCAACTGCGAGCTGCTTCAGCATTCGTCCATTTGTAGATGTAAGTGTCTTGGGGCTTGGAGACTGTGGCTAGGTGTCTGTCCTTGTGCAGTTGCAGTAATTTGGGTCTTGCATGCATTACATTAGCACTGTTCAGTTGACTGACTCCTGCTTTGTATATAATTTTATGTATATTTTTGGCTTTCCCTGTGGTAATTATTTTGTATAGTTTTGTATATAAATGTTTTGTTCCACACTGTGCCTTAAACCCTTTCAGTAAGGACAGGTATGGTACAGGATTTTCTTTGCTGTCCAGGTTGATGTATGTCTTATCTGCTGTACTCTATTTTTTAAACTTAACATGTCCCAAACCTAACATGGAGCATGTTTTATAACTTTTGTCTGGAAGTTCATGTTTTTTTTTTTAATACATTACCTCTGCTTTTGGCAGTGTCAAGAGAGGGTATTCCCTCTGTTCAGCTGACTTTTTCATGTGTTTTTTACCACAAAGTTGTTTCTGATGCATCCAATAACCATTTTAATAAAAGTTTTATATGGCATTGATTTTTTTTTGACTGTTGGATTTTCTGGAAGGGAAATGTATAAGAATTGCAACAGTTTGTTCAATGTTTGAACAACATTGAATTTAAAATCAGTTTTTTCAGCTACATATAACTTATTTATTGTTAACTTTTCAGACATTAATGTAAATTAACTAATTGATGGAATAATATGTACTACTCTGTACTGTAAACCCTTTTGTAAAAATGCCTTTATGCATACAAACAGTTGCTACCCAGAATTTATAGTTGAAAATATTCTTTATTCACAATGTTTAAGGGTCGTCGGCATTTATAGTGATGTATATAAGTCTTAAACAATGTGATGATCTAAAAGACAGACTTCTGAGGAAAGGCTATCATTTAACAAAGATAGTAAATGCTAGAAATTGCACTGCTTATACTTTTGACAGAATTTATTGATATATAAGGATCAGAAATCTACTAGTTAGTAGCCCCTTATTCATTTTGTAATGACTTTTTCAGTAAAACATATGTGATTTTTATTAATTTTGTAACAACTTTTGCCAGTAAAACATATGCAATTTATATTCATTTTGTAGTAATGTTTGTCACTAAAACATATTTATTTAACATTTGTTAAATGGGAAAGTCTGATTTGGAACAAAGCCAATTTTCAGCAGAAGACCCAGGGAGAAACACTCCAGATGCATTTCTTTGTAACATGGGAGGAAATCGGAACACCTGGAAGAAACCCACACAAATGCAGGGAGGACATGCAGACTCCGCACAGAAGGCAACACAGCTGAAAATCGAACCGAAGAAGCTCTTGCTGTGAGGTGACAACTCTACCGCTGCACCACTGTGCCATCTGCACATATGTAATTAAACAAGTGCTGAATAGATCGTGGCCCATCCTGACATTGGATAAGTTTTCTTCTACCTCAGTATCACCAAGATATAGATGTGCTCACAAAAAGGAAACAGCCTGGGAGAAAAGTTTTCACAGAATAAATGTTCCAACAAGATGCCAAAAAACAAACTTTTTCACACAAGGAATGATATGGGTTGTTATGGATGTGATTACTGCACTAATTGTCAGTATGTGTTAAAAAAGGAAGACCTTTTCATTTAAAAATGGTAGAAAATCTTTTGATATTAAAGAAATTAAATGTTCTAGAGAACATGCCGTTCATCTTGGCACATGCATATGTGGTGCTTTTTATGCTGGTCAAACCACACACCATTAGAGACAACATATTTTCCTACATCTAAGTGTTGTGAGGTGTAAGAAGACAACATATTTTCCTACATCTAAGTGTTGTGAGGTGTAAGTAAGATGGAACATGAAAAGGGTTGTTTTTATTTAGTCGGCATTGACGCTATCAGATCTAGACATGGTTTTAGATTTGATGACAAAAAGTTCCTTGATGAAAAGGAGAATATGGGGATCATTAATCTAGGGGCAATACATTCACAGAGATTAAATAAGATTTTTATAAACGGTAATGTGATAATATTTATTTAGAAAAAACGACCAACTGTAGAAGTAGCAATGAAAACGGCCAGGAATCAGACCAAACTCTTATTTATTACAATGGTTAAGCACTTTTTGTTTGTACATTGACAAACTTCATCACACCAACCATTCAGTTGTTAAAAAAATCCTTTAAGTAACCATTCCAAAGGAAGTCATCATCTTCTTTCGGCTGTTCCCGTTAGGGGTCGCCAGAGCGGATCACCTGTTTCCATTTCTTCCTGTCCTCTGCATCTTGCTCTGTCACACCCACCACCTGCATGTCCTCTCTCACCACATCCATAAACCTTATCTTAGGCCTTCCTCTTTTCCTGTTACCTGGTAGCTTCATAATTAGCATCTTTTTCCCAATATACTCCGCATCGCTTCTCAGCACGTCCAAACCAACGTAATCTTGCTTCTCTGGCTTTGTCTCCAAACCTTCCAGCCTGGGCTGACCCTCTAATATACTTATTCCTAATCCTGTCCACCCTTGTCACACCCAGTGCAAATCTTAACATCTTTAACTCTGCCACATCCAGCTCAAACTCCTGCCTTTTTGTCAATGCCACTGTCTCCAACCCATGTAACATAGCTGGTCTCACTACCCTCTTGTAGACCTTCCCTTTCGCTCTTACAGGTACTTGTCTGTCACAAATCACTCCTGACACTCTTCTCCACCCACTCCATCCTGCCTGTACTCTCTTCTTCACCTCTCTTCCACACTCACCATTACTCTGAACTATTGACCCCAAGTATTTAAACTCATCCACCTTTGCCACTTCTACTCCTTGCATCCTCACCATTCCTCTATCCTCCCTCTCATTCACACACATATATTCTGTCTTAGTCCTGCTGACCTTCATTCCTCTTCTCTCTAGAGCATATCTCCATATCTCCAGGGTCTCCTCCACCTGTTCCCTACTCTCACTACAGATCACAATGTCATCTGCAAACATCATAGTCCATGGGGAATCCTGTCTGATCTCGTCTGTCAACCTGTCCATCACCATTGCAAATAAGAAAGGGCTCAGAGCTGATTCTTGATATAACTCCACCTCCACCTTAAACGCATCCCTCACTCCCACCGCAGACCTCACCGCTGTCACACTACCCTCATACATATCCTGTACCATTCTTACTTACTTCTCTGACACTCCTGACTTTCTCATACAATACCACAACTCCTCTCTAGGCACCCTGTCATATGCTTTCTCCAAGTCTACAAAAACACAATGCAACTCCTTTTGACATTCTCTGTACTTCTCCATCAACACTCTGAGAGCAAACATTGCATCTGTAGTGCTCTTTCCAGGCATGAAACCATACTGCTGTTCACTAATCATCACATCTCTTCTTAACCTAGCTTCCACTCCTCTTTCCCATAACTTCATGCTGTGACGGATTAGTTTAATCCCTCTGTAGTTACTACAGCTCTGCACATCACCCTTATTCTTAAAAATCGGTACCAAAACACTTTTTCTCCATTCCTCAGGCATCCTCTCACTTTCCAAGATTTCATTAAACAATCTGGTTAAAAACTCCACTGCCATTTCACCTAAACACCTCCATGCTTCCACAGGTATGTCATCTGGGCCAACAGCCTTTCCATTCTTCATCCTCTTTATAGCTATCCTTACTTCCTCCTTGCTAATCCATTGCACTTCATGATTCACTATCCCCACATCATCCAACCTTCTCTCCCTCTCATTCTCTTCAGTCATCAACCCCTCAAAGTACTCTTTCCATCTCCTCAACACACTCTCCTTGCTTGTGAGTATGTTTCCCTCATTATCTTTTATCACCTTTACCTGCTGCACATCTTTCCTAGCTCGGTCCCTCTGTCTAGCCAGTCGGTACAGGTCCTTTTCTCCCTCCTTAGTGTCCAACCTTTCATACAACTCTTCATATGCCTTATCCATAGGCTTCACCACCTCTCTCTTTGCCATGTACCTCATCTCCTTATACTCCTGTCTACTTTCTTCATCTCTCTGACAATCCCACTTCTTCTTTGCCAACCTCTTTGCCTGTATACTCTTCTGTACTTCCTCATTCCACCACCATGTCTCCTTGTCGTCCTTCCTCTGTCCCGATGTGATACCAAGCACCCTTCTAGCCATCTCCTTTACTAGCTCTGCTGTAGTTACCCAGCTATTTGGTAACTCTTCACTGCTGCCCAGTGCCTGTCTTAACTCTTCCCTGAACTCCACCTCACAATTACCCTTTTTCAATTTCCACCATTTGATCCTTGGTGCTGCCCTCACACTCCTCCTCCTCTTCTTGATCACCAACGTCATCCTACAAACCACCATCCTATGCTGCCTAACTACACTTTCTCAGGCCACCACTTTACAGTCTCCAATCTCCTTCAAACTGGCCCTTCTACATAAGATATAATCCACCTGTGTGCATCTTCCTCCACTGTTGTATGTCACCCTATTCTCCTCCCTCTTGTTAAAGTACGTATTCACCACAGCCATATCCATCCTTTTTGCAAAATTCACTACCATCTGACCTTCAGGATTCCTTTGTTTAACACCATACCTACCCATCACTTCCTCATCCCCACTGTTCCTTTCACCAACATGCCCATTTAAATCTACTCCAATCACCACTCTCTCACCCTTGGGTACAGTCATCACCACTTCATCCAACTCACTCCAAAATTTTTCTTTCTCATCCATTGCACACCCAACTTGTGGAGCATATGAACTAACAACATTAATCATTACACCATCAATTTCCAGCTTCATAAACATCACTCTATCCGACAACCTTTTCACCTCCAAAACACTCTTCGCATACTGTTCCTTCAGAAAAACTCCTACGCCATTTCTTCTCCCATCCACACCATGATAAAACAATTTGAACCCACCTCCGATACACCCAGCCTTACTCCCCTTCCATCTGGTCTCTTGCATACACAATATACCAACCTTCCTTCTGTCCATCATATCAGTTAGCTCTCTCCCTATACCAGTCTTACTGCCAACATTCAAAGTTCCGACCCTCACTACCAGAGTCCTAGCCTTTCTTCTCTCTTCCTGCTTCGGCCATGCCTTCCGCCTCTTCTCCTCCTTCGGCCAACAGTAGCCCAATTTCCACCAGCACCCTGTTGGCTAACAGTACTGGTGGCGGTCGTTGTTAACCCGGGCCTCGACCAAAGGAAGTGATGTCATTAACTGGGAATTCAGAACTTCATATTACTTTTAAAAGTTTGCAACACAACCACAGTAAAAACACAATGCTGCTCCGGAACAATAAAGGCTGTCCTTTTACCACGAACCCACACTGCTGTTGCAGTTACAGGGAAAAAAACGATGTTCCAACGAATAGTTTAAATAATTTAATGAAAAAATATTGTAAAAACAGAAAAAATAGAAAAAATAGTAACTGATTAAGCGCTTTCGTCTCCCTAACGGAGACTTCTTCAGAATCCAGTTGCTCTTATCAGTTCATACATTTTATAGTAAAGCATTGTTAGCCTATTGGCTAAAATTAAACAATTACTTTAATTGAACAAACTATTAGTTTAAACCAATTTAGTTATACCAAATTAAAAAGGCTAGCTGTACACAACTGCTCAGTACCTTACGTTTTAAAAAAACAGTATGGTGAACAAGAAACAAACAAACACGAATACTGATTCAAACATCATAAATATAATCAATATAAATAGTACACATCCCCGATCACTTAAAATTCCTTATTGTATCTTAAAATCATGTAAAAGCAATAATTAATCATTGTATAAAAAATATATTTATAATATTTCATTGTTTGTGAATCTGTGAACATGTGCATAAATAATCAAATATATACCATATTAATATAAATACATTTATAAAAATATGTATATGTAAAAATCTATAGAGATATATATATGTATGCATCACATGCATATATGTTAATATAATAACATCATAATAATATAAAATATTAAATAATTATAAAAAATATTAAGTAAATAAATATATACTCATATACCTACATACCAAATATTTTAAATATTTTAAAATAAATCAATTTAAAAATCTTTTGGAGGTGTGAATCTGTGAATAGAATGTTAAAATATAATGTTAGTTATTAAAAAAGTTGTTAATTAATAAGAAGTGAATGAACAGGAAAAAAGCTCTAATGTCAGAATACATTTAACATTTTACTTTTTTCGGGTCCATTGCCAGTAATTTTAGTGCAGGAGTGATGGATATATGGTCATTTAGTCCCTTTCCACTACAAGCATCCAACCTTAACTGCCAGATCATTTCCCTATACTCTAACTTGGTTTCCCAGTCACCTCCTCTATCCATGGGCTCTATCTCCTCTAACACCCAAAATTTAAAATCCGCTTTTTTACATTCCAGTGCATGCCTGTACAATGCGTTATTATCGTTGTGTTTATTAATGTCCCTGGTGTGTTCGTATATTCTATTTCTGAGATGACGTTCAGTTTTACCAACATAGTAACTCCCACAGGCCTTACAAAATACTAGGTAAACAACACCTTTAGAGTAACAAGTATTGTATCTTTTAGCTTTTAAGGTTAGGTGGAGACTGGGTATTCTTACTTCTTTTGATCCTGCAATATATGAGCATTGCGCACATCTACCACATTTAAAAGTACCATGTCTCTTGCTAGCCCCACTGTCCAAGATTTTACTTTTCTCAATAATGTTTTTGATGTTTTTATTCCTTCTAAAACTACATTTTATATCACATTTGAAGACATCTGTTTTAGTTGCCATATTCCTAAACATATCCCAAGTATCATAGATACTTTTTTTCAACCACCCTACACCCTGATAATATGTGACAGTTAAATATGGTGTAAAATTTATTCCCGATGTATTCTGGGTGTTGGAGTTCTTTCTCATTTTGTTATTGGGTCCACCCATAGTCTCCAATACGCCACCTTGTGTTAGGAGAGGGTTATATTTATTACCCCTCTCTAAGATTACATTTTCTTTTATGGGACTGATAAACTCCATAGGGTAACCTCTTTCAAAAAACATTTTTTCTACAAAATTGATTTCATTTAAAAAATCTATATCCTCTGAAATCATTCTGGCCATCCTGATCATTTGTCCTTTTACAATATTTTTATTGAGTTGATAAGGATGGTCACTATCAAAATGTAGATAGGCATTAGAATAGTGTTCCTTCCTAAATATATTTGACTTATAACACTTATTATGACTATCTTTACTTAATTTTACATCCAAGAAGTGTATTTCTTCTATGCCTATTTGGTGTGTAAAGTGCAAAAAGGTAGTTGTGTGGTTGATGTACTGTATGAATTCTTCAATATGGTCTTTTGACCCGTTCCAAAGAACAAAAATGTCATCCAAAAACCGGAAATACTTAACAATGTACTGACTATACATAGAATCAAACACATATTTCCTTTCCCAGAACAACATTATTATATTGGCATATGCGGGGGCACAGGCAGAGCCCATAGCCACTCCTTCTTTTTGGTGATAATAGTCACCTTCAAAATAAACATAGTTATATTTTAGGACCAATTCCATACTTTCCAGTACAGTTCTAAAATCAACAGTTGTTAAAAAATTCATTTCAACTAAAGTTTTCTCAAACCATTCTAAACCAACGGCTTGGGGAATGACTGAAAATAGTTCTTTTACATCAATAGTAATTAAGTACATAGTATCCATATAAGTACTCCCACCAATTTTCTTCAAAAAGTCCCATGAGTCCACTAGGATATGATCACATTTTTTGTAAAATTCTTTTATCATAGTGTCCACATAAATAGCCATAGGTTGGGTTTTAGACCCTTGGGATGCCACTATAGGTCTCATGGGCGGATCGTACAATGATTTGTGAATTTTTGGTATACCAAAAATAGCCGGTATAACAGGTTTTTGTACTTTTAAGAACCTATATATTTCAATGTCAATCATTCCTGTAAGCAAATTGTCCTCCAAAATGAGGTCTATCTTCCTATATGATATATTAATCTCGTTCTTTGGAACATCATTTTTTTCCCTGTGACTGCAACAGCAGTGTGGGTTCATGGTAAAAGGACAGCCTTTATTGTTCCGGAGCAGCGTTGTGTTTTTACTGTGGTTGTGTTGCTACCTTTGACTGTGTGGTTACTAGTTGCCAATTTATTGTTGTTTCCGGATACGAGGAGTCCTACCCAGCAATGGACAGCAGCGCTATGTTAAATGAACTATTAAGGGTTATACAAACCCATTCGCAAACAGACATTCTTCAAATAGGAGCTACTAACGATATCCCCTGCGCACAGAGTAGCCCAAAGGACCCCAGGGCTACCAGAATGATGTCAGAAGCCAGCGACACATTGGCGGGAGGGAGAGAGACTATGTTAGGTAACGCTAGTAGGAGGAACAATGATGGACAGAATCCTTCTACTTTGAACCACAATGGAACAAAAGATAAAATGGAACTGTACGTTATGGATACTTACAAGGATATGGATTTTAACCAGTGGCTAAATAAATCATGTGTACTTAATTCAAAAGAAAAAGAAAAACCGAAGGAACAAGAGAACAGTTTAACATATAAGGACAAATGTAAGATTTTCAAAAAGTTATTATTAAAATTTAAATCGCTTATTGTAGAAAATTGGTACTTTGATAAATGTATTAAGGAAAAGATAGTACCAAAAGGTTTAAGACTGAACAAATTTCCAAATAATATTAATGGTGACAAAATGTTTTTGTAAAGTATCTGTGACATTTTAAATGATTGTGGGCTAGCAATGTTAAAAGTAATGATGAAACACAATACTGACATAATGGAACAAACGAAAAAAGAAATAGATAAACTGTATGGTGAAATTAATACAGATTTATTGTTTTTAGTAGATGTGTTTAAAAATGTGTATTTTAGAGTTTTACATGATATAGATTCTGCTACCAATATGAACATTAATAGAAAATTAAAGAAATTTGAAAGGGACTTAAATAAATATGGAAAAGGATGTGCATACCTTAGTGAAAGTACAGTTAAAAACTATAGGTATGACAATGTTCCCTATACTCGTTATCAGGACAGATACAGTAGGAATAATTATTATAGAGGGGCAGGAAGGGATAGACATTGGGAGCAGGGTCATCCGGATTATAATGAACATGATTATAACCAATATGTTCAAGAACAATTTCCCAACACAAAGGAAAATGATAACAATGTTAGAACTAATGTCCCTTTAGGAGTGGACAAACCAAGGAGATCAGAGAGGCTGAGGAATCGGACCCAGCAAACATCATATGCACAGGTTACAATGAGTAACAACATGCATACAGGGAGGGTCTACAGATAGCAGATTTTTCAGTAGTTCTGTATCAAGATACAACACGAGTTAGTAATATTGAATCTATACTGGATGCTGAGGAACAACCGGACACCATTATCAGCACATACAATAATTTTAACATATTTAATTACACTGATATTTCTATTAATCAAAGTTTTTTTGACTTGTTCACAAAAGGTTTTACCTTTGTACCTGTGAACAAACCTAGAATTGAAAACATAGTACTTGATGTTAAGTTGTTCACTCGAAAATTGAATTTTAAGCATATATACAAAGATAGACCAGTTCAAGACAAGGAGAATGTTTTAACTAGGCACAGTACATATAACCCGCCCTTACATTATGAAATTTTGAATTTTGAAAAGTGTGTTATTAATAAGATAAGAAATTAATTCAAGAATGACAAGAAAATGAGATATAATTTGACAATAGCCGAAAATAAATTATTAAATGATTTAAGCACTAATGACAAAATACGTGTAATGAAACCCGATAAAGGCGGGGGGTGGTTATTATGGACAGGTGGGATTACATTAAGAGGATGAAGGACATCCTGGATAGAGATGAATATTATGGTTTAGTCACCAAGAACGAGATTAATATATCATATAGGAAGATAGACCTCATTTTGGAGGACAATTTGCTTACAGGAATGATTGACATTGAACTATATAGGTTCTTAAAAGTACAAAAACCTGTTATACCGGCTATTTTTGGTATACCAAAAATTCACAAATCATTGTACGATCCGCCCATGAGACCTATAGTGGCATCCCAAGGGTCTAAAACCCAACCTATGGCTATTTATGTGGACACTATGATAAAAGAATTTTACAAAAAATGTGATCATATCCTAGTGGACTCATGGGACTTTTTGAAGAAAATTGGTGGGAGTACTTATATGGATACTATGTACTTCATTACTATTGATGTAAAAGAACTATTTTCAGTCATTCCCCAAGCCGTTGGTTTAGAATGGTTTGAGAAAACTTTAGTTGAAATGAATTTTTTAACAACTGTTGATTTTAGAACTGTACTGGAAAGTATGGAATTGGTCCTAAAATATAACTGGTCCTAAAATATAACTATGTTTATTTTGAAGGTGACTATTATCACCAAAAAGAAGGAGTGGCTATGGGCTCCGCCTGTGCCCCCGCATATGCCAATATAATAATGTTATTCTGGGAAAGGAAATATGTGTTTGATTCTATGTATAGTCAGTACATTGTTAAGTATTTCCGGTTTTTGGATGACATTTTTGTTCTTTGGAATGGGTCAAAAGACCATATTGAAGAATTCATACAGTACATCAACCACACAACTACCTTTTTGCACTTTACACACCAAATAGGCATAGAAGAAATACACTTCTTGGATGTAAAATTAAGTAAAGATAGTCATAATAAGTGTTATAAGTCAAATATATTTAGGAAGGAACACTATTCTAACGCCTATCTACATTTTGATAGTGACCATCCTTATCAACTCAAGAAAAATATTGTAAAAGGACAAATGATCAGGATGGCCAGAATGATTTCAGAGGATATAGATTTTTTAAATGAAATCAATTTTGTAGAAAAAATGTTTTTTGAAAGAGGTTACCCTATGGAGTTTATCAGTCCCATAAAAGAAAATGTAATCTTAGAGAGGGGTAATAAATATAACCCTCTCCTAACACAAGGTGGCATATTGGAGACTATGGGTGGACCCAATAACAAAATGAGAAAGAACTCCAACACCCAGAATACATCGGGAATAAATTTTACACCATATTTAACTGTCACATATTATCAGGGTGTAGGGTGGTTGAAAAAAAGTATCTATGATACTTGGGATATGTTTAGGAATATGGCAACTAAAACAGATGTCTTCAAATGTGATATAAAATTTAGTTTTAGAAGGAATAAAAACATCAAAAACATTATTGAGAAAAGTAAAATCTTGGACAGTGGGGCTAGCAAGAGACATGGTACTTTTAAATGTGGTAGATGTGCGCAATGCTCATATATTGCAGGATCAAAAGAAGTAAGAATACCCAGTCTCCACCTAACCTTAAAAGCTAAAAGATACAATACTTGTTACTCTAAAGGTGTTGTTTACCTAGTATTTTGTAAGGCCTGTGGGAGTTACTATGTTGGTAAAACTGAACGTCATCTCAGAAATAGAATATCTGAACACACCAGGGACATTAATAAACACAACGATAATAACGCATTGTACAGGCATGCACTGGAATGTAAAAAAGCGGATTTTAAATTTTGGGTGTTAGAGGAGATAGAGCCCATGGATAGAGGAGGTGACTGGGAAACCAAGTTAGAGTATAGGGAAATGATCTGGCAGTTAAGGTTGGATGCTTGTAGTGGAAAGGGACTAAATGACCATATATCCATCACTCCTGCACTAAAATTACTGGCAATGGACCCGAAAAAAGTAAAATGTTAAATGTATTCTGACATTAGAGCTTTTTTTCCTGTTCATTCACTTCTTATTAATTAACAACTTTTTTAATAACTAACATTATATTTTAACATTCTATTCACAGATTCACACCTCCAAAAGATTTTTAAATTGATTTATTTTAAAATATTTAAAATATTTGGTATGTAGGTATATGAGTATATATTTATTTACTTAATATTTTTTATAATTATTTAATATTTTATATTATTATGATGTTATTATATTAACATATATACATGTGATGCATACATATATATATCTCTATAGATTTTTACATATACATATTTTTATAAATGTATTTATATTAATATGGTATATATTTGATTATTTATGCACATGTTCACAGATTCACAAACAATGAAATATTATAAATATATTTTTTATACAATGATTAATTACTGCCTTTACGTGATTTTAAGACACAATAAGGAATTTTAAGTGATCGGGGATGTGTACTATTTATATTGATTATATTTATGATGTTTGAATCAGTATTCGTGTTTGTTTGTTTCTTGTTCACCATACTGTTTTTTTAAAACGTAAGGTACTGAGCAGTTGTGTACAGCTAGCCTTTTTAATTTGGTATAACTAAATTGGTTTAAACTAATAGTTTGTTCAATTAAAGTAATTGTTTAATTTTAGCCAATAGGCTAACAATGCTTTACTATAAAATGTATGAACTGATAAGAGCAACTGGATTCTGAAGAAGTCTCCGTTAGGGAGACGAAAGCGCTTAATCAGTTACTATTTTTTCTATTTTTTCTGTTTTTACAATATTTTTTCATTAAATTATTTAAACTATTCATTGGAACATTTTTTTCCCTGTGACTGCAACAGCAGTGTGGGTTCGTGGTAAAAGGATAGCCTTTATTGTTCCGGAGCAGCGTTGTGTTTTTACTGTGGTTGTGTTGCTACCTTTGACTGTGTGGTTACTTTTTAAAGTTTCAAATCCTCCTTTTGGATTGTCACAACTACATATTCTTAAAATCTGTTAACATAATGCTACTACAAGTTAATATACATTAAAAAATCATCACGCCTGCCTACAGAAACACCATAAAAATAAAAATAATAATAGTAAAAATGGAAGCAGATGTGATTAAATATCTCAACGTTATAAGATCATATATACAAGAATATATGCACAAGAAATTTGTATATACAAACTATAATAACATTCTATTATCTATGTAAAGCCATTAGCCTCAATATACTGTTGATTACACAATAATCATTAAGCCCGGGCCACACATAGGAATATAAGGATAGCTGCCACATTAACTCAGCCCTTTCAAAGTGCAGCATCCATGGGCCCCCCTCTAAGTTCCTCATGTACTTGCTGAATACCAGAAAAATTGAAACTGTGTCCTTGATACATATGCACATGCTTGGCCAAAGCATTAGTTAAATTTAACTTCCTAATAGCATATAAATGCTCATATACTCTGTCCTTTAATGCTCTAGTCATTTTTCCTATATAATAAGTGGGGCATTCATTACACCTAGCTACATAAACAACTGCTCTTGAGTTACAGTTCAGCTTGCAGCCTGTTGTACACTTTCTACCATTAATTTCAACTACCTGTCCTTGATACATAAATTTACAAAAGTTGCACATACCGCACTTTTTCATTCCTTGTCCTTCTGTTATAGGTCGACCACCACTTTCAAGTAATATCTTTAAATTTCTACCTCTTCTTGCCACCATTTTAACCTTTCCTGCAAAATGGTCTCTTATAGACACCTCCTCCTCAATTATTTTCCAATTTTTTACAAGAATAGCTTGTATATCATACAATTGTGTATTAAATGTAGTGGTAAAAGTGGCTGTATAATCAATGCTCTTATTACCACAAGTTCTTAAATGCAGTCCTATATGGCCTTGCTGATGCAAGATAGGTTTAAAATGACCATTCTTTCTATTATGTTCAACCTCAGTAAAAAGCTCCTGTTAAAGGACAGTTTGTCCGAGCTGCTAGGGTGGTGAGCAAGGATGTTGACTTTGTTGAAGAGTGTAGGAATTTAATGGGAATGTTTATAAGTAGGAGTTACCCAACACGGATGCTGCAAGAGCTTTTTACTGAGGTTGAACATAAGAGAAAGAATGGATATTTTAAACCTATCTTACACCAGCAAGCTATTCTTGTAAAAAAATATTTGTCATTTTTTTATGTACTCTTTCACAAGTCTATATTTATAAGGCATTTCTAAATGTGCAATAACATTGGATAACCCATTCAATACATAGGTTATATATTTTTTCATCACTTGATGTTAGTGGTTTTGACCATAAATATGCATGCCTTCTAATACAGTTTAGGTTTTTGATGTATGATATGATTTATAATATTCATCTTCAATTATGATTTAATGTCTGATAATATAATGTATATGGTATGTTGAATGTTAGCACTTTATGTATTCTTATAATTTGTATTTATTTGTGTTGTTTGTTTTTACAAAACTAGGTGAATTGAGACTCTCCATTTATGTTCAATAATTATTTATAATATCTCCATGAACCTCTTTTATGACATATATACATATAACACACACAGGTTGGACGTCGAGCTGGCACCTCGGCATTCGTTAAAAAATCTACTGCCAATCATTAGCGCACTGGAGTTCCGCTGTTGCGACCCCTAAGTGGGAAAAGCCGAAAGACAACCACCATACATATAACACACACACACACACACACACACACACACACACACACACACACACACACACACACACACACACATATATATGGTCTACTTCATATGATCGAAAGCTCATATGATAGACAAACTTTTCAGAGACACCAAAACAGCTAAATCTCAAAACACCGAAAACTCATTTGATCGAAACTCATAACATCAACACGTGAAATTCAAAGCATTATGCCCTTTCCCAACTGTAGCGTGACCCTGGAGTTAGAATAAATAGATAGGGGGGTAACTATTAAACATACACGTGGATAGTTATAACATAAATGACAATATTCATCTAAATAATGTGGGGGGGCTACGTCCCCCACACCCTCAATGTGTCTACATATATATATATATATATATATATATATATATATATATATATGTGTGTGTGTATGCACCTATATATAGAACCGGGAACATAAAAACTCAGAATATGGAACAGAAAATACCATCACTGTGTAGGATCATGGTACAGTGGGGATTGTGATGTTGCTCATTTCCACACTGAAGTGGGACCTCAGAGTTTGTGTATATATATATATATATATATATATATATATATATATATATATATATATATATATATATATATATATATATATATATATATATATATATATATATATATATATATATATATATATAGATATAAAATTAGCAGGAGGTGTTAGGTGGTGCAGGGGGACTTTCCCCATTGCAAAAAAGCAGGTTTTGTGTTTCTTGTGTAGCTTTTGTTGTTCCGGGCTTGTTCACTATTGTGAATGTTCAATGTTTAGTGGTCCATATATATATATATATAGTTTCACTTCACAATTGCGAAATACTGAAATATCGAATTTTAGTATCTCAAGACTGTAAAGCCAAAAACTGAAAAACCCAAAACCCCAAAAGCGCAAAATTCAAAATCGCAACTGTCCACATGCACACTCCACATGCAAACAAGCACACATACACCTTCTTCCCTACACTACAAACCAACAAAACACACACAAACACAACAAAATAAACACATGCACAGACCCTACATATAAGCAGGGGGCAAGCTCCCCTGTGCCCCCCACATCCCCCACGACTTATATATACTAACTCCGAGGTTGCACTAAAAACACAAACACACAAAAAGCACCACTACACATTCTACACTCCCCTTGCACAAACACACATCACATACAAACAAATACCACCACTCTTAACACAGACACACTCACAATCTTACCTACCTACCCTAACCCACACCTCAAAACTCCAAACACAGTCACACACACTAAAATCCCTACCCAAAACCCTTACTTAAACATCACTTATTTGAATCTCCAGATACATCCACATACCACACCGCACATCACAAACACAGGGAATACCACATCACGTACCTGACTCTAAAACCGCTGATTCTGCATTTCCGCATTTGGGATTCTGCACGTTCACGCAATTGCAGTTTCGACACTTCGGTCTCAAGCTACTGAAGTTCAATATTTCATTAGTACGAGATTCTGTCGGTGTTCTCAGCATCGGGATTCTCTACTGTCCGTCTTCTCTGTTGTTGATCTTCTGGTGTTGGTGTTCTCGTTGTCAGAGTTTGAAGCTTTCAGTTAAATCAGGTAGACGCATACATACATATATATATATATGCTGAGAACACCGACATGTTAAGGTAAATGTGCGATAGGGACGGACGTTAGGGTCAGGGTGTGGGTAAGGTAAGTTTGTGATAGTGACAGACACTAGGGTAGGGTGCGGGTTAGGTAAGTGTGTGATAGTGACGGACTTTAGTTTTAGGGGCAGGTTAAGTGAGTTAGAGTTAGGTTGCGGGTAAGATAAGTGTGCGATAGTGACGGACTTGAGGTTAGGGGCGGATTAAGTGAGTTAGGGTTAGGATGCGGGTAAGGTAAGTGTGCGATAGTGACAGATTTAAGGGTTAGGGGCAGATTAAGTGAGTTAGGGTTAGGGTACGGGTAAGGTAAGTGTTCAATAGTGACGGATCTTAGGTTTAGGGTTTGGGTTAAGGTTATTGCATAGATAGTTGTGTATGTAAGGTTTAGGTGTAGGTTTGTAAGGTTTTTGGTGTGCAAGTGTTGTATGTGTGTTTTTCGGGAAAGATATTTGTTTTGTTGATTGTCGGGATTGTGGCTTGTCGGGTACGTAAGTTTTGTGTTTTTGAACTTTCTTTTTTTTCAGTTTTGTCATGTCGGTTATTTCGTTGTCGGTGTTTTGGCATGTCGGTGTTATCAGGTAGACCCGTATGTATGTATGTATGTATACATATGTGTCTATATATATATATATATATATATATATATATATATATATATATATATATATATATATATATATATATATATATATATATATATATACACACACACACACACACACACACACACACACACACACACACACACACACAGACAGATGCATGTGTTTTATATATATATATATATATATATATATATATATATATATATATATATATATATATATATATATATGGGTCGCTATCACAAGCTTGAATTCTCACACTCTTGGGACTTAAAAATCTGAGCAGGAACACTGAAATCCCAAAAGCTCAAATGGTACAGATGTTCATTGTGCGGGATCACAGCACAGTGGAGAATGGGGTTTTGCTCCTTCACCAATGTAGTGCAATCTCAGAGTTTGTATGTCTGCACATATACTTAGCAGGGGGTGTGGTCTGGAGGTGTTGTGTTTTTCTTTTTTTCTTTTTGTTTTTTTTCAGCTTATAGGATTTCAATTTTCTTGGCTCAGTCTTTTAAGTTTCTAGCCTGTGAGAATTCAAGTTTGTGACAGGGACCTCTCTCTCTCTCTCTCTCTCTCACACTCAATCTAGATATATATATATATATATATATATATATATATATATATATATATATATATATATATATATATATATATATATATATATATATATATAGAGAGATATATATATATATATATATATATATATATATATATATATATATATATATATATATATATATATATATGTTTTACATTTGTTTACTGGGAAAAGTCCGACTGGCCAGGATTGCCCGTTTTCAGTGGAGGCCCAGGCAGAAAATCTCCAAACAAAAGTAAATAGAAATTTATAATAAAAACATTAAAAAAACATACAAAACATACAGCATTAAAATACAGCATTAAAAAAGTATTAAATACAATAAAAATACAGTGATAAAATAGATAGTAAGTATAAGGAGCACTTAGTAAAGTTCAACACAAGCAAAGATAAAGTATCCAACATTTAACTAAGACAACATTTGTAGTTAAATGGATGTCTTTGTTTGGGCCACAACATTCATTAGGAAACAATTAAGACACATGAGTAGAATTTGGCTGATATAGTACGAGAAATAGCAGAAACAGTAAAGACACACTTAAATGGAATATTATTTGATAAAATAAATTTCAAATTAGTGATTGATGGTGAAGGTATAAAGTAGATACACCAGAATATACAGTACACTGTAAGAGAAATATATATATATATATATATATATATATATATATATATATATATATATATATGGATCTAGGTCTCTACATTGAACACATTTCACCAAAACGTAAATGTGCATGCTCAAATTCGCGAAAGTGCATTTTATCGAAAATGCACTTTAGCCAGAAGGTAAGTAAGCAAACAATTGTTTGCGTGTAGGTTTAGTTGTACATCAACATGTGGTGGAGATGGGATTTGATATTGTGGTATTTCAATTATCTGAAGTAGATTCGTATACATATATATATATATATATATATATATATATATATATATATATATATATATATATATATATATCTTTGCATATAGACAAGAGATATACATGCATATTTTACAGCAAGTGATAGAAATGTGATTCATTGTCATTCAGTACAATGCAGGTCTATGGACGTTTTGTAAATATTCTGATGAAGAAAGAAACATGCCATGCCTGAGATTTGTAAGCCATACAAATCCGAAAACTGCCAAGCTGATATTGAGATCTCATGCTGCTTGACAGGGTAAGTCATTATCTTCAGTTCTTTTATCTAGAATTTAATTGCTTAGCTGTTTTCTATGCTTAACATTTTAAAGGTTGTTAAAAAGCATTTCCAAAATTTGATTAAACTGTATGGAACTGAGCAGCTACAGAGAAATGAAGAAGCACTGACAGAAGAAGTTGAGTCCACTGGGCGTAAAATGTCCCTTCTCAGGGGTGATCATGGAGCACTGCCTTGTTAAGTAACTTCATCAAAGCCATACAACAGGCACATGGAGGTGAAAAAGAGTCAAACCCTATATCTTTGGCTACTGGAAGCAACTCCCAAAGAGTTTAAAGCCTTAATCAACTGTGACAAGATGTACGTAAGCCACCAGGAGAATAGAGAGAGTGAAAGCTTTGCTTCTTTGAAACATCCATGTAAAGCCATATTAATAAAATCCACGGAAAAGTAAGAGATTGGTCAATAAACACATATGCTAAGCTGCTGTCTTTTGAACAATAGCTGGTGCTATTACACTATACCATTAGTTGATAAAATGTAAGGTAAGTGGAACGCCAGAAGGAAGAGAAGGGCTCAGCTGTATAAACTTTATACTTGAGAAAACAATCTTAAATTGTCGTTTCAGTTAAATTTTTGAAAACTGAAAATGTTTTTTGTTTTAACTTTGCTTGTCCCAGAAAAGAGCTAGGGGAAGGCCAGATGTAATATTGATGCAAATTGTGTCCTCGTTTAAACGAGATCAAGTAGTTTTTGCAAATCTAGAAGACTAGTAAAAGATCTGTGAAAGAGTGGATTCCTGTTTTTTGTTAATCAGGACTTCTCAGCACAAATTGTTATGCAACAATCACATTTTTCATATTTTCTATGGACTGGCCATGTAAGAAGCTTAAATATAATATGCTGTTTATAGTTGCCTTAAAAGTGTTTGCAGTTTCTCTTGGGAGTACTCTTTTGTTCTGAGTCATTAGATTTTCAGACTGCTTCTAAGCCAGTACTTGAATTTAACGCATATGAAGAGCCATATAATTTGCTATCTTTGCAAAGTGGGGATGAGATAGGAAGCCATGAATTTCATTTTGCCATGGTCTTATGCATGGTCCTAAGACAATGTGATCTATTTTTAACAGTAATTGATTATTTTTTTTCTACTAATAGTTATATAATTAAGACAAGACTGGTGCATTTGAGTGTTTGGAGCAGTTTTTTGAATGAGGTGTTTGGTTTCCATTCCCAAATGATTTCTACAATTATTCAACACTCAGTAGTTTCATAGCACTTCACTTGCAAAGCAAAATGTTTAAAAATTATATAAATAAGATTATTTTCAATATTATGGCAATATTTTGTCATGTGAGTTCTCATGTAGAAAGCACTGTCTCTAAAACTCCAGTCAGTCAATATGTTCTGCAGGTCCATAGGTAGTTACTAGGCTGGCAGTTCAATAGAGGTTTGGGGAGCTTAGCTCATATTTCCAGCTGCCTCAAAGCATTGTCTGTCTAGTTGACTTGCTTAAGGTCACACAGTAGATAAATTAGGGATGAGAGAGTCAAACCCCTTACCACATGGAATATAGCTGACAAGCTTAATCCTCTGCAACACTTGAGAAACAGTTGGTAGGGTTATTTCTAATTATGTGGGTTCAGTTTTAAGAATCATTGGATCACTATGCAATATTTAATAATGTGATGTTAAGTGTTGATTGCAATGCACTGTTGTTAAATGTGGCAGATACTGTATTTAGAATTAAATGATTATGTACTACATATATTATGGACTAATTGGATAATAAACAATTGAAAATATGATGATAACACAGAAAATTATGTTTTTGTTGGTAATTTTGAAATATATTTTTGCAACCTGTAGCAGAATGTGAGACTATAGAATAATTTTGTGGGTTAGTCTTTATGAGTTTTGAAGGTTACATATGATATTTGAAGTGTTTCAAAAAATGGAAAGGAGATATCTTTTATGTGAAAAATGGTGTATATGATGTATGATGATGGATTGGACATAAGGTGCCATCCTGAATCTGTAGTTAGGTTTATATGCCTGAGTAAAAGGTTAAATTGTAACCCTTTCTGATTATGTGTTATTAATTTATTGAGATCTCCATTGACTGATCAATAAAAAGAGACCTAAATACTCAGAGTAACCAGATTTAGCTACTGTGTGGAAGAACAGGATGAAGACCATGGAATGCATGAAATTCTGGGTAAAATCATTCCTAGTTTGTACTATTCCTTTCCAAGTGACTGGATGGCAGGCTGGATAGATTATTTGTATGGATAGGATGTCATTGTTTTGCCGTGATTGAGTCAGTTCATTAGTTTCTTATTTGACAATCCATTACATTTTCATAAATATATTTACATGAAACTAGATATACTTCTGTGGAATTTTAAGGAGGTTTTTATAGTGTGTATTGCCAAATATTGTGGGTTGCTAAATAGGGGCTCATATGGTGATTACTTTCTCATGTCTGACTAATAAGGGTTTAGGGGAAATATGAATATTACCACTTTTTTTCTACAAAGAGTTGTTTGAAGAAATGTAGATAGATCCATGTCCAGACTGTTGAAATGTGAATATGGTTTATTATTTGTACTTAAAATATTTTTGTCAAATAATCTTCACATATGTTTTGTTATGCAATGAACTCTTTCCGTGACATTGTACTTTATATGGCTTTCAGTTGAATGAATGACTCAGGTGGCATAGTATTCTTAATGAGTTTTACCTTAATGTTAAAATTAATCCATTGCTCATACTGGAGCTAGATGATTCATGCATTTATACATGATCAATAGCATGATTTAGGTATTTTCCCAGACTGTGCCACATATTGGAGATTTGGCAGCCAAAGCTAGAGGATTCATGCATCTATACATGATCAATAGCATTATTTAAGTATAATCCCAGACTGGGCCACATAGAGATTTGGTAGCCAAAGCTAGAGGATTCATGCCTCTGCACATGATCAACAGCATGATTTAGGTATAATCCCAGACTGTGCCACATATCAGAGATTTGGTAGCTAAAGCTAGAGGATTCATGCATTTGCAGGGATTTAATGAGTTGGCAATCAGAGCAGTTAGCACCAAAATAATTTACAGTAAATAGTTCAGTTATAGGCTTAACAGGTAGCATGCTGACCTTTCGTGCTGGAAGACTAGAAGGTTGTGGGTTTCATTCCCATTCCATGTAATTGGATTAATTTCCACATTGTGGGCCCTGCATTGCAGTGCAGCATTAGGGGATGTTTCACTCCTGAGTGTGTTGTGCTTTGGATGAGATGTTAAACTGAGGTTTCATCTGCTTGATGTAAAGGATCCCATGGCACCTGTTGAAAAGAGTTGTGGATATTCCCTGATGCCCTTGCCAAATTTTCTCTAGGAGTATAAATACCACCTCAGGTCTCCTCAAAAAAGAGACCAATAGTCAACTGGGACCAACCTGGTTAACAAAGAATAAATGAAATAAATAAATAGGTGATAGTCAATGCCTATAGGCTGGGACTGGGATGTCAGCTGATTTTATGTGGGATTACATTTTATGCTGATAAGCAGCATTTTTACAAACAAGATTGATCTTAGCAGTAGGCATTAATAGACAGGTTTAACAAAACCAAATTCCTTTTTTTCTCACTATGAGTGGGTCAAAAGCTTTAAATGAACAGCTTGATTTAAGATAAATTTAAACATATGTCAGATTTCAAGAAGACTGGATAAGCAGGTGTGAATTATGTATAGAAGACCTAGTTAATAATCCATCCACTTACACACACAATAATCATAAAAAAAGCAATTGAAGACTTAAACAAAAGATTTAATGAAATTCTAACTCACAAAACTAGTATAGCTATAGACAGGTTAAAACTTAGCTCCTATGCAGTTTCACCCAAACATATGCATAATTTAGCAATAATATTAAAGAAACATTCGATTGAAAATAATATTACAAGCATTATACATGAAGGGAAAACAAAAAGGTTTTGGATATAAATTATATACCAGATGCATTCAAACATCATTTCACTGATCATTATAATGATATTTCACATCTAACTAATACATCATATTTAGACCTGAATTTAGTAAAGGTAAAGGCGATTCCAGATAAGTTAAAGTTAGACATTCAAAAACAAATATCCTTAAAAGAAATTACCCAAACAATTATGGAAAGTAAAAGTAATAAAACACCGGGAAATAATGGAATAATCAATGAACTGTATAAGATATTTTCATCTTCAGTAATATCATTGTTTCATAGAACTTTAAATGAAATTCAAGTACAAAGCACAATTCCAATTTCATGGAGATACTCCTTAATTATGCCCATTATAAAAGAAAATAAAGATCCTTTACATTTTAAATCATATAGGCCAATTTCTCTTCTTAACAACGATTATAAAATCTTCATGTCAATACTAGTTAGTAGAATTAAAAAAAATCATTGATACACATAATAAATGAGGATCAAACAGGATTCATTTATAAAAGGCACACAAATGACAATATACAAAGAATACTAACACATATAGATTTCTTAAACAGAAACAACCAGAAAGCTCTAATAGTAGCTTTGGATATAGAAAACGCCTTTGATTTGTTGAGCTGGGACATTCTTTTTAAGGCTTTGGAATTATTTGAATTTCCTTCTAATTTTATTACACTAATAAATAATATTTATAAAACCAATCTGGCTTATGTGAAACTCGGGCCATTCACCTTGCAAGCTATTGAAATAACCAAAGGCACAAAACAGGGATGTCCGATGTCACCCATTCTCTTTGCCTTAGGGATCAAATTATTTGCCTCATTAGTACTCCACAATTCTAATATATCAAGCATAGACGTATATGGTCAACTTAATTAAAAAAATTTGTTATTTGCTGATGATGTTTTACTCACATTATCTGTTTCATTGACATCAGTACAAAAACTAGATGAAATAGTGGAAAGGTTTTATCATATATCCGGCCTTAGATTTAATAAGGGAAAATCCAATTATATGCATTTGAATAAAAAGAGAGAATTCACTTCAACAACAAATTGCATAATAGGAAAACAAGTTCCCACAATAAAATATTTAGGAATAACACTTTGTGATAATTTGGATCTATATTAGACATAAATTACAACAACGTAATTAACAAAATAAAAATGCTAATAGCTAACTGGAATAAAATGTTTTTGAGATTTGAAGATATATTACAAATAATAAAAATGACAATACTTCCAAAAATAAATTACATTGCACAAGCTATTCCTATAGTACCTAACAAGAAAATTTTGAAAGAAATAATTAAAATTCTATAAGACTTTCTTTGGTATCCAACAAGAAATAGAATAGCCTACACACATCATCTTAGATCCTGGGAAATGGGTTGAATTAAATTCCCAGATCTAGACTCATACATAAAAGCTTCCATATTAAGAACTATCATTAATTGGATAGATCCTAATTATTCTTCAACATGGAAAACATTGCACACTATTATTTTTCTAAATGAAAACAAAATAATTAAAAATTGTATATTAAGTGAACAAAATAACAGGATGTGGCACATATTGACTGTTAATATTCAATATAATATAACAAAACCAACTAACTTAAATTACATAAAGAATACTTATAATATATTCAGAAGATTTATATATACTAACATGGACATTAAGATTTGGTTAGACTTGATAATACCCTTCAGCTCTACAAGAAATGTCTTCAATAAAATTCATAATGTTAACCTAACTAGATGGGAGGGGAAAAACTTCACTTGTTGGCAACACTGTATAGAGAATCAAGTAGTATTAGACATTCAACAAATTCAAAATATATATGATATTTTAACGGCAGATTGGTTGGTACTTCAAAGCATATTATCATACGCCAAAGATCTTAACAGTAAAATTATTAATTCTCCCTATAAAATTAGTCCAAATTTGATGTCTAATATTTGAAGTTATTTATAACAAATATAATTGGATGAATCTAATTTCAAAATTATACGAAATATTGATAACATATAAAACTAACCCTAATACAAGATATTGGAATTTCATAGCAAAAGGATGTCACACCAATCTATCAATTGAAAGTAAAACAAATCTTCTATGTTCTATTAAGTTAACATTTAATTTACAAGTATGGAAAATATTTACCTGGAAATATATTCACAGGGCATTTATTACACCTGATAAACAAGCCAAATTTAATTCACTTAATAAATACATTTGTTGGAGATGTTGTTTAAACTGTAAAGCTGACTGGTCTCATATATTTTTTAATTGTATTAACATAAAAAAATTCTGGGAAGAAATTACTATTTTTCTCCAAGCTTATTTTAATGATACTACTGAAATGAATAAAAAAGATCTATACCTACTTTGGTCCATACTAGCTGTGGCAAGGAAATGTATAACTAGAAAGTGGAAATCTTCACAAGAACCTACTCTGGAAGAATTCTTGAGATTGATGGAAGAAACAGCGACATTAGAAATTAAGATGAAAGAATCGAGAATTTCTCCTAAAACATGGAAAAACAATCCTTTGGAAAAAAAAAATTGCTCTTATTGAGACATTAAAACTGAACTCTAACTAATTAATGTATAACTTTATATTTTATTGATTGAATATTATACATTTTTTTATTTCATATTTTTTATTGATTTTTTTTTTGTTCAGGTTAATTGTACATAGTGTATATAATGGCTTATAATACTTGTTTTCACTGATGATTGCATTGTTAAATATTATAATATTTGGAAAATAAAAATTATTTGAGAAAAAAAGACTTAGTTAACAATTACATTTTTATGTTTATATATGTTATACTGCAATGCATACATATTTCTATTGTTGCAACAATTTGTTTTGTAAGGTAAGCAATAAATATGATTTTTTTAAAAAAACGTCCTACTAGAAGAGGTCAGGGTCGAAGAATAAGCTGCTGGTGTACAGTATAAGGCCTCAGTACAGAGCCCAAACTAACTATTTTTGTAGTGCTGACTGTATATATTAAAACAGGTGATGTCTGGTATATGGATAGTAGCCATCTAGGTACACAACAACTGCTGTCCTGAATCCCATGGTAACAGTTAATACATAACACTACTCATACAGGTGAACACGTGCTACCAGGGTTGTGTATAACTGGGCTGTGAATGCTGCATATATATGTATGTATAGCCTTGGTAAAAACAGTAGTGTTAAACTGAGGTCAAAAAAGGAGCTGAATGACTATACGTATGCATAGCCTTAGTAAAAACAGTAGTGTAAAACTGAGGGCAAAAAGGGGTGAATGACAATTGTTACAACTTCATACCTACTTTAGATGCCCTAATATCTGTAGACCTTTATGGCTATCCTTCTATTCTCCTTTGTCTTCATGCAGAAGGACAGCTATAATGGAATGGTTACATTACAGAGATTTGGGGTATAAGCCCTGACCCTGTTCCATTCTTTTTATCCATTTCATATATCACTACACATACCTATCTACATAGGTGGAGAGGAGATTTGTATGTCATCATTACTGATAAATCCTGGAGTCACAAAACGTGGAAAAAGAAATATTTCTTTATATCATAGACTCCCATTACTTTTTATGACTGCTGCTGCAAAGTGCTTATATCACATGTAATGCAATCATGAATTCAACACAGAAAGAATATTGTACAATAAAGAAATGCAAAAGCCTTGTAAGGAGGAAGTATGATGAATATTTATAGTAGTGCATTATGGGACATTTTATTTCACTGTACAAACCTGCAACATATGTCATTTTAAAGTGGCTGTTCCCATTTTTGATATGGTGTTATTAAATTCATGGTGTTTTGGGAGTTGTGTGCTACATGCTTTCTGAGTTATCTGCCTTGAAATGATTATCATACTATTCTAATAAAAAAGGATTTGTAAAATTAGCACATTTTCTTTTAGATTCAACTTACTAAAGTGCATACAATTATTTCCAACTAAAACTAATAGGTAAAAAGAACAAGCCTTATTCTTTCTTTTTGCTAGAGACAATGCTGTGTTTGCACAGATCAAGCTTGCCAGCTGGTAATTAAAAACAGCCAACAAATGTGGTTAAGGCACTTCAGGCATGCACCATAGCAGTCTGAATCACTTTTGTTCATATTATTTTTGTACTAGTGGCGAGGTTTCCTGTTCTGGTGAATGGTGGAAAGTGTTAGGGTTTGAAACTAGGCTCTTAACATAAATGTCGACAACATATTCTAGGTGTCTGTATGTACTTCTATGAGGGAAAAACCCTGACACTATAATACATTTGTAGCCATCACACAGACAACATGCAAGTTCACAATCAGTTGTGTACATCAGGTCTCCAAGCATGAAAAATAAACCTCATTTAAGTCTATATTTTTGCAAGTAATAGGCTTCAGTGATTAGACAGAAACAGTATTTAATAAATCTCATTGAGTGTTATTTTGTCATGCCTTCATGTGGCATGGTTCATTCGAGCTGTATGAAACACACAGAGCTATACTGCAAGGTGAAACAATGTAGCTTTTCAAAACAGTATGAAGATACTGAACAGTTCCAAAAGCTGTAACAGTGTTAATGTTTTATTTGCTGAGGAAATAATGATATGTGTCCCCATCAGCAGCAGTGCTGATGCATCTCATTATTTCATGAGGGAATAATTAGACGTCTATCACAACACTGGATTCAATGAACCAGTGCTGGTCTGCATTGTGGCAACCATTAAAACGCGTTGCCTTCCATCTTTCATCTTCTTTTCATATCTCATGTACGTGCTCATTTAGAATTAGTTAGCAGTAGGAGAAAGAGGGCTGTTGTACGAGTCATTGGACAGTTTTTAGGGACTAACTATATTTGGACAGTTTGGAGTCCGGCACTGTTCTGTGACCTGGGCAAGGTCAGCTAGACTAATAAGAAGACTGCAATATTTTTCATAATCAGGGAGAGTGCGGTATGTGAAAATGATAAAAATATTAACAGAGATATCTAGGGCATAAAAGATCAATATAACATTATAAAAATATGAATACGGGCTGGCAAGCTATCAGCATATAAAACATAGTGGTACTAGGAAGCCTGCAAGTGTTTGCCACATCTGAACAAAACACACTTGTAAAAACTTAACTAAATAATCTTCACTGAAGTGTCACAGTATGAAAACCTTCTGAGAAATGGTGAAGGAGGAGAGAACCTCTCTTCCACCTAATAACTTTAACTTATTCATAGGCGGTAGCAACTCGATTAGGTTTGTTTCTTTAGGATGCATTTTTTTGGACATGGAATAAACTTGGCAAAGTTGGTTTGGTGAGCCATTCTTTAACATAGTGCACTGTAGTGAATTTAATTTTCCCTGTTTGTGAAAGGACTGATGCCATCACCTTGGCGTTAAAATATAGATAACAATTTTGTGATATGTAGAAGGGTACCATCAGGGTAAATGAGTGAAAGAAAATAAGGGAAAATCAGGAAATTGTGGAGGTGAGCCAGTGAAATATTATGGAAGTTCATGAAAATATAATGGGAGATCAGAAGATATAGGTGAAAAGGGTCAAATGTGACAACTGAGTAGTGTTGTTAAAGCATTACTGTGTGGGAGGTAGGCTCAGAGCTCTATATGGACTGTTTAAGATATGATGTACAGATACCAACAATCATGTTCAAATGTTCTTTACTTTCTTTGTTAGGATTTACATGACATATATCTATGAGTTTTTTTGTTTATTTTTATATATTTGTTAACTGACTAAAGCCACTGGACACAGATGTCCCTTTTCAGTAATACCTCGCGGATTACTATCTGGTTAGGCAACTTGCTCAGAATCACACATGAGGCAAATGGAGAAGAAATTAATCAAACCCTGTATTTTAGATTACATACAACAATTCATCAACAACTCACTAACAGCCCAGAATCATACTCCTGTAACTTGCACTAACTTACCATAATTTCCCAACAGCTATTATAAAGAGTATCAAGATAGACAAAGGCCATCCATCTATTATAAAGACTGGATGTGTAAGCCTGCTCTTTCATTTGTTATATCCTGTACTTCTGTGGTGTGGTACAAGTATGACAGTCATTGTTGGTTCCCATATAAAATATATTGTTTGTGTCTGAAACTATCTGGTCCCTTTCTGACTGACATATCCATGTTCCTCATGCTGGGGAAGAATGAGGGAAGTGCTAGAGGGGGGAAAATGAATCTAAAAATCCTTTACTGGTAAATATATACCTTTAATCAGACTGGGGGAAAAAACAATGTAGTTAGTGTAAACATACCTCTCAACTGTACGGATTTTTGCAGAATGTCCAGATTTTTGCCTCATATCTTTAGTCTGTTCTTCATAAAATTTTGGTTTTCTAGTAAATTATTGGCAAATCTTTATGGACTGAAGTCAGAAAATAATGACAGAGATTTGAATTTCAGACCTCATACACTGATAATTCATGCTAATGCTAAACTGTTATTCTATCAACTTTCTATGTCTGGAAAAGCGATATTTAAAGCTTGTTCCTACTTCTGGGCCTTTGCCTCCCCATAAGTTTTGGCTTTGTCCAGATTTCTTGCTCCAAGAGGTTGAGAGGTATGAGTTTAACATATATTATTAAAAAAAAACAAAAAAAAAAACTCATCAGTGCTTTTCATTTACACTGCAAGGTTTTCATTTTTTCAGCTGCAGTAATATTGTATTTGCCCATTAGTTGCTGCTTCATAACTGATTTGTTAGATTTTTTTTTTAGCCTAACCACTGCAACTTCCATTACTTGCTACCCCTCTTTATGATGGTTAAGGGGCATACAAGGGATGCATTTCCGATTATAGGTTCATAGGTTCATAGGTAGGTACTAGGCTATCTGCCTGAGGGCATTTATAAGCCTAGCCAGAGTGTGTCGGCTATCGTCACCCCCATTGTTTAATTAACTGAGCCTCTGTCGGGCAGAGCCAATGAAGTCATCCCAGGGGTGTATTTTCTGTTACCCATCCACTCGTCAAGGTTTCTCTTGAAGAGTGTTAGTGAGGGGCTCTGCCTGACATAATTTGGAATTTTGTTCCAAAGCATGGGGAGTCTCTGTGACAGGAATCTATCCCTCCAGCATGTTCTATTTATTGTTGTGGCGAGGTTTAGCTCACTAGGGCGTGTGGCTCGCAGTGACTTGGATTTTTTTAGGTGGAGCATGTCCATCAATTCTGAGTTGGACATGGCTTTGTAAGTCAGGCAGATATCACCTCTGAGTAAGCGATATGCCACTGAGTACAGCCAGAGTTTTTCAGTCGGGCTGCATAGGACATATGTTTGAAGTCAGTAATCCTCTTGGTGAGGTACTTTTGTGGTCTTTCCAGCTGTTGGAAGTGTCTTGTGAGGTACATCCAAAATGGGGCATTGTACTGTATGATGGGTCAGATGAGTGATGAGTAGAGGGGCACTATAACCGCTTTATTTCTAGATGAGAACCCTTTAGTAATTAGATGGGCCACATAGAAGGATTTCCTAACTACTTTGGCAATATGATTGTCAAAGGAGAGATTACTATATACCTTGGACCCCAGATCTCTTATTACCTCTTCTGTATTAAGGGGGTTGCCACCTATATGGTAATTCGTGGGTGTTTTGTTTTTCCCAAATGGGATGACTATGTATTTTTTGGCATTTAGCTTGAGGCCATGACTTTGATACCAGGTGTCCGTCTCAGTAAGGCCCTTTTGGAGGATATGTGTGTCAGCCGGAGAATCAATTATGGCTCCCAGTTTGCAGTCATTGGCGAACTTGGTTAGCCATAGTCTTTGTGTGTTTGCTTGTACTTCTGAGAAGTACCCGTCAATTATCTAGGCTGTATTTGAAGACAGTGAGGGAACAGTCTAATATGAAGGAGGAGTCGTCTGTTTCAGAGGGCACACATTCTTAGAAAAAGATACTGATCACACCAACAGATTTTTTTTTTTGTTACAGTGAGGGCTGAAGTCTTTGGTACAGGGGCTGTCCATTTTTCTGGTTTTGTAAATATGCAGAATGTTGCTCAGGCAGAGGCAAATCTAATCAGATTGTATGCGGCTAAGAATAGAGAAAGAGCTCTGAGGCATTCTACATGGGTAATGAAACTCAGGCCTTAATTTTCCTTGTGAGGAAATGTTGGGATCTTTCAGGCTGGATCATATTTTAGACATGCACCTGCCAACAGGAGGACTGTATTTGATTACTGGCCTAATAACAGAAGAGTAGGTATGATAACATCCTTGAGCCCGGAGGAAATATCCTTACTTATCAGCTGGGCTGGACAGAAGGAGTTTGTAATAACTGTGGTCATGTGGTAGCCAAATGAAAGCTCATTTTCAAAAAAATGTGCTCAGGTCCCTGATAACTGAATCTTCTTTGAGGGAATATATTAAGTTTTGTAGAAGCAAATGTACTCCAGTTTGCCAAATGACATGATAGTACACATTTTGGCATTTAGATTTAGACCATGGTTGTGGTATCCATTGTTTTTTGCATGTTAGCCCTTCTTGTAAAATTTGACAGTCCCCAGGGGGAATTGATAATGGCTCTAACTTTATAGCCATCAGTAAGATTAGTCAGCCAAAGACTTTTGAAGTCAGTTTTGACATCAGAGAAGTAAATACCAAAGAGGAGTGTAACAATTCCAAAACCTGGGAGACACCACTGATAGTGTGCCTTTTCAAAAAGATTGCACAAAAGATCTTAACTTACTAGGTTCTGCATGTGAACCAGTTGGCTATCCATTTGATATTGTAAGAGTTTACATTTAGTGTGATATGTTTGTCTATGATGCCTGAGTACCCTAATAAAAAATAGAGACAGGTTATGGAAATCCTGGAAAAAAATTAAGCTCCCCATACATTTACAAAAATATAAAGAACTTACGACACCTGGTAAAAAAAACACATCTACAAAGACAAAAAGGACTACTATACCAACCTCCCCTCTGCTCAAAGCTGAGACCCAAAAAAATTCTGATACTCCATAAACCAAATCTTGCATCCTGGGCACCCTTCCTCCCCAAATCCCTGCCCAAACAACACATCTGAAAAAACAGCTGACTTATTCAACACCCACTTTATTGAATATATATCTAAGATGATCAACTCCTTCCCCTCTACAAATACTAACAACTCTTTCCTTCTCCCAACCCCCTCAAATACATTTACTCTCAAAAGAGTACCTACCAACTATATTAAATCTTTACTATCTAAACTTAAACCCTGCTCTCCTTCAGCTGATAATCTTCCTCCCTGTTTCCTGCAGATTGCAGCTGAACCTGTGACTTTTCCTGTATCTATCCTAATAAATCGCTCCATCTCCAAATTATATGTTCCCTCCTTATGGAAAAGATGTTACACCTTACCTATACATAAAGGAGTCAACTCCACTGACATCACTAATTTCAGACCAATTGTGATCCTGTCTCCTCACTCACAATTATTGGAAAAATATATACACAAACAAATCATGCAATACCTCCTTCAGGAAAACTTACTTACTCCTACCCAGCATGGCTTTCACCCTAAACATAGTACCACAACTGTGCTAATCTCTTTCATTAATACTATCTCTCTGGCTTATGACAACAATAAACTAGTATATTGCCTATTCCTGGACCTTTCTAAGGCATTTGATGCAGTCTCTCATCCCCATCTTCTGGACAAACTATCATACCTTAATTTCTCCGCTTCCACTATCACCTGGTTTTCTAGCTACCTCTCTGATCATCTACAGTCTGTTAAATGGCTCTCAGCTCTACCCCCTCCCCTCCCAATCAAAATGGGAGTCCCCCAAGGATCTGTCTTAGACCCACTATTTTTTAATATCTTCACTAATCATCTGCATACCTCCTGTCCCCAGTCATCCCTCATACAATATGCAGATGACTCTACAGTCAACACCATCACAAACACTCCCTCTGACCTCCACACTGCTACCCAAGCATCCTTTAACTCCATTGAATCCTGGCTCAGTGACAATTTACTAATTCTCAAACCTAAGTAAACTAAACTCTTACTCTTTCTCCCAAAACCTCACTAATCTCAAATCTACTTTTACCATACTGTCCCTCAATAACACAGCTATCACTATCGAATCTAGCTTTAAACTTGTAGGTGTAACAATTGATGACCAACTTAAGTTTGATCTACATCTGTATAACTGGATTAAAAAGACACAAAAACTTGGACTCTGTTACTGCAAGAAAAAGTTCCTAACTAGCAATACAACAATAACACTCTCCCATGCGTACCTTCTTCCTAGCCTGCTGTATAGCTGTCACATCTTTACTAATCTGAACTCCACCTTGAATCAACCTGTAATAAGGTGGCTAGATTCGCTTCATACTATACTTATAGGTCTCATCAGTGTCTTTCTCTAAGACACTTAGACTGGCTGGAATTACCCCACCAGCTCCTCCTTTCCCAACTATAAATACTCCACTCAATTCGAAATATTCCCCAACTAGGTCTCTACGCAACTCTGACCAAAACCTGCTACAAATATATGAGCCCAAGTCCAAAACTGGTTGCAACCTCTAGAGCTACAACCCTGCCATATATTGGAACAAACTGCCCTTAAGAAATTAGATCCCTCAAACACCCTAAACAATTCAAAATAGCTACCAGAAAATACCTAAAAACTGAAGGGTCTTGCCACTGCTGCAGTCCTCCTTAAACTACCTCCCCATGCCTCTAACGCTGTAATCATCTCCTTCCTCTCACCTACACCCTTATCTCATATAATCTCATAATTCCTTCTTTCCTTCAGCTACTATCTGATCTTCCATTTTTTTTCCTAGCCTTTTTTGTTTCTATTTCCTCTATTAGCCATTCACCCTTCTTCTCAGCTTCTCTTTTTCTAAATGACCAGAACAAATATATGCCAAAATTATAACAGACTTTTTTATTACATTGCAGATTATCTACAATGTATTTGTGGCATTGGAATTATGTCTTCTCACAACCTCCATGCCAAATACTTGTGTAAAACTATTCTCACTTTGTATGTAATTACTGTATATTAATGAGTTTGCTTATTGTCTAATTTTCTCTGCTTAATAATTGTATTCTATTGTGGAGCATTTCTCCCTGGGTCTCCGCTGAAAATGGGCCACTCAGTCCAGTCAGACTAACCCAGTCAACAAATGTAAAATAAATAAATAAAATGAATAGTGTCAAAATCTTTGGTTAGGTCAAGTTACACTGCATGTACCAACTTGCTGTTATCCAAAGACTCTGAGACTTTTTCAAAGAAGTCAACCACATAAAGAAGACAGGAGCTGCCCTTCACAAACCTAAACTGATTTGGATCAAAAGACTTTAGGCTACCAAAGTCTGTTTATGAAGTCTATAATGATGTGTCTCATCGTCTTACAAATAATGCTTATGATGCTTATGAGTCTGTAGTTACCAGGATCAGTGGCTGGGCCTTCCATTTATATGAAAGGCTAAGGCTGAACAAATTGTAAAGTGGATCAATAAGACAGGATATTTTTCTGCCATGGAAGCATCCCTTTGCATTGTCAGGCACCACTGAGCATGTATTTTTCATCTGGATATAGCCTTTAGGGTGATGTTTGGTAGGATGCTACATGTGTAGGCCTGATGTAGATAGAAGGCTGAAGTCTGAACTAATGTTGCCTGATATTAAGTAGGTTAGCTATCTTGTCAAGTGCAAAGTAAAGTGGAGTCCTTGTGATCCTCAGATCAATGTTTGGTGTTTTTTCAAAGGTTCCTGATATAGTTGAAGAAAAGCATGCAATGGTCTTTGACAGAGGTGGCAATTTTGAATTCATAATCGATCTCATACGGTTTGATTTTGTTTCTAAACATTTTGTTTAATTTGTTGATTTTAATTGTGAGGTACATGTTTTCAGATTTTTACTAAGGATAGGGAGGTTTTCATTTGTTATACAGATTGTTTTTGCTAGACCACAGGTGTGGCTTACCACTAAACCTTATTTGTACTGGATCAGGACAAATGTCTCAATGCAGGTAGTCAGGTGAGAATTGAATTATTCTGCTAACGCAGCAGTGTTTGCTGTTGGGTCTTCAAGGAGATGGGGATACTTGAAACTCCTCAGGTCATCATATGAATTAAACCCAATGAGCTCTCTTAGACAAATCTCTTGAGGTAGTTGAATTTATGAGTGTTTGTGCTGTGTTATAATAAGAAGAACCATTGTTTGATGGTCAGATCTAACCAAAACCTGTTTAATTATAGATGCACAGCAGAATGGTGCTCTTTTTATAAAAATTTTTATTTTATTAACTGGGAAAGTGTAACTTGGAACAAAGGCAATTTTCAGCAGAGGCCCGGGGAGAAATGCTCCCAAACACATCTTTGAAATTTGAGAGGAAACTGGAGCACCCAGTGGAAACCCACATGAACACAGGAAGTACATGCAGACTCCACATAGAAAGTAGTCCCAGCCAAGAATCGAACATGAGAACCTCTTGCTGTGAGGCGACAACATTACCTCTTCACCACTGAGCTATCCAACTGTAATATTCAGGTTTAATATACTTGATCCTCTTATAGTGGAGTGTACAGTCTGGTCTAGTGTGTTTGCATTGATGAAGCCTAGGAAGTATTAAACATATTTATTTGTAGTGATGTAAGTATTCAGTTAGTGGATAATTGAAATTCATAAGTATGATAGTGCTTGGTTTGTTAGCAATAGACTCCAGCTTATTTAGATATGCCTCACAGGTTGTGGGAAACACAGAGGCAGGTCTGTAGTTGGCTATGAAGTTATAAGTAGGCTTATCTATAGTTACTAGGCTCATCATATTTATTCAGTTATAGTCATCTAACAATGAAGGGTTCATGGATATTGCACTACCAGTTACAGAGTTAGCCTCAGTAGGGAATTTGGATGTGTGATGAATGCTGAAGATTGGGAGGGAAATTGGTTTATCTCCGCATTGGTATCATGTTTCATTATGATGCACACATATATATATATATATATATATATATATATATATATATATATATATATATATATATGTGTGTGTGTGTGTGTGTGTGTGCGTTCTAGGGTTGGGATGGCTTCTAAGGAGGGTAACTGCTTGTTTAGGCTTCTAGCACTGAGCAGCTCCATTCTTATATTATCATCTTTGGGTTTGGTTAGGTTGGTACATATAGCAGGTTTACATTACCTAAAAAGAGGCACTAAGGTGCTAGATAAAGCCCTGACCAATATGCTAAAGCCTTCCGGTGAAAGGTGCAGGCCATCTCTAATGAAGCAGGTGGGACTGTCATGCATCTTCTTCCAGGCACACATTGGATCCTACTTGAATCCCACCAGCAGCTGAGACAATTGTTGATGTCATTCATTTTTAACAGTGGCCCTGATTTTTCAATTCTTCTACTGGTAAGTCTCATATTTGGATTGTCTGAGTGTTGGGAAAAAGGGATTTTAAGGAATTTGGCATTTTAGGCCAGAATACTCACTAATCACAATGTGTATTTCTTCTCATCAGTAAAAATCATCTGCTTTCATTTTGCAAATGTGTAGATGAACTAGAAAACTGAAATTATGTTGTAGCAAAAACAATAAATTATACTTAAAAATTTTTGGCACAGCTCCTCAATTCATATAATCCAGGGATGTGTGTCTCTCACGTCTTTCACACCCACATGAACAATGATCATGTTATAGCTGTGTTTGGCTGAAGGGACATGAGAGAACTAGTTACCTGTTATAGCTTGGCTCCTGAAAGGTGTCTTACCATTACCTTGTCTTTGCCAAACCTGGTGAGTGATTATATATGCCTCACAATGGAGTCAACTGTGATCAAGTCATTATCTTGTGTTTTGGCAGGCCCATGGTGCCTTAAGAGTTTAGATGGGCTGGAATGGTAACTCATTTCAGTAGGGTTTGTTATAAGTTGTTATAATGGTGTAATATATGGGGTTATATTATGTTGCTGAGGTGTCTGAGAGCTAGGCCTTTCAGATATGGGACGAGAATTTTTAAGTACCTCAGATTAAGAAAGCTTTATTAGGTGAGTGTCATACAGGTTAGAAGTGGGTGGGGGTAGTAGCAACATCTTGGATGCTGTTCATATATTTATGTGAGAGGTTATCTTCCAACATAAATAGGTATCTGCACCTCTTACATGTGAAGTGTAGTGAAGGTTGAAGTAAATGGCTGTCTGTGAAGATTAAGCAGTTAGAACACTTCCTCAAAACACCTGGTGCAAAAGATGATGAAGATGATTAAGAAGTGGCCTGTAGACCCATCATTTCAAGATAAGGTGAGTTGATGGTAGGCTGGTGTGTATTAGGATGACTAGAGAATTGTAACTAATTTAGTGCCTGACAGCCAGGTTTACAGAATATGAATATATGTGGGATGTTTGATGCCAGCTGTGAGTGTGTCTTTCACTCTCATACTGTGTACACTACTCTTCAAATACATATATGGCATGTAGCTGTGCAGTGTTATTCTGCACTTTGACCACGTTTTATCATAAACTTCCAACTAATAAACAGTGATGATATCATTCATTTGGGTGCACACTGTCCCAGTTGCAACTCAACATGCTGTGTGGTGCTTCTGATTCAGGCATTGATCTGTAGATTGCGATCTTAGGTAGTTAGTTCAAATCCAGCCATTACTCCTCAGACTACGTTGTGTCAGCTTTATTGGGACTGTACATGACGTTAACACTGTTGTGAAACACATCTGCTGTGGACACATAAAGATGTTGATTCCTCTTACAAAAAAGCTAGGATAATTTCTCACATAGCAATGCTGTTATTCAGATGACATGTGATCACATTTTCCTTCCATAACATGCAGGAAGCATTATCCTCTAGCATGAGCGAATGAGGTAACATCCTGTATGTTGTTGCCTAGTACAGCAATTACAGGCACATATATCCTTGAAGCAATAACATGCTGTAATGCCTTCACATACTGACATATCTCACACTTATAATGACACTTCTACCGTGGTGCATTCATCCAGTACAATATGATGCATTTTCTGTTGTCAAATGCTCAAGCATTCAACATCCACAATTAATGCCTGTTAGCATTGTTGTGCCTTATACTGTAATGCATAAGTGGCATCCACCACAGTTACAATGTGTCCATTTACAGTGGGAGAGGCATCCACCGTCCCTTTTATCTTATACTGTAATGCACAAGTGGCATCCACCACAGTTACAATGTGTCCATTTACAGTGGGAGAGGTCTCCACCGTCCCTTGTATTTCAAATAGATTGTAAGAGTTAGTGATTTTTTTTTAAGACTTCCACTGTGGTCCTCGTGGCTCATATGTCATTGGTTAGTAGAGTCACATGGCTTGCTATTTAATTCCTGAAAGGACAACATTATATGAATGCATTGAATTGTTGGATAATGACATAACATCACAGGCTATTACTGCGGAGCAGTGAAATGTTTATTTAGGGGAAGATGTGCTGTGAGTGCTCCTGTGGCACGTGCATAGAGTACTGGCTTGTATCACATACCTACATGAATAGACTGTGGTTCAGTTCTGGGACAGTGGGTGTACTACATGATGGATTCCTTGGATTCCTTGTCGAAGAACCATTAATACAGTGATTCTCATTGCTCTGTGGACGGTACTGTGTGCATAATCTTTCTGGCATTCTGACTAAATCTGATTATTCATATTATATTCATAACTCCTTCCTTAATGTACACATACAGTTCAGTTATTTGTGACAACCTCCATGGCTATCTCATGTAGCTCATGCAGTCAATACAGAGGTCTGGAAAAGGCTTAGTGTAATAGGCAGGGGTTTGAATCTTTTAACATCTGTCTGTGAGACAGCAGTGACTTGCACATAGAAAACAGTTATGACAGTGTATTAAGGCCACATTTTTTCATGCATTATCCTACAAAGTAGGGCATCCATGCTCCTTCTAATAGGAAAATGCTGTAAGCCCATCAAAGGGTGTTTTTCAGGACATAACCAATATGCATAGTAGCATCCATGACTGGTATGCATCTCTCTGATATCTATCCTGGCATGTGTTTGTAAATGACATGACGTGAATGTTTACTATGTCATTCATTGTTCAGAGGCATTACCTATTCCCATAAGTATTATGTTCTGTATTGCATGCCTTAGTCCAGACATTTCTTTATTATTGCTATAGTTTTCATCACACTATACTGCTTTATGGCAGATGAGAGCTTCCAAAAACTTTTCTTAGTGTATGACATACAACCAGACCATCAGAAACTGTGACTGGTCCTGTGTTACAACACTTTCTTATGTTTTGGTATTGCTGAATAGCTGTTTTTACTGTTCCCTGTAATTCCATGTGAGCATGCCCAGTATAATGATGTTTGAGATGTTTGCAATTAAGAATGCAAAATTTGAAATCGTGAAATGTCATCCGATCTGTGTTATTTGTCAGTCATGTATGTAGTGTGTTATTATACTAAGATTTAGCATTTATATGAGTAGACAACTTCTGCTTGCCTATTACATGTTTACTGGTGATAAACTCCTTTCCATAGGAGCAACGTACATTTCTTTGGAAAACATGTCCATTTCTAATGTGCATGGCACGACAACTGTAAGCTTAATTTATTCTTGTGTATACATGCAGAGGTGGAGAATACAGTGATGGTGTCAGATGGCATACATACATTCCCTGTACATACATCTCATATGCAATAACTGCAGCCTTTGCATTCATCCCATAATGTATCTTCTCTCCTTGCTAACACTTATCACGGCTTATCATTTTATCACATTTTAACTCCCCTTTGTTACACTGCAGCTTCATAATCCCATCACATCTTTTGTTAGCATGCCTACTTTTATTTATGATCTATGATCTATTCCCCTATGAGCTCTCCATACTCCTTGCTCCACTCTACCCTCGAACTATTATTTCTATTCTCCTAAAATAGACTTAAGCTAAGTCACTGATTAAGCAATTTCTCTCACATGACTCCAAGTATGTAAATATTGTAAATATCACAGTATTTCTATTGTCTGCACAGCAAGTTTTTTTACCTTATTTAACTAAAACATATGCATGCTAACTGCCCCCCATTCTAATGTAAAAACACAAGAAACCTCAGATCTTTTTATTTGACAGTTGATCATGCTGCGTTGAATGGAAATACCTGTAAACTGTGTTTTCTGTTATCTGTTAACTGAGTTTTTATGATGTTCATTTTATGCATTTTGCATTTCCTGACTGTATGAATTTTATACATGTAGTCTACTTTTAACATTATGTAACCTTTATTGTATTGTATTTGCTTACGGAGCTTTTCTCCCTGGGCCTCCACTGAAAATGGGCACGTTCTGGCCCAGTGGACTTCCCCGGTAATCAGACTGAAAATAAATAAATAAAATGTGCGTAACACTGGTATTGTCATTTGTATTTTAGTTATCATTACATCAGTATGGCAACATTTATCTCAGGCATGCTTTTTTGACATTTCAGCACATTTGCCTGTGTGATATACGAGTACAGTTTACCCATTCCCACTTCCGTATTAATTATTATTCAGTGCAAAGTATTATTCTTTGTGTGCAATTCCTCTGTTTCACTTCCCCTCCTTTAGAATTCTTCACTGTACTTGCTCTTAAAATTTCAGGGTTAAGGCATGTATCTTAGCTTTGCTTGTAACCAAGCTGTTTTGTTTACATTCTGTACTTGTGCATGCAAGCACCTTTCCATGGCTTTGAACACTATTGCTGCCCATGAAAAGGTGCTTGCAAACATGTAGGCACAATGAACAGCATGTGTATTTGATTGGTGCTATTCCTCATCACGCTAACATGCTTACACGTGTAGGCTTAGTGCAGCGCCTACACGATTATTAATGAATCCCAGGGTATGTCCTTATAATGAGCACTCTTTGCAGTTCTGCTATACAGCCATAGAACTTAATAAGTTTTAAGTATATTAATGTTTTTTACATCTTTCCAAGTGAATTTAATTGAATAGGCTGGATGATAAAGTGGTGTAAGGGATTGCATTATTCCCTAACTGCACCTCATATAATCAGACAGCATCATTCAAAAAGATTACAGGATTGCAGTTGTAAATTGCTAACAAAGTTCAACCTGTATTTCTAGGTGTGATTCTGTCAGTTTCTATTCAAACATGGTGTGGCTCTGATAAATGAATGCACAGAGTAGTGTGACTGATAAACAAATATACAGAAAAGTGTGATTAATAAACAGATTTGGAGAGTAGTAGAATGTAAGAAGGGAGATGAGCAGTTCAGATTCAGATCAGTATGCAGCACAACAGACCCAGTGTTTGCAGTGAGACAGATAGGTGAGAAGATGCTAGAGATGAAAGAGTCCAACTGGACATTCCTAGGCTTGGAGAAAGCATGTGACAAGGTCTTGCCAAACCTGATTTCAGTTCTTCAGTGGTTTGAAGTCCCAGAGACATTAGTAGAATTAGTGCAGGCTATGTACAAGAGTCCAATGACTCAAGTATGAACAGTGTTCATTCTCACAGAGGGATTCCCAGTGGGGGTGGGTGTGCACTAGGGTTTAGCTATGAGCCCACTGCTGCTCATACTGGTGATGGACTACAATAGTAAACAGGTCAGAGAGGAGAGATCAACAAAGTTACTGTATGCAGACAATGTGGCATTACAGGCAGACTCAGAGCAAGAACTTCAGCAATGGATAGGTGAATGGATTGCAAAACTGAAGGCACATGGGACAAAATTGAGTACAGATAAGATAGTGGTAATGGCAGCAAATTGGGGAAATCAGAAGAAGCTGAAAATTGATATAGGTTTATAAGTGTTTACCATGCTAATGACCACAAAGGCCTTTTTAAGCCTATCATCCATCCAAAATCCTAACAAGTTCAGGTTCCATTGATAAGTGTAAGCATGAAATATTTACAAGCAGGACCCTGGGAGATTAAACATTTACAGGCTACCTGTGTCCACTAGAGACACTGGTGCCAAACCAGGGATGAATTTCCTGTTCCACATTCAATTGTCCAAGTTACACTTGAATTGGGTTAGGGAGGAACTCTGCTTCACATAGTTGGATGTCTTGTTCCAGTGAAGGGGGAGCCTCTGGGATACATACCTGTCTCTCCATCAGGTCCCATTTATATCACAGGCATGGCTTAAGTCTTTAAAATGGGTAATTATGGTGCTGTTTGTTTTGCAGATATGCAGGAGGTCCATCAGAGTTTAGTCTGACAATGCCTTGTATGTCAGGCATAGATCTCCCCTCAACAGCCTGTTGGAGACAGAATACAGCGATTGGGCCTTGAGGTGGTCTGCATAGGGCATGCTACTGATGCCCTGTATTATTTTAATGAGGAACCTCTATGAATGTTCCAATTGTTGGATTTGCCTGGTTAGGTACATACAAAAGAGTGCATTGTACTCAGTGACAGGACTGGTGAGTGCTGAATACAGTGGAACAATAACTTCCTTTGACCTAGATGCCATACCTTTGTTTATAAGTTGCATAACATAGAATGAGTTCCTCAATACTATAGACATGTGAAGGTCAAAGACTAGATTACTGTCTATGTGTGCCCCCAAATGCCTGACTACTAGTTCAGCTCTTAGGGGTTTGTTGTCCATATGATAGTTACCAGGGGTAGATGACTTCCTGAAAGATACTGTTATGCATTTCTTGGCATTTAGCTTTATTCCATGGTTCTGGCACCAGTTGTTTGTCTGTGTCAGCCCTTCCTGGAGAACATTTGTGTTGGTGGGTGATTCAATGACATCTCCTAATTTAATTCAGAAGGGAAAATAGTGGAATAGATTAACAGCTTCAGGCATCTGGGAGGGATGGATGAGGAGATAGGAAGTCTGAATGAGGAGACCAAAGCTAGACTCAGAGGGGTTGCAGCCAACTGGCACAGAGTGTCAGGTGTAGTGAATGACAGAGGAATGCCAAAGAAGATGAAAAATAAGGTGCACAAAACAGTGGTGCAACTGGTACTACGGTATGGTCCAGAAACCTAGGTAGTAAAGGCGGAGCAGTTGAAAAGGCTAGATGTGCTGGACATGGAGTACCTGAGAATGGTTATAGGATGCACAGAGTAGCACAATTCTAGTGGGAGAAGAATGGTATCCTGGTTTGTCCAAGTTGGCAAACACACAATGAAGTTTAAAGTTTCAATTACTTGCTGTAGCTAGTTGGTACCTTTTCACTTTTGGCTAAAAAATGTGTCTTTACACTAAGAAGACTGGGACTGCTATTCTAGTGGCAGTAGTAAAGTAGCCTGGATAGTCTGAGTTGGAAAACACACAGGGAGGCTTTAAGTGAGAATTACTTGTAGTTATTTGATTTGTTTTCCTATACCTTTTCACTTTTGTCTATCTAAAGTGTGTTTTTAAATTAAGAAGGCTGGGACTGCAATTCTAGTGGGAGTAGAAATGTAGCCTGGTCTGTTCGAGTTGGGAAACATACAAGGAAGCTTGCACTGAGATTATTTCTTCAGCCAAAGGGATTTTAGCAACTTGGTGTTATCCTACACTTGAGAGTTACTTTTGTTGCACTTTAACATTAAGAATTTCCAGGATCATTCATCTTGTGGCAGAAGGTGTTTACCTGGTCCCTTTGAGTTGGGAGGCACTGCAGGGAGCTTAAAGTGTAGTGGTTTATTTGCCAGATGCATGGGAGTAAGTTTTCAGCTTTTTGTGTACTATTATATATATATATATATATATATATATATATATATATATATATATATATATATATATATATATATATCTGCTCGACAGGGGCACAGGAAATTAACTTTCTTGGGTTGGCGTAAGCCAGGTGACTTTGTTGGCTAGGCTTACTTAAGCCCTTGGGCCGACAGTTGAGTACCTACCTATGAACCTATGAACCTATAAGTTAGGCATGTTTTCGAGGAGCTGTCCACTGGTGGTGGTCAGCAGTAGCCTGTATAGTAACAAACCTATGAAGATAGTACTTAGGAATTTAACCCATAACACAGAAAGGCTTTCATGGAGCTAAGCTTAGGGTACTTAGACAGAGAATTGAACAGCATTAAGATGATAGCACTATCTAACCTCTAGCCTGCATCCTAGACACCATTCAGCTGACCCTTGTAAAACCAAAACCCTAAAGCATAATAGCCTAATACTAATGCAGGTCCTGATAACATGAAGTTGCTATTTCCTAATGTCTCTGTGGCTATGTTGATAGATATGGGCATCCTGAGACAATGTAGCAATTGTCTCATGTACTCAGACAACTGTTTAATCCTTACAGTATGTGAGACATGTACATACATAACTTTCTTGGTGGCAAAAGTCTCACTTACAAACATGATTTTCAGAAACATGCACACTACATCCGTCATGCATACAACCATAGACCGTCTTATGCTGAAACACTGAAAAGAAACTTCTCCAACTCTCAAAGACCTCCTAAGCCATCAAACTGAAACACCTACCCTCAGAAATCACTAAAGCATACCCCAAAAACAACACCTAACACCACACATAAACCTACACCCAATGATCCCCAAGAACAAAGCTGATAAGGCAAGCAAACACTTTGCCTAGTACTCTTGTCATAGGGGGTTCTGTTGCACAACACAAAGATACTCATCTCACCAAGCTGGACAAGGCGAAGATAAGAGTTGCGTATCTGGAGCTAGCACCCTCATAATCACTCACACACTTGAGTCACTGCACCACAGGTAGCAATATGATTCTATCATAGTCCATGTGAGTGCAAATGACCCAATGCATACTTCACTGGACTATATGAATCTCTCTAAATATGTGTCACAGACATTTACATGTCTTGCATTGAACCACATCTTACCTTCACTAAGGATGAGGACATGGTATGAAGAGAAAATGATTGACTTTAATAACTGGCTTAGTTTTTGGTGTCACTGCAGGGAAATCTGATATCTGTCAGCATGGGAAGACATGGTTAACAGACCACATTGTTTTGCAAGGATAGTCTGCATCTGTTCCTCTTGGGCTTTTACATACTGGGTAAAACTTTATCCATTTCTTTAGAACAATTTTTAGGCAATGTCAAAATATCAAAACTACTAACATAGCCAAAAAACCCAAAGGAAACATAAAGTGTTAGTGATCAATGCTAAGAGCCTCAGTAAAAAAAAAAATCCAAACCCTACAAGATCTCCTCCTGGAAAATATAGACTTCTATGCCATTTCAGAGACTTGGTTTCAAGCCAGAGAAAGTACTTGGGAAGTGCAAGACTATAGTGCCATTCACACATTTAGACTATCAGTAGCAGGGACAGGGTCTAAAGGTGGAGGTGTCTCAGTCTAAATCAGCAAGAAATATCCTTCCAGGTTGGTTAAACAGGTTAATGTTCTGGAGTTCATTCATGTACAAGGCACCACAGACATGTCCTTCACTATATCCTAGTGAGTTATAGGTCATAATCTATGCCTCGAGAATTTCATAACTTATACCTAGACCTACTGATGACACTCACCATTCAATCAAATACCCTGTTCATGGGAGAATTTACCTACCTCTCTATAGACTGGGAAACATACACTGCCTCAAACTTGCAAGCAAAATGTTTCCTGGACTTTATTAACACAAATGCCCTGGAACAGATACTGCATGCTCCAACCAGAGGTGCAAACATACTGGACCTAGTACTCACCAACATGGGAGAATGCACCCCGCACTCTGTCATGTCCTCAAAGTATAGGTTGGATCATAAAGCTGTCTTCTTCAAAATAATAATCAACTCAGAAAACCCAACTAAATATGTAACAGTTAGGAACTATACTAAAGCAAAGTACATCCTATTAAATGGCAGTGTGTCAAAATTCACAGCTTCCCCAAACTGAGAGAACACAGCTACCTATGCAGAATCATTTACAGAAACCCTTACAAATATATAAATGGCTACATTGAGTTTGCTTTAACTACCAGAAGTAAGCCCAGATTTAACACCAGAAACAAACCACACTGGTGGAACACTTACCTTAACAGGTTATATTACAAGAGAAAAAAGTCATGGCCAAAATCAGAAAAAACAACTCTCATACAGCCAAGAGCTCTCTGATTCAACTAAACAATAAACTAAGAGATCTAATAAAGGTCAACGAGGCCACTTATGAAGCCAGGATAATCGTCCAGGCTAAGGAGAATCACAAGGTCTTGTTCAGCTATGTCAGGAACTTTAAAGGTAATACTCAGCAGTTTACAGAACTAGTGGTAGATGGCACCACCTTCACTGACCAGGGTAACAGAGTAAGTTTACTGACTGATTTTAGCTGTAACGTCACCCCCACTACTCCCTGTGAAATCCCTTCTACCATATCCTCCCAAAGTAACAGATCCTGGAGGAGCCCACCAAGGACAAAATAATGCTTAACTGGGCCCTGACAATAATCCTCAGCTGTCTCCTAAATAACCTAAAACATGATCTAGGAGGATCACTTGAGGAAATCTTCAGCTACAGAGATAAGCAGGTATGTGCCAGGTGAGTGGAATGCCAGAATCGTTATCTCTCTTCACAAAGGTGGTCCTTACAATATTCACTGTTATTCAACCTTTTAAGACTTTTTGGGCGTAACATTGCTTTAAACTTGTTTTTTAAAGATGGTTCTGATCAATCTAATGTAAATGGTAAAGTGTATAGAAGGAAGAGTTCTTTCACTCCCTTACCACTGGCTCATGTTGAAGCTTTCATTAGAGCCTGTGAAAGGGAAACATATGACACCTTATATCAGAAATATAGGGGTGAATTTTATAATTTAGATGTAACTCACAGGTGAGCACTTTATTCGCTGAGGAACAATCCTGCATTATCTATCAGACCAGCTGACAAAGGAGGGACGATAGTCCTAATGAACAGAGGAGATTATGATGTAGCTATGCACTGTTTATTGAGTGATTTAAATACATATACAAGGTTAAATAACACTGAATATTGTAAAATTGTGATTAATGTAAATGATGCACTTTATGATCTACTTATGTGTAGACAAATTGGTGATACTTTATATTCCTTTTTACATGTGGAACATCCATTAATTCCCTGCATCAAAGGGTTGCCTAAGACACACAAGTCGATGCAGAACCCCCCCAATGAGACCCATAATGAATGGAGGGGGATGGTGCACGGAACATCTTTCCATTTATGTGGAAGGTAAACTGAGGCCCTTAATGAGAGAGATTTCCACCATCCTAAAGGATACAACACAGTTTACTGATGATTTGAATAACTATGGAGAGAATGCAGATACAGTGGATATATACTTGGTGACCATGGATGTACAAAGTTTATTTACTTCCATACCGAATGAGTATGGCATGGAAGCCATAAGAGCACTTTTAAGTATGCATAGCATGTTTGACAGTAATGAGGTTATTTTGATATGTACTTTGCTTGAGCTGATTCTTTCAAACAATGTATTGATGTATGGAGAACAAATTTATTTGCAGCGATGGGGTGTCGCTATGGACACCCCTTGCGCTAATTCCTATGCTAATTTGGTGGTACACTTTTGGGAGACCCAGTGTTTGTTTACTAGTGATTTTTGTACCCACATAAAATTTTATAGATGCTTCGTGGATGATATTTTTATGTTGTGGGATGGGGGATACCCCTCCTTAATGAATTTATTATATATTTGGGAAATGCAACAGATTTTTTGAAGTTTGTAGCTATGTATTCATTTGAAACCCTGGATTTTTTGGATGTGAAATTGTATAAGGATAATCTGGGGAAAATAGCTACAGGCTTGTTCCATAAGGGATGTTGGCATAATAGCTTGTTGGATCATAGCAGTATGCATCCTAAACACATTTTCCCTAACATTATGAAGGATCAATTAAACAGGGTGAAGAGGCTTTTTGGAGATGGATCTGTTCTACAACAGGTAGTAAATACTTTGGAACAGTTATTTCTAGATAGAGGCTAGAGGGTCTGATTTCTCTAGGTTAAGGGATGAGATTATCAATGAGAGGGTGAGTTCCCCTGACAGTGATAACTTACCACATCAAGGTACTACACGATGTGAAGGAAAATATTGAACTCGTTCAGTAACTAGATATACTAGAGATAATAAGAGGGTACATGAAATTATCAATAGAAATTGGCATTTTCTTATGGCAGATAGGGATACTATGAAATTGGTTGGAGAACAGCCTAAGTTTATATATAAGAACAATCAGAATATGAAACCGATATTATGTGGCAATAGAACTTGCACTTTAACTCAAGAGGGAGAAAGTGGTACTTTCCCCTGCAAGAAGTGTAAGATGTGTAGTAGCATGACACAAGTTCAAAAGTTTAAGCATCCAACTCTATGTTATGAATTTCAACCGAGATTTCGTGCCTCCTGCAATACTACTAACCTCATTTACCTAGCCACATGTGATGGATGCAGCTCTTTATATGTTGGCAAAATCACAAAACTTCTTAGGGATAGAGTGTACTACCATTTATATGACATTAAGCATTGGAATTTATGCAATGCTCTAGCTAAGCACATAGTAGAATTTCACTTCATATATTTAGTTTTAGAGTTTTACAAGCTGTTGCAATGAATAAGAGAGGTGGTGATAATAATAATTTTATTGAACGCATGGAACTGAAATGGATTTTTAAGCTACAAGCACACATCTATCCTGGTTTGAACATTAGCATTTGTATTAAAACAGAGCTGGATGCACAGCGCTTTAAGTAAATGGTTTTAGCCTTATATATCGAGGGTAATTAATGTCAGTTGTTCTATTATCTAGTTGTTTAATTATTTAATTGATACTTGGACTCTGATTTTGCTGCTATAAAATGTTTTGTATTGGGGCATTGTTTTAAGGACCTGAAGAAGCGTAGAGTGTCTAAGTGAAAGCGCTTGTCTTATGCAATAAATTGGATTTTTATTGCACTGGAAGCTGTGGTGGTTTTGTTAAGTGTTTGTTTATTTGTAGTTATATAAATGATAAAGTCAATGAAGGGGAGAAAGACCTCAAGCTCAGAGGTTTTGTTGTATTGGCTTCTGGCATCCAGCAGTCCTACTTTACTTTTATCTGGATTGAAAATAGCTGTGCTGGGTTGTCCATCAGGCAATCTCACCCTTAAAAAAGCACTATGGAATGGCAAACATTTTAGCTAGTATATAAAAAACAAGGAGTTAACGGTACAGGCCCTGCTTGTAAAGTAGGGGTGGGGTTGTAGACCATCACACTCCATGTAAGCATACATACTTTCTGGGAATTTTTATATCAAGAAGAGGTAAAGAAAGAATGTCTATTATCTAGGAAGGAATACTGTTCAGTGGTTTGAAACTGATGAATGTAGAGGGGAGATGAGAACTAAGAATGGCATTCGATTTCTAACTAATATTACTGTAGAATCTGCAAGAGCATTAATATGGCATTTGTGTCAGAATCCAAGTGGCTACTCCTTAACCTCTGGAGCTAGTTGATACAACCTGGGAATCTGCAAAAGAAAAGGTTATCAGTTTAGCTGTTACTATTTCCTGGAATATAGTTAGATGAAATGACAAATTTGTGCTGAGGTTATATAATCTCCAGACCTAAAGATACCTTTGGAACATAATAAAAAATAACTAACCTAGACAAGAAAAAGTACTACTGTATATTAACCTATAGCAGTCTCTTAAAAATAAAACAAAAAAAAATTCTGGGCAGCACCAACTAAACTTATCAAGCCATGCTATTAACCCGAAACTAACTCACTCCTTTCTGAATCTAGCTTTGAAATTGAATGCAAATTATAGTCTCATAATGTGAATACAGTAAATGAAGTCATTCAGCCCCATAATTCAATATTAATCCTTGCTATCTCTAATAACATTCGTAACCAAAACACAGTCTCTCTAAAACCTATCTCCTACAATCAAAAAATCTAAAACCAACAACAATGCTCCCATATCATCTACCATCCCACTATCTAATGACAGCTGTATATAGAATAAGTCATCCTATACTCATACTTGTAAACCATTCCATTACAGAATCCTCTATTTTACACATCTGAAAGCAGTCCTACAAAACACCTTTACATGAAGGAGACACACCTGCTTAGATTGATTCAAATTTAGACCGGTAGCTGTTCTGCCACCCCTTCATAAACTACTTGAAAGATGTATTCATAAGCAAATACAGTGCCCTCACATATTCATAATAAAGATTTCTTATCCCCAACTTGACATGGCTTTAGACCACCTCACAGTACCAAAATAGCTTTGCTGTCATTTGTAGATGCAATAAATCAGAAAGGTAACCAAGGGTAAATAGTTATTACACTATTTTAAAGATTTCAAAACATTTTCACACAACCTCTTGCTGCATCATCTTTCTGACTTCGACTTTATTCCAGTCTCAGTAAAATGGTTCAGACATTACCCAGGTATGAGAACATGATGCCCTGACTGGGAAATGCATATCCTTCTGCTCTATGTGCCAGAGTAAAGGTGCAACAGGGCTCCATATTAAGCCATCTACTATTTAAAATCTTCATTAAAAACATACATTCAGCAGCAATACAGTCCAATCTGTAGATGACTCTACACTTATTATCTCATCCCCAACATCCAAAATATAACAAACCATTACTTGAGACTTCCTCAGCTCTATACCATCACCCCCAACTAATACTGAATGCAAACAAAAACAAATCAACTCTGTTCAAACCAAACACCTGTAGAAACAAACATGTCAGCATAACTTTTCCATAATCAAATTATACATAAATTGCACTAGTTACGCAAACAAAACTATTAGGAGCACTAATAGATAATAGTCTGAAGTTTGTCCAACAAACAGATAATTTATTCCTTAAGATAACCATAAACTATAGAGAGAGTAAAGCCCTTTTTCACATCACAGGAGTCCACAGCCATAGCTCATACCTTGGTATTACCATCTCTCCTCTATGCTTCCCTCATCCTGCCTAATTTTAATCAAACTATCTATCCAAACTGGAATTCTGTTATAACACAAATTGCCTGATTTTGTCCCCCAAGTGGAATATAATAGTTGCAGAGCTATATGTTACTACAATGGCTATGATTTCCCAATGTTTCCTTTACTCTCACCTATATATGCCATGTAAAATACTCAATCAATTCTGATGTGTCCTTTAGTTAGTCAGCTCCTACACTAGATAGCTCCTCCAAGAGAGCTGTGATAAGAAAGAAAAATAAAAACCTTAACTTTCCATAAAAGTCAATAATAGACATGAAGACTCCCTATACTCCATCTATATAGCCAGATGTTGCAATGCCCAATCTCTTTCTGACAAGCTACTAACTTTAATACACTTACAACCTCCATAAAAGAACCTTTGCAAATCAACTGGCTATGCATGAGACATACATCTCCCAGATACCTCAGTACTCCCAACTTACCTATATTCTAACTAAACACCTGAATACGTACATGACAATCATTAATATTATTTGTCAAATGTCTGGTAACTGCAAATAATGCATAAAACATTAAACACCAATAGCAATACCCATTGTTAACTGCATAGCTCATTTAATACAAGTAACCAAACACTGGATACTGTTTTACTATAATATGCAAACTTTTACAACTGTCATTATGTATATTGCGTACATATATTTTTGTTACTATCTTGCATTTAAGGTTTTTTTATTGTTTGTAAGTAATTGTCAGCAACTTGCAGTAATCTTCAGATTCACACCTTTGTGGAAACCATCAAAATCATAGTGTCATCATTTTACCATATGCAAACTATTAAATGCATGCTTATTTAATTATTTAATCTATTGTATTCTATGGTGAATACATCAGGTCTGTCAAATCTGTCAAATAATCATATGGATCACTGTATTGTACTCCATCCAAACTCTTAAATGCTCATTTATCTGTTTATAATTTGCATATAATGTAATTGCATCTGACATGCATTCCCTTCTTGCTGCTGTATCTTGATATATACATTTTTTGTACATGCTCTACTGTCTCCTGACATATTAATGTTTGTAATTTACTTTTATATATCTAGAGTCTTTCTCCATGAGCCTCCTTTGAAAATGAAGTATGCCCTATCAGATCATCCTGGCAAACAAAAGTAAATAAAAACATAACATAAATAAGTCATGAACATAACATAAATAATTGTCTGTCTATCTTAATTGTTTACTTAACTCAGAGGACCATTTTCAGGTATTTTGCATATTTCGTTGTAAATATTATAATACATCTTTGAAAGCTCACTGCCAGAATCCACCCTTCATTACATGGACCTATTTACGCAATAAATATCTTTAGTAACACATTTTTAATTATGCATGAATGCCAAGTTTACTTTTATATGTTTCCTACAACCACACATGTAGCATTTTCTAAATCTGTTATGCACAGTACTTACAGATTGATAAACAACATAAATACCAATTACCTCTTGACCTCCTACATGCATAAGTGATCACCTGAAGTATTGCAAAGAAAACAAAATATATTTTAATAGCAGATATTTAAGGCAATGCCAACACAATTTATAGAACATGCAGTTTTGAAAGTTCACAGTTTTTAAAAATAGCATATTCAGACAAATATGTTCTACGTCTTAATTCAGCCAACATCTTGATCATATCGTCTGTGACTGGCTCCATTTTGAAGTGTCAGCACTCACAATACTGAGCTCTGACAAGCCAAAAAAAAAAAGTTTGAAACTGTAGGAGAAGAGTGAATCTTGAACATTGCTCCTCTCCTTTAAACTTGGTGCATGGCTCCCACACCAACTGAACTTATATATACCAACTCTGAGATCACCATAATTCAGAGAAAAGTGAATATTCCAAGAAATGACCATCTCAGACGTAGTCTGTATAAGTCTGTTTTTCAGCCATTCAGTCTCCATGTTTTGGGTCTCTAGCAATTCCTGACATTCCAACATCATGTGAGCTTGCTGCTTTTCCTGAGTTCATATTCCTTTAGTGCTGTTCTTGCTTTTTCTAGGGTGGGTTCATCTTCTTCTTTTACCATAGGCTGTGTCTGAGGCAGTACAGTGTCTGAGGGGTTTTCTTCATTCTGAAGTTGCTGGAAGTGCTCCTTCCATCTGCCTCTGATGCCCTGTGGCCTGGTGAGCTGGTTGTTCCTGGCATGTCTTATGATGGGTTCTTAATAACTATTTAATTCATCATTCTGCATTTACCTTGCAACCTGACAGTTTCATTCTGCCATCTGGAGAGTCAGTTTCCAGAAGCTGGTAGAGTGCATCTGATGCCATGTTCTTTGCTATTGCAACTGCTGTCTTACCCTCGTTGGGATGAACCCCAAAGCCTAAGATGGGTTTAGTCCTCATGTCTACTTCTACCTGGCTGGATTCTTCTGCAGAATATCTCCATATAGCCTCTGGCTCCTTTAGGTTGTCTATTCTATTCCACAGCACACTTCTCAAACCACAGTACCTTTCATCTATCCACAACTCCTTTTTCCCATTTTGCACAGTTCCAGGCACAACTTACCTTTTTACATATAGTTCCGCTGTGGTGACCACTTACCGGGAAAAAGCCGAAAGACAAACAGCAACAACAACAACATTAAAGGAACCTCTCTGCCTAATACACATACATGGTGCCTTTCATTAAAAGGAAATACAGCATTTTCCTTACAGCAATATTTACAATATTACTTACAAAACAGCATTTAGCACATCATATTTCAAAATAATTTACAATAGCATTTACTTACCATCAGTTCTGACACAGTCTAGAGAAAGAACTACCAGACTAAGCTACAAACTGCTTTTTAAATTTTTTTCCATTCTGAAAAATCTTCAAACTGTGCACATTTTCAGGAAGCATAAGTTCATAGGTTCATAGGTAGGAATTAGGCTATTTGCCCTAGGCCCTATATAAGTCTAGCCAAATGGTACCCTGGCTTTTGTCACCCAAGAAAATTATTTTCCTGTGCCCCTGTCAAGCAGAGCCCCAGAAGTGATCCCCGGGGTGAATTTCTGATCTCCCATCCAATCATCAAGATTTTTCTTGAAGAGTGCTAATGAGGAGCTTTGTTTGATATAGATAGGTAGTTTGTTCCAGAGTATGGGAAGTTCTGAGACAGATATCTATCCCTCCAGCATGTTCTGTTTATTGTGGTGACAAGGATTAGATCCCTAGAGCATGTAGCTAGGAGGGATTGGGATTTCTTTAAGTGGAGCATGTCCAACAGCTCTGGGTTTGACATAGCTTTGTATGTTAGGCAGAGATTGCCTCTGAGTAGGCAATATGCGACAGAGTAAAGCTGGAGTTTTTTGAGACGGTCTGCATAGGGCATCTGTTTGAGGCCAGTAATCCTCTTTGTGAGGTATTTCTGTGGCCTTTCCAGTTGTTATAGATGTCTTGTGAGGTACATACCAAAAGGGGCATTGTACTCAATAATGGGTTTAATGAGTAATGAGTAGAGGGGGACAATGACCTCTTTTTTCCTGGATGAGAAACCTTTTGTGATGAGGTGTGTCATGTAGAAGGATTTCCTGACTACTGTGGCGATGCGATTATCAAAGGATAGACTACTGTCTACCTGTGTCCCAAGGTCTCTTATCACATTTTCAGTGTTAAGTAGACTACTGCCTATGTGGTAGTTCATGGGTACAGATTTTTTACCAAAAGGGATGACAATGCACTTTTTGGCATTGAGCTTGAGGCCATGGCTTTGACATCAGGCATCTGTTTCAGTGAGGCCCTTTTGTAGGATGTCCACATCATTAGAAGTTTTAATTATGGCTTCTAGTTTGCAGTCATCTGCGAACTTTGTTAGCCAAAGACCTTCTGTGTTAGCCTGTTCTTCAGAGAAGTAGATACCAAACAGGAGAGGACCTAGGACTGAGCCCTGTGATACTCTATTTGTCACTGGTCTGAAGTTGGATTTAGAGTCTGTTACTTTCACAGTATGGGTTCTGTCAGTGAGCCAGTTGGCAACCCATCTTGTGACATAGGGATTTATACCTAGTTTAATGAGTTTATCTATAATTCCAGAGTGGGAGATGGTATCGAAAGCCTTGGCGAGATGTAGATAAACTGTGTGAACCACCTTACCCTCATGTACAGCTTTGGTGACTGCTTCAAAGAAGTCTATCAGGTTTAGGAGACATACTCGGCCTTTTACAAACCCGAACTGGGTAGGGTCCAGAGTTTGGAGATTACTAATGTCATTGTTTACGAGTTCCATGATGATACATTTCATAGCCTTGCAGACCAGGCTCATCAGGCTAATGGGGTGGTAGTTCCCGGGGTCCATGGTGGCTCCTCCTTTGTGGAGTGGGATAACTGTTGCTGTGCGCCATTCACTGGGCACAAAGCCAGAGGTGAGGCTATGATTGAACATGGTACTTAGGTGGGGTGCCAGTTCGTTCTGTAGTTCATGTAGAACGCAGTCTGGGATGTTGTCAGGTCCCATGGATGCTGTGTTCTTGGCTTTGGAGAGTGTTTTTTACCTGTGCAGCCTTGATTACAGGAACTTTGCATTCTTCTGGTATAGAGATGGGCCCTTTAGGGGGTGAGAGAGGGATAAAGTTAGCACTGAACCTATCTGCCAGGATGTTGGCAATATCAGTTGGTTCTGTATATTTAGTGCCATTGTGCTGTAACTCAGAGCAGATCTGTGTTTCCATTGAGATTCTTGACATAGCTATAGAATGCTTTGTGGTTGTCTTTAGAATCAGTGGCAATTTTGTTTTCGTAACTTGCTTTGGAGGATTTTATGAGGGATCTTAGTTTCTTACTGAGGCTGACCATAGAGTTCCTCCAATCATGGAATTTTACTCTTTTTTTCCAACAGTTTCTTTCTTCTGTTGTAGAGTTTGTTTATAGCAGGGGACCACCAGATTGGCTTCCTTTTTTTGGAGGATAGCATCTTGGTTCTGTTAAGGATTGCATGATCCATGCACTCGTGTAAGTGCTTATAAAGTGCATTTGTATAGGATTCAGCAGTCGTACCTCTATTGTCCATCAGCATGGGTGTCGTGAAGTTTGCCACTTCTGTCTTAAGAAGTGTGAAGTTGGCTTTGGAGAAATTTTTTACGGTGGTTTCCCTAATGGGGGGTGGGATGTGGATGTCTAGGGTGATTTGCTTGTGGTCGGATCTGACCAACAAGGAATTGACCTCTGGTATGGAACACCGGTTGCCCATGTTGGTAATGACCAGGTCTAGGATATTGCTGCCCCTGGTGGGGGTTTGGATAAGTTGATCCAAGGTGTTGGAATTTATGAATTCCAGAAAACGCTGAGCACGAGAGTTGGTATATGAATAGTTTTCCCAGTTAATGGTGGGTAGTTGGACTCACCCATTATTAGGGTGTTAGGTTGTATCCTAATATTTTTCAGTGTATCAAGAAATGAGGAGTGGGAATCCTAGCGCATGGTGGGGGATCTGTAGCAAGCTACAATTTGGATTGCGGTCTTGCCCAGAGTTAGTTGCACTTGGATAACCTTGGATGCATTATATTGAGCAACTAGCCTGGAGGTGTGGATATCCTTAATGAATATGGACACGCTTCCGCCTTTAGTGCTTCGGTCCAGGTTAGGTGGCCGAAAGGTTGGTATGAATTATAGCCTGGTAATGCAGGTGTGCTCTTTGGAGCCTTGAACCAGGTCTCTGTCACTGCACAGATGTCGATGTTGTCCATTTTAAGGAATGCTTCGAGTGAGTTCATTTTGAGGTTTAGACTTATAGCATTGAGAAGCATTACCCTCAGATTTTGCTTGCTTGTACCTGCTACAGTGGTGAATTTGTCATTTCAATCTTGCCTAAAAAAGGCACTATAGGGGTGGTGAGAGCCTCAGCCAATATCTGGAATCCCAAGGGCGACAGGTGCAGGCCATCTCTGGCAAAGCATCATGGTTTGTCGATCATGTCATCCCAGGCAGACAGATACTGGATCCCCTTAGAATGACACCAGAAGCTTAGCCAATTGTTGAAGTCAATCATTTTGTCCTTGTACTGTGGTATCATTCTGGGTGATGGCAGGATGCTACTCAGGGCTAGGGCAAGGAAGCATAATTTCTGTGTAGTGAGTTTAGAGGACTTATTTATGATTACTTACATTTGCAAGGTTTAAGCACTTTTTTGATATTGTCATGTTAATTCTTAAATATTTAAAATACATCAGCAAACTCAGTGGCTCTGGGGGCGCTTTGGCAGGCTAATGTTTCCCCCGTTCCTTTATTTGATTGCCTTCATAACGTGACTCCTGTTAACGAATATGTGTTTGCCCTAACTATAATGATATTGAATAAAGTGTAATAATAATTACATTGAACATTGTGCAATTAGTATAAAATATGTTCGTTTGTATCGTGTTAAAATTAGTACTGCAGTAACAAATACCATGTTTAGCCACAAATTTCACTGCAGATGTCTCAGTGCTGCTCAAGAATTCTGAATTTCCTATTAGGACAATTTGTTGCATACTTAGGTCCCTGCAGTTTTATAAGCCTAATGGCTTCACACAGCCTGTTAATTTGCTTACATTGTAATCGGCTCTATAGTAATATAGGGGCCTCACAATTTCAGAGTCTTACTGTCAAATATTGTGGTGGGATATTGTCAAAATCTACTTTAGATGAAACGCACTATAATATTTCAACTCTTATCCACTAGAAGGGTAAGATGTTAAATCCTGTTGTTACAGAATTGTTACTCCAGCACAACCAGCAAACCCCAAGTTTATCATGCACACTGTAAAGCAATGAGGCTGTCTGTTCCAGTATTTCCAAAGGGAGGAGCATTTGCAACACAGCCATATGTTATGCAAAGCTGCAGATTGCAAGCAAACCTCTGAAGAACAGCACATACTGACACCATCTGCCTTGCTTATTGGAAAAAGGTTCACCTTTCAATTATTTTAATTTGTTCCATAGCGACTTATAGATGACAGAGGTTAAATAATGCTCCTGACAAAAGAGCCTGACAATATTTATGTATGGATTTTACAAATATATTGCAGGGTACTTGACATAAAGTGTATTGGAATTTGAATTCTAATTCTGCCAGTGTCTGCACTGTATATTGATGTACTAAAATCATTTGTACTAGAAGTGAATTAAAAAAAACAAGACTCGCAAATCAGTAATGGCACATACAATTAAATGTACTGCAACAGGCATCCACAGTCATAAAATACAAGTATATGTACACAGACCTTAATATATGAATAAGATAAATATTTTAATCTGTCATTCTCTTTTTCCAGAAGGTTGGACTGATTCGAGTGCATTGTTTTAACCACAATATGACACAGAGCATGCGTAGTTGATCAAAGGCAAAACTAATGAATACAGCAAAGTGTAAATTATGTAACTGCGCCATTATTGAGTTCTTATATCATACATTCTAAAATGCAGACAAATGTTAAGATCAAAGGCTGACAGCATTCAAACAGATGGGACAGCAAATGGGCCTGAGTAGAGGAGATATTTGTTTTTTTTTATTTAATGACAGCTGCTAAATACAGAAAGCATGTGATAGCATAGAAGTAGTCCAAATTACACTGTAAAAAAAAAATACAACTAAACCATGTCGTCCTGCAACCAAAAATGTCACCCATATATATTGTAATTTAAAAAATATTCTTGACAAATGTAGAGTTCAAGAGTAACGATGACAGACAGACAGACAGGCCAAATTTGAATAAAAAAATAGTTTTAAATGAAAAAGTATGATGGTAAAATAAAACGTGCAGGAGGTAATATGAATTATAAGCTAGTTTGCATGTATATAACACACACATACACACACAGGCACACACACGCACACACACACACACACACACACACACACACACACACACACACACACACACACACACACACACAGACACACACACACGCACACACGCATACACGCACACACGCACACACACACACACACACACACACATGTCTATGTAAACAAAGTAGTTGGAATGTAAGGTAGAGTTCATATAATACCTTTAAAACAAAAGACAGCAACTTGCTGTTTTTTAAACAGCTTTATTAAATTATTATTCAAAACACAGGCACACATACATTGACAGAAAAGAAAACAAACCATAAGTACGTTTTTTCATGCTTTATACATTGCTTTCTTTCTTTATAGCAACTGTCAGACACTCCTACATTGCATATACTGTGCAGTTGCTACGTCCTCTTCAACCTCATGCACCTCCTGAACATTACTCAGCATATTTTGTTCCCACTATTCCATATTTTTCTATGTAATTGTACCTTCCCATTTTTAAAGATCTCATTTACATCTCCTTCATTTCTTTAACAATATTCAATACTTCAGTTATACCTGGTTTAGATTTTGATTTTCATTTTTTAATATTTGCTTATTAGCTGCCAATAACATTAAATGTAATAAGACCTTACTCTGTCTAGACAATTCACATCCTGTGCCCCAGTTCAAAAGAATCATTTCCTCAGTTACAGCAGTTTGCTCCCCCAATATTTTTGATAGAGTAATTTGTAGTATAGTTTTAAAATGTGCCATCTCATCACACCCCCCAAAAACAAAAAAAAAAAAAAAAAAGAAATGTTCTCAGTTACCTCTCTCTTTCTCATCATACTTCCAGCATTTGTTATCTACTTGAGGGAAAATCCTTTGAGATCTACTCTAGGTATAAAAATACCTGAACAAACAATTCCAAGCAAAAAACCTAAACTTTCTAGACTTTGTTGCATTCATGGGAACCATACATATGCCCTTCTATTGTTCCATTGTGACTTGCTTTTCCAGTCTCTCTTCCCAATCTTTTTTAACCTCTGCTGATTGATTCTTATAGTTTCCATGCAACGTACTTCTCAACCTCTAAGTGCAAGAAATCTGGACAAAGTAAAAAATAATAGGGGTCAAAGACCCAAAATTAGGGACAAATTTTAATTATCACTCTAACAAATTTGAAAAGTCGAAAGACACAACAACAACAAATTTAGAATGTTGTTAAAATCCAAGATTTTGTTGATGTACATTTTCTGAAGTATATTAAGTCTGAAACTCAAATGTATGTCATCGTTGAGTGATGATTCATTGACTTGCCAGAATATCACAAATGTTATGAGGAATGGATTAAAATATGAAGCAAAAGTCTGGGCATTCTGCAACGTTTGGACAGCTGAGAGATATGTCATGCAACATTTTATATGCCATACTAATTATGCCTTTTTTAACAGCAGCTTCTGTTCTGCACTTGACTAACAACTCTACTAAAGCTGGTCTTTCACATAGAGCTCCCCTAGTCCTTTCTTTTTGCCTGCGCTCTAATATCAATAAAAGATGTCAATATCTAACCAGTAGCGCAAACTTCTGCTTTACACTCATCCCACTCTTGCCTTTCCCTAGCTACTTATTTGTTCCTATGTCTCAGTTCATTCACCAGTTTTCTCTAGTAAATTCAGGGCCTATTTTGCCTGTTGCCTGTTGTCTGTACCCCTACTTGCAGTACTACCTACTGTCAACATTTATTTTCTCCATTCTTGTATTGCCTTAGTTCTTAGAATACTTTCTGTTACTTTCAGAATGTAATATTTTGTATGTTTATCATTATTCTCCTTAAGGCTCTGCATCCAAAATCCTCCTCTCTCCTTATTTCTAGAACTCTCCCTATTTCATCATCGTCCATTTCCACTTTGGCTAACAGCCTTCTGCTCGTGTTAATTATATGAGTCATAACTGCATAACTCTGAAATGTCCATACAACTCATTTTGCTCAAAGGAGTGCTAGAACTGCATTTCTGCCAGCCCTACATAAGTACACCTTTATTATATACCTTTCCTGTACAGATAACCCTAAAGCCTACTTCACTGCCTTGTCCACCACTATAAGAACAGATGCACATCTACAGATGTGACCAAGTGCAAAGTGTAGCAGAGACTGCAGTGGCAGAGATCTGATTAATCCTTCTATGTTCCCCACCTAGGCATCCATCTTAGCTACAATGCAGAGTATGAGCAGATGTATAATATCATTATACTTGATATGAGATTGTACATGTTTTGATGTAATTTAGATGCCAATGTTCTGTTTTTTAAAAAATAAATGCAAGATGACCAAGGTTCTGTGCAACACAAAGACAGAGGTGTGTTATGGATGTAACTACAAGATTTTGCAGTTATCTACTATGTAGCATAGAAATGCATTCTGGGATTGCTTTCAAACAGAAACCAGGGCTTACAGCTTTGCAACAAGCATGCAATGTCCTATTTAGAAACAATGACACACACACACACACACACACACACACACACACACACACACACACACGCACACACACGCACACACACGCACACACACGCACACACACGCACACACACGCACACACACACCACTAATAATTTGCTTAGAACAAATGGAGGGGCATTTAAATTAATTAAAATTTAAATTAATTTTTTTTTGTGCATGCTCCTTGTTTCTCTCATATTATCATCCTGATAACCCTCCTATTTCCCCATGACCATGTTTGTCTACCAGCCACTCCAATTACCCCCCCCCCAACTATTACTGAATATTTTTTAAGCCGAAGCAAGCATGGATCCTGAGGTATCCTGGGGTTTGTGCTGTCCATTCCTCAGCCATGGATGTTTTGACATTTTTAAGGCCTAAACCATTCTTCCCTGATGTGTGCGTTTGGCTGCATTCAGGATTAAGAAATGGTCAAACTGCACCACTCTGCCTTCACGTTTCTGTATGGGGCTGCCATCTGCAAGCTGCCGCACCTCTTCAGCCAATCACATTGCACCTGGCTTCCCAGTCTCCATTAGTAAGCATCTGTTTATCTGTGTGCCTTGGCCACATGTGCCCCCCCCCAAGAATGGGCATGCCTATCTTCCCTACCACTCTGTCAGTTGCCCAAGCTGCTAATTGAACCTTGCTTGACTAGACTCTCTGCCACCAGAATGACAAATGCAAATTATAAATTGAAAGTGCTAGCCTCTGCAATTCTAGATGTACATCTACTGTCCCACACACCAAAAAAAATGTATTTTATGAAGTTGGAAGATTCTGTATTTGATTTACAGTCCAAATGTATCTTTACAGATGCAGTACTGATTTGTTTTCAGTTGGGTTTAGTTGCTTGTTCCTGGTTATTACTGTCAGGAGCAGTTTTGTTTAACTTATTTTGGCTAAATTTGATTTATTTTATTAAAGCATTTGCCTGGAAAGCCATTTCACTGCTGCATCTGAGTGAAATGCTGTTTGGGTGAATGCAGCTGCTGTGTGACTCTAGGATTACAGCTGGGGTTTTGGATGTGGTTTGCACTGAATTAATAGTAGGCTTACAGTTAGGTATAGATTTATTTATTTATTTGACATTCGTTTAATGGGGTGGTGTGAATGGGTTTACAGAACCCGTTTTCAGCAAAGCCCCAGGGAGAAAAACTCCACATACAGTACAATACTACAGTATAATACAATACAATAAAGATTACATTAGAAATACTATAGAAAAAACAAGTTGAAAGAACAAACTGCTACAAGATGTTGCAATATATTACTACATATCTAGACAGTTCTATACAGTTAAAACATTACAGACAATAATAGTCACTTTCATCATAGATGATGTAGATAGTGTCCAAAAAAAGGTACATAGGTAGTGCAATGTGTGGCATTGACTGGAATAGTACAGGCAAATAGAATGTTAGTTTCAGTTAGGAAAACAGCAGCCAGAAAGTTAGTGATGTAGATAGATAGTGAGAGAGAGTTAAGAGGAATAGAAGCAATAAAGCTTGAGCAGTAACTTAAGGATATGGTATAGAGACAGGCAAGGAGTTAGAACAGCTTTAGGATCTTGCAGTCTGTGAGGGATTGAAATGTGACAGAAGAGGAAGACTGAGCACTAGGCAGGCTATATGCAGGAGCAGAGCCATGTATTTTATGGATGATTTTTTAAAGGGGCTTTGAAATGGGTTAGGCCAGGCATAGACCTGGTAGCTAGAGGTAGTGAATTCCAATGTATAAAGGCAGAGTATGAATGCAGAGAGTGACCAGGTTTTCTTGTGGGTTTTGAGATAGCTAAGAGATTTTTGTCTTCTGATCGTAGGGATCAATTTGGTGTGTAAGGTGTGACTAGATTGGCTAGTGCAGGGCAGGCAGTAGGCTTGAATATAAGGTTGTGAAAGGTGGATAGCTGACCAAAGGCAAATTGATTGGGGAGTTCAAGCCTGTTTAATTCTAGGAGTGGTTTACAGTGGTGTGTGTGATATTTAGAGTTTGTGGCAAACTTTGCAACTTTGTTGTAGCACTGTTCCAACTTGCTTAGGGTAGAATTTTGTAAGTTAGTTAAGATAGGGGCACCATAAAGAAGGGAGAGAAGTAAAAATGTTTTTGCAAGGGTAGTTTTGGTTGCTGCAGTAAAGAAATGTTTGTTTCTATATATAAGAGTCCCAGTTTATGAGTTGTTTTCTTTATATTTAACTGTATATGGGGTCAAATGAAAGTTTATTGTCAATGATAACACCTAGAAGTTTGGTTTCCTGCACTATTTCTATGGCAGTGTTGTCAGATGCCAGGATGTTGAAATAATCAGTGATGGGGAGATGTTTTTGGGATGAAAGATTATTAGTTTTGTCTTCTTTGGATTAAGAAAGAGTTGGGCATTTCGTACCCAGGATTCAACTGCAGTAAAGGACTGCTGAGTTTTTGAGAGTAGTTCTGGTAGTGATTGAGCAGTGCAGATTATGGTGGAAACATCAACATATTGAATGAGGGTCCCAGGGTGACAGGCAGTGCGAAGGTTGTTTCTGAAAATGTTGAAGAGTAGGGTATCCTAGGATGGAGCCTTGGGGGACTCCAGTAGGGTTGTGGAGAAAGCGTGAGAGTTCATTGGACCATTTCAATGCCTGTTTACGATCCTTGAGGTAGCTCTGAAACCATTTTACTGCGTTATGTGAGAAGCTTAAGTTAGACAATGTGTTTAATAGTAAGGGGTAAGACACTGTGTCAAAGGCCTTGGAGAGATCAAGGAATACTGAGGCTGTATAACATCCTGCATTTCTGGCCTTGTTCACGGTGTCTGTAAAAGATAATAGGACTGTAACTATGTTGTGGCTAGGTTGGAAGCCATGTTGGGTTTTGGTAAAAGATTGTTTTGCAATAGATATTGCATTACCTGCTGAAGGATACCTCTCTCGAGAATTTTGGATATGGATGACAAGATGGCTATAGGACAAAAACTGGATGGCTCAAAAGAGTTGCCGCCTTTGTGGATGGGGATTTTGTTAGATTGTTTCCATATGGTAGGTACTTCTCATTCAGATAAAGACCTATTTATAAGGATAATCATTGGGTAGGTGATTGAGTTGGCAACCAGTTTGAGGTAGTATGGGGGGAGATTGTCAGCTGAAGTAGAGCAGGGTTTTAGTTTTTGTTGCAGTTTATTAATGATGTCGGTGGGTATGGGCTGAAATGAGAATGGGGTTTGTATGACATTTTGTTGAGTCTGGGGGTTATAAATGACAGGGTTAGAAGTAGTTGATGGACTGGGGTCAGTGTCTGAATAGGATGAAGGGTGGGGGTCCAGCATTAGGGGTGTTAGTAGGTCTAAAATAGTTTTTATGAAGTGCTTCTTAAAGTTTTCGTCTATTTCTGATGGAGGGGTATCAGGTGATAGGGTGTGCTCTCTATTTGTTCCAGGGTTAAGTAGAGAAGATATGGAGTGCCAATATTTACTGGGGTTAATTTTATGCTGGAATTGAAGCTGGGAATAATATGACTTCTTATCTCCGTTGATTAGTTTTGTCACTTTGTTACGGAGTGTTTTGAAATTAACATGATTTTGTTCATTTTTGTTTTGTTTCCACGTTGACCAGGCTAGGTCCCTTTGCTTCATCAGGTCTAGGATTAGGTTTATTGTCAGTTTTAGGTTAGAGTTTGATTTCAGGATAGTTAAGCATTAATGTTTAAGCTTGGACTGCGATATTTTTCATGTATATGGCAAGATTTAGTGTTATGTTTATAGTTTGGTTTAATTTGGATTTAGAGATAGATTTGGGTATGGATTTTAAAGTTAGATATACGGTCGATGGTAGGTTTGTGTTAAGTTTATGGTTAGATTTAGCATTAGGTCAAAGTAAGGGTTGAGGTTTTAGGTTGTGGGAAGTTTGCAGCATAGGAGGGCAGCAAACATGATTTTGCATGAAATGACAACAGTACAGATAATTATAGAGAATGCTGCACTATGCGTATTTTCCTTGGCTCGGACTTAAACAAAAATAATTCTCAACTGTTTTAGTTTTGATTGTTTGGTCTTGATTGCATTATTTTCAACTATCTTGCATTGAAAGATATTTCCTATGTTTTCAGTTTTGTTAAATTAATTATTTCAGCCATGTTCTAATAACTCTTAAAACCTGAGAACATAGATATTTTGCACTAATATAGATACAGGTATGTGATTTATATTTATGTCAAATATTTGTCTTCTAGAATTATAATGTGGCTAAACTTACAGGGTCATAAGATTGACTATCATACTTGTGGTCCACTGACCTGCTGGAAGTGGGACTTAAATAATACATTATCAACATTTCTTATTGTGTGTAAGATCATTAAATGATTTAGTAAATGAAGACACAGACATGTAAGTATACCTCTTATCGTCTACGATTTATGCATAGTACTATAGTCCTGGCCTTTAGGTTTAACCTTGTTCCTCTTATATTTATTGATGTTCTTCACAAACTGAGACCTGCTTGTGGGTACATACATTAATAAATAACTAAACTAAGTTTTTACAAAGATTTCCTATCATTATTTATGTACAGCCTTGAATATGAAGGCCTTTTCTTATGAAAACCACAACACTACTCCTCTGTCTGACTCTCTTGCTGTGATTTTTAATGCTTGGAGGTGTTGAAGGTTATGCACGCAGTTTTTATTAGGAAGTGGTGTCTCAGAAAAAGGCAGTGAGTAAATGGATGAGATGAAAATGTGTCTGGTGTGTGTGTGTGTGTGTGTGTGTGTGTGTGTGTGTGTGTGTGTGTGTGTGTGTGTGTGTGTGTGTGTGTGTGTGTGTGTGTGAGTGTGTGTGTGTGTGTGTGTGGGTGTGTGTGTGTTTGTGTGTGTGTGTGTGTGTGTGTGTGTCTGTGAACAAGATACTAAGACTCCTTTAAAAATACAAATTAAACATTATTTGTAGTGGCCTGGAGGTCTAGCAAGTCACTTAACCCGACAGTAGTCCTGTGTATTCCCTGAAAAGGGACCATTGTGCCAGTGAGCTTACTTCCTGGTTAACCAATAAATAGGAAACTGATCCCCACATGACTGTAAATGTTGGGACAAATGACTTGCAGGTGAAATGCTGATGGGTACAGGACAGTGCACAATGGAGACTGGGAATTAAAGGATGGTGGATGGATAGATTAGTGGAATTCTCTAGAGTGCAGCCAGGGTTATGAGAAGGAAATGTAAGAGACAAAAGAATAGTGCAGTTCAAGGAGTAACAAATGGTACAGATGCTACAAAGACATGCGTCTGAAGTGTTTCTCCCCGGGCCTCCACTGAAAACTGGCTTTGTTCCAAGTTGGACTTTCCCTGTAAACAAATGTTAAATAAAATAATTAAAATAATTATTGGGATAGTGTAAAGAACAGTGTTTTAGGGTAGCAGACACCTATGTTTATTTATTTATCTAATTCATTTTATGTTAATATATGTCCTTCCTTCCTTCCTTTCCTCCTTCCTTCCCTCCTTCCTTCTTTCTTCCCTTCCTTCTTTCCTTCCTTCCTTGCTTCCTTCCTTCCCTCCTTCCTTCCTCCCTCCCTTCCTTTTTTCATTCCTTCCTTCCTTCCTTCCTTCCTCCCTTCCCTCCTTCCCTCTCTCCTTCCTTCCCTCCTTCCTCCCTCCCTTCCTTCCTTCCTTCCTTCCTTCCTTCCTTCCTTCCTTCCTTCCTCCCTTCCCTCCCTCCTTCCTTCCCTCCTTCCTTCCTTCCCTCCTTCCCTCCTTTTTTCATTCCTTCCTTCCTTCCTCCCTTCCCTCCTTCCCTCTCTCCTTCCTTCCCTCCTTCCTCCCTCCCTTCCTTCCTTCCTTCCCTCCTTCCCTCCTTGTTTCCTTCCTTCCCTCCTTCCTCCCTCCCTTCCTTCCTTCCTTCCCTCCTTGTTTCCTTGTTTCCTTCCTTCCCTCCTTCCTTCTTTTTTCCTTCCCTCCTTCCTTCCTTCTTTCTTCCTTATTTCATTTTGATGACTAGTAGTTCAGCTAGGTCCAACTGAGTACTTACAGGGGAGACCCACAGAGACAAGCTCTAATTAACTCTTAAGTGAGTAAAATAAGTGGCTGTCATTGAGGAAATAGCACAGAAGAAAACTCTGCACACATGCACAACAGGAAAAAGTAAAATGAACTTAATTATAAACAGGAGTGCAAAGATGCTGCCTCACCTTAGGATATTAGAGGAAGTAATGAGGTAAACACAGGAAAAAAGTAGCTTGTAGAGTAATATATATATATATATATATATATATATATATATATATCCATTCACACATATGTATGAGTGTTAGTCATCTGGTCGAAGGAATGTTAGCTCAACAGCTGCCTAACTGACAAAATAACATCAGAATACTGAGGCAATAATGCAAACAAATATAGAAAAGGAATAAATATTTATACTTGAGGAGAGGTCAGTTGCAATATACATCTGAATGCTAGAGACCAGCCATTACATAAAGAGAGAGTGATAGCATAGCATTGGGACAGGGAAATATGGAAAACAATAAGCACCAGCAGTAGCAATTAAAGGATTTTAAAAAAGTGTGGCACAGAGAAAGAACAAGAAGGACAAAGGATATAAGAATGCCGAATGAATATGAGATGAAGAATCAAAAAAAAGTAGTCAAAGAAACACACTCACAGATACAAAGCAGTTAAAAAAGAAACGTCAGTAAAATATAAAGGCAGAGCATTAGTGAGCAAAAGAGATCGTTTCAGTAAATGTTTATAGCAGTTAGTGAAAAAGCTAACAGTGCTAGTATAAGATTGTTACTAGTATAAGATTATTGTTAGTATAAACACACTGTTCAACCTCAGCCTCTCCACAGGCTACGTTCCCATAGAATGGAGCACAGCAACAGTTATTCCACTCCACAAAGGAGGAGCCACAACTGACCCTGGTAACTATCGCCTCATAAGACTGACTAGCCTGGTCTGCAAGACTATGGAGCGCATCATCATGGAACTCATTAACAAAGACACTGGGAACCTCTAAACACTTGACCTGACCCAGTTCAGCTTTGTTAAGGGCAGATCATGCCTACTAAACCCGGTTGACTTCTTTGAGACAGTCACCAAGGCCATAGACAAGGGAAAGGTTGTTCACACAGCCTACCTTGACCTCGCCAAGGCTTTTGACACCATTCCCAACTCAGGTATTACAGAAAAACACACCAGCCTGAACATAAACCCCTATGTCATGAGATTGGTTGCCAACTGGCTTACAGACAGAACTCACATGGAAAGAATAGTGTGCTCCAGGTCCAACTCTAAACCATTCACAAGTGGTGTCCTGCAAGGCTCAGTCCTGAGACCCCTAGGAGGACTATGGCTAACCAAGTTCGCCGATAACTGCAAACTGGGAGCCATAATTGACTCTCCGGCTGACATGGACATCCTCTAAAAGGGCCTTACTGAGATAGACCCCTGGTGTCAAAGTCATGGCCTCACGCTAAATGCCAAAAAATGCATAGTCATCCCATTTGGGAAAAACAAAACACTCACAAATTACTACATAGGGATGGACCTCACAAGACACTTCCAACAGCTGGAGAGACCACAAAAGTACCTCACCAAGAGGATTACTGGCCTCAAACATATGTCCTATGCAACCCGACTGAAAAAACTCCGGCTCTACTCAGTGGCATATCGCTTACTCAGAGGTGATCTCTGTCTGACTTACAAAGCCATGTCCAACTCAGAATGGATGGACATGCTCCACCTAAAGAAATCCAAGTCACTGCGAGCCACGCGCTCTAGTGAGCTAAACCTCACCACAGCAATAAATAGAGCATACTGAAGGGATAGATTCCTGTCACAGAGACTCCCCATGCTTTGGAACAAAATTCCAAACTACATTAGGCAGAACCCCTCACTGACACTCTTCAAGAGAAACCTTGACGAGTGGATGCGTAAAGTACAGTTTTGTACCTACCATAAATGTAGATGTTCGAGTGTATACCCTGCTGCAGTCATCACACTTGGGTTATCCTGTCGTCAGGCAGTCCCGCAGTCGGCCTGAATTCCAAAGTCTTGGTCCGGCGTCGGTTGCTGTTGCTTCTTCCTGACGTCAGTGCGCCAGGGGTATATAAGAGGCATCCAATGCCATTTTCTTCAGTTTTTCTTGCCCCAGATGTCAGGTGCCCCCCCAAAAGGTGGTCAGTAGATAGTACCAATAATAAATGTTTAGCACAAACAAAACATCCCTCCAGCTATAAGCAAATACACCACAAAGGTTGTATCAGATTTTAAGGTATTGAAAGGTTTTAGTTAGGTCAGAGGGCATGGAAGGAGGGTAACCTGGACTGCAGCAGGGTATACACTCGAACATCTACATTTATGGTAGGTACAAAACTGTACTATGTTCATCGTGTTACCCTGCTGCAGTCATCACACTTGGGTAGAATCCCAAAGCTAAGGATGGGAGGTGGAGTCAAACAGGGTTAGAGGAGGCTAGAAGGCCCTGCAAAACTGCAGTGGCGAAGCCAGCTCTAGTCTTAGAGTAAAGTGGTAAGTGATAGTGTTTGGTGAAGGTGTATACTGAACTCCAAGTTGCAGCTTCCAGAATATCATTGGTTGGCACCCCCCTGAGGAAGGCTGTAGATGTAGCTGCTGCCCTGTTAGAGTGGGGCCTTATGCTAGCAGGAACTGGTTTTCCATGATGGGTGTAGCAAAAATGTATGCAATGTCCTATCCATTTGGAAATGGTCTGTTTTGTGATAGCCTTTCCTTCTGATGCTGTAGCATAGGATACAAAAAGCTGGTGAGATTTTCTGAAAACCTTAGTTTTATCCAAGTAGTAATGTAATTGCCTGTGAATGTCCAAGGAATGCAGGAGTCTTTCTCCTTTGTTCTGTGGATTTGGAAAGAAGGTGGGTAAATGGATGGTTTGATTTAGAGCCACACTGGATACCACCTTTGGCATAAAGGAGGGGTTAGTTCGTAGAGAAACTCTGTCTTGATGAAAAATGAGGAAAGGCTCTACTGCCATAACCATTAGTGCCTGTAGCTCTGAGACTCTTCTGGCTGAAGTAATTGCTAGCAGCAGGGCAGTCTTCCATGATATAAACTTTAAGTCAGCTGAGAAAGCTGGCTCAAAAGGTGGTAGTGTAAGTTTTTCCAGAACAAAATTGAGGTCCCAAGTTGGTGTTAGCGCTCTCCTGGGAGGCCTAATGTTTTTGGCCCCTCTGAGATACTGCCTTAGAAGTGGATGTGAAAATAAGGGAGGATCCGTGTTGTAGTGAGCTGAAATAGCTGAGGCGTGGATTTTAATAGATGAAAAAGAAAGCCCTTTGTATAACATCTCAAGTTAAATATTGTAGAATCTGAGGTATGTCCGGCTGAAGGGTATTTTGGCCTTTAGCTTGGTTCCAGGCACAAAATCTTTTCCATTTGTCTGAGTAGACTTTCCTGGTGCTGGGCCTCCTGACCTCCAGAATAACATCCATAACAGCTTGTGAAAGAGGAGCTGGCTGGTTGCTTAGGTGATTTGCCATGCAGCCAAATTTAAAGTTTTGAGCTGGCTGTGTAAGGTCTGACTGCCTTGCTGTGTGAGTAGATGAGGAATTTGTGGTAAAATCCATGGTGGGCCCTGGGCCATATTCCTTAATAGTGGGTACCAGTGCTGGTGTGGCCAGTCTGGGGCAATGAGTATCATTCGGGGTCTCTCCATCCTGACTTTCAGCAGCACCTTTGTGAGAAGGGGCAATGGAGGAAAGGCATATACTGTCAGCATTTTCCAACTGAATGAGAGTGCGTCCACTTTCCAAGCTTGATGGTGAAATGTCCTTGTGCAGAGTTTTGATAGCTGATAGTTTTGGGGGTTGGCAAACAGGTCTATGTCTGGGCACCCCCATTTTTGAGTTATCATTGCAAATACTTGTGGATCCAGTTTACACTCGTGGGGATCCATGATGTTTCTGCTTAGATCGTCTGCCAATGTGTTCTTTTTTCCTGGCAGGAATTGTGCTTGTAATTGAACTTGGTAAGCCAGTGCTGTGTTCCACAAGGTCATTGCTTGCCTGCATAGAGGGTAGGAGTGTGTACCCCCTTGTTTGTTTATGTATCACATTACTGTGGTGTTGTCTGTCCTTATTATAAGCTGTCCTGGATGTAAGAGGTCCTTGAAGGCTGTCAGGGCATTCTGTACAGCTAGCATTTCTTTTTGATTGATGTGCAGATTACTTTGATCTGCAGTCCATATGCCTTGAACGCACCATCCTGCCATGTGTTCCCCCAGGCATAGTCCGATGCATCTGTTGTCATAGTTTGCCTGGCTAGGGGTAAGGTGAAAGGTTGACCCTTGTTAAGGTGACATGCCTGTGACCACCATAGAAACTCCTGTTGAAGGCAGGGAATGAGAGGTATCATTGTTTCCAAGCTGTGGCTGTGTTGAGTCCATATGCTTTTTAGGTACCATTGTAATTTCCTCATATGCATTTTTGCAAATGGTATTAGTAATATGCAAGATGCCATGAAGCCCAAGGCCTGCAGCATTTTTCTTGTAGGGAGTTGGGTCTTTGTTGCCATTGTTTTGAAGTATTGACTGCTTTTCAATAATGCCTCTACTGAGACTCAGAAGCCAGTATATCGAAAACCTAGTACCTATGTACCTATATTGCATCCATTGTTGGATGCTTATAGCAAAATTGTGGAGAAAGATTTATACACAATGGCCGATGGAGCCACTGAGAAAAGGAACAGGGATAATTTGACGTTTAGACAAAGAAAGGCATTGAACAATTTGAAAAATGATAGAAACATATCAATTAGACCATCCGATAAGGGCGGCCCAATTGTAGTCCTAGACAAGACGAGTTACAATATTAGCATGGAAGAAATGCCAGGTAACAATAACTTTTATGTTTCTATTACTCTCCCAGATGTTGGAATACATATAGCACAAGTGTATAATAGCCTAGAAGACTTACTTAAAATAGGTCTAGTAACTGATGAACTTTATAATTTTCTATTTGTGGAGAATCCAACTATTCCTGTTATACAGGGCTTACCAAAAGTACATAAGGACCCACTAAACCCACCAATGAGACCGATAGTTTCGGGACGAGGATGGGTCACAGAACCCTTATCTATTTTAATAGAAAAAAACGTTGCGATCAGCTGTAGATATAAATCCATTTAGTTTGAGAGATTCCAAGCAATTTCTCTTGGACCTATATGAGGGAACAAGGATACTACCAGATAATCACCCATTTTTAATGGTGACTATGGATGTCAAGTCCCTTTTTACTAACATACCCAACCTAGCGGGTATCGAGAGCATACAACATTATTTGACAGACCATACAGATATGCTATCAAGCAGGATAGACTTTATTTGTCTTCTATTAGAGGTAGTATTGGAAAACAACTTGTTTATGTTCAACGAGAGCCTATATTTACAAAGGGATGGCGTGGCTATGGGCACATCATATGCCAATAGCTACGCCAACCTAGTGATGGCTTATTGGGAAGAACATAAACTATTCCAAATGGATCTGTATAAAAAATATGTCTTCTTTTACAGATGTTTTGTTGATGACTTGTTTTTTCTCCGGGCTAGTGATGCAGTAGAATTAGATATATTTTTTCAGCAAGTTAATTTACTATCATCTTTTTTAAAATTTACTATGACAGTCTCTCCTGAAAGTATAACATTCTTGGATGTTTCTATCCAACGTTTAAGAAATGGTAAACTTAATACAGGAGTGCATAGGAAAGCATGCTATAAAAATACCCTTTTGCGCAGGGACAGTATGCACCCTAGTCATATTTTTACCAATATAGTAAAAGGGCAAGCTATACGTGCTTTGAGGTTGAATCCTATACAGACCAATTATATGACGGAATTAGGTGAATTGCGTAATAGACTAATAAATAGGAGATACAGAATTAAATAAATTCATGAAGCCTTCCAACACACTGAAAGGCTTAGAACAGGCAGGGCCTGTCCCATTTTTTCTGAAGAAGGCAGTGCATTTTATAATGAGGACAGTATGAGAGCATCTGTAAGCCATGATAAAAAGCAGAAAGTATCATTGTACTTTACGCAAAATGTCCACCAAACTAAGCAGATCCTTCACAAACACTGGGATATTTTAACTGTGGACCCAGTTATTAAGGAAATTGTCGGGAATCACCCACAATTCCTTTTTAGAAACAAAAAGAATCTGCACAGACTTTTGTGTTTTCCAAGCCAAGAATGTCATTCTACTCCTATGACTTATACAGGTACGCAAACCGTGTAATAAATGTAATTTCTGTTCAAGTATTAGTACTACCAGCATGTTTATACATCCAATTACTACAAGAGTTTTTACTTTTAAAGTTAATGCTAATTGTGAGACTGAACATGTGGTCTATTTTGCGAAGTGCACTTCCTGCACTGCCTTCTATGTCGGCAAGACCGACAGAAGAATGAAGGATAGAATAAGGGAACACATTTATCAGATACGCATTAGATCTACAATTAATGCTTTATCGAAACATGTTTTAGAGAATGATATTACACATGCATTTAAGTTTTTTGTTATACATATTAATGTACCCAACATTAGAGGTGGGGACATTAAAAATTATACTGAACAAATGGAAACTGGGTGGATTATTAGATTACAAGCGCATGTCTATCCTGAACTTAATGACAGGATCCCCCTTAAACCAGCACTCAAAAGTAGAAGACTTAATTTTAAATGAATTCATGCATTTTCACTTTAATTTTTTATTTTTTATTTTTTATTTTATTTTATATTTATTTTATCTTATTTAATTATTGATCAGTTGTATGTTGCCATGTTGTGTAAGTCTTTTATATATATATATATATATATATATATATATATATATATATATATATATACATATAAAAACAGTTTTTATTATATATAACTTTTTTATATACTTATGTGCAAATATTCATTTGTATTCTTAGTTAATGTTGTTTTGATTTTAAGTGGCATACACCTTTAAATGTTTGACTCTGTAAGGAACACCCACTAATTAAGAACTTTGTATATAAGGTGTGTCAGTTCAATGCAATGGTTTTGATGGTTTGAAAAAGCCGCTTGGCGAAAGAGCTTACCCCTTTTATACTTGAATAAAGGTTTTGAAATTATTGAAAGTTTCTAACCTCCAAGTCTGTTTCCAGTTTGCTTGAAGAGACCGTCAGCATTTTACATCTATAAACTGTTTTTTGGTCTGCATAGACTTTAAACATCCTATTTAATGTGGAACTTCGCTTTGGATTTATAGCTTTGGCTGTTTCTTTTACACACTAGCACATCTTACCAGCGATCCAGCGAGTGAACTTGTAAGTCAGTATTGTGCCTGGTTTGAACTTGAGCTGATGTTTTATTGATTTTATGCTGACTTTTTACATTGTAAAGTATGTTTGCCCACCTGTTCAGCTGAATGCAACAGATCCTGCATTTCCTTGAATTCAGACTGTTGAGAGTGCGTGCTCATCTTTTGTTTTATTTTAGACATTAGGAATTGCTGGTATTTAAGCATGTGAAATTGACAATTTAGTCCTCTCATAGCTAGAGTAGCTGAGGTGTAAACCTTCTTCCCCCACCTATCTAGTGCTCTGGAGTCCCTTTCAGAGGGTACAGGATTTTTAGCCATAGAAGCCTTAGCCCCTTTGGGACCCTGGGAGATTGTCTCTGGTCAGCAACAGGGCTTTTGTAAAGGAATTTGTGTGAGTCAGGCACTCTATAATATCTATCTGGTTTGGCTGGAGCAGGAGGCAGAGAATCTGGATTTAGACTAGATTCTAAGTAAACATCATCCGTAATGTCTAAAACTGGAGGGATAGCAAGTGGTCTGTGCTGGGGGAGTAAAAGAAACTCTCGGAGCCTTTTCTTTGAGTCAGAGTAGTCCTGACCTTCCCAGTGGAAATGTTCCCTCATGGTATGTAAGGTTTCCCCGAATGAATAGTCTTCAGGGGGAGAAGCTGAGGGAATGGAATCTTCAGCATCAGAATCTTCATAAGGGGGAAAGGAGTAATCTTGTTCCTTAGAGGAGCCTGAAGAAATAGACACTTGATCAGAGGAGGCATAATCCTCCTCTTGTCTAGGCCTTTTGTCGGAGGGGGGGGGTTAGGAACCCCTGATTAAAGAAATCAAATCTTCAGCCATTTTAAGCATCTGTTTCTTAGGCATGGGGCCTTGAACTTTAGACTGATGTGCAGTCTGTTTTGGTTTTAGAGGAGTCTTAAGCTTAGCATAAGATTTTATGGTGAGAGTAGTCGGTATGAAGACACCTTCTGAAACCAAAGGTGTTTCCACAACACTGGCTTCTCCTTCTGCAATGTCGTCGGTAGGGCCTAAAGAAAATGGCTGTGTCAGCCTAGAACTCTCTGCTTGAGAATCCAAAGCAGTTTGGGATTCCAATTCAGCGGTCGCCAGGGGCTGCGTAGGCACCTCACTGAAAACCGGAGAACCGGCGACCAGCCCAGCCGAGGCCTCGGAGTCTGGCTTGGATCTAGGCTGCCTGTCTTTATCTTTGCATTTTTTATGCATGCCGGTAGTCGGTTGCTCCAACGGCATAGTGTAATTAAATTTCCTACCGAAGTAGTGTCGTGCAAAATCAAAGCGTCGCTTTATAGTTTGCTTATTGAACCTAGCACAAAACCAACATCCAGTGACATCGTGGTCTGGGCCTGTCCTTATGAGGTATTTGCTTCCCACAAGAAATGCAATTGTTAACTTTTTCTGACATCAGACTGAGGGAAGAAAAGGTTCCCCAATGGGGTACTTAGCTTTGAAGACTTTGGACTGAAATTCGATTCAAAAATCACAGGTGTCGGCCGACCAGCACTTGCAAACTGCTTCTGCTTCGGGCACCGCACAGCAAGAAAGACTGGAGAAAATGGCGTCGGATGCCTCTTATATACGCCTGGGCGCACTGACGTCAGGGAAGAAGCGACAGCAACCGACGCCGGACCAAGACTTTGGAATTCAGGCCGACTGCGGGACCGCCTAATGACAGGATAACCCAAGTGTGATGACTGCAGCAGGGTAACACGATGAACATCAGAAAATACACCCCTGGGATCACTTCATTGGCTCTGCTTGACAGAGGATCAGTTAATTAATCAATGGGGTGGTGAAAGCCGACACACTCTGGCTAGGCTTATAAATGCCCTCGGGCAGATGGCTTAGTACCTACCTATAAACCTATGAACCTATAAATTAAATAATCTTGCACTGTATTTACAGTGCATTTTGTTATTATTTTTTGAATACAATAGACTGAGCATTTATAACAAACTTTAGGAGATTATTGACAGTAATAACAAGTTTGCATAAAATTTTCTAAAATGCTATTGTCGAGGGCTATAATTCTGAATGCATAATCTGAGTCTCATTTAGGTTCTTTACTGCAAACATCATTGGTTTAGTTTTAGCAGTAATCAGGCAGAGGCCAGAGTCATTTTGTCAAGTAGTTTCAAAGCTTTTGCTGTGACTTCTTTCCTTAAGTTGCTAACTGAGAAAAGCAAAGCATAGTTCTGCATACACTGTACCATCCTATTAGTACCACAGCATTCTGATATTTTTTAACATATGTTGCAAAGAGAAGAGGCCCAATCATGAACACCGAAGGAAAAGGTGAGGGGGTTTTATTGCACCTTCCCATCTCACTGGTCGACAGTCCCCCTCCAGATAGTTCGTGAATCATTGGGTTGTATATTGGGATAGCCTGCAGTTTCCAAGGCTTTTGTAGAAAGAGGAGGTTGAAAATTGTAAAAATACTTTGATAGATCAAGCAGAAATGCTATATTTATGTGTTTGTTTATTTTATAATTATCTGTTTTTTAACAAACTAGCTGGTCTCGTCTATGAACCCTTTTCATTCATAACCTGGGTATAGATATACCCGGGTTGTTAACTTACATGCAAATAAAAAAAAAAGAACTGAGAAGTCAGTAATTCTTATAAACCCATCAACAAAGCAAAGTAAAATAATTTTACAGAATGTTATATCAGTACAGACTATTCTAAATACAGAAAGCAAGTACAAATAAATAAAATAAAGAAATACCTGTTTACAGGGGAGCAACTCAGTAAGAATAGGCCACGTGCACACAGTAAAAATCCTGGGCATGGACTAATGTGAAAGAAGTAGGATTACCGGCTTCAGCCACAGGAAGCAAGCCAGGAATGAGTGTTAACACAGACAGAGGTCATTTACTTATCTTCCTAGTACAGTGACTAACTAACTGGGTAAAGTTAATACAAATAAATCCAACCACACATGACACACGGGAGATTAATGCAGCACTTGTTAGCAATGAACAAGCAAATTTCTACCTAGTACAAGAGTATATCCATAAATAAAACAAGCAACGCAATAAACATTTTTGGGAAACAAATGTTACATAAGTCATTCATAAGAGAAATAATGTAGATTCTCTGAGGCATAGGCATATACCAAACCCATTCTAGCCTGTGGGCATTGATAAATGGAAAAATTGGGGCATGAATGACTTGTCTTAAAAAAGCTCTTGTGCCATCACCCTAGTAACTTTCTCTGATCCCTTGATCTTATAATCTTAATAAGAACAGATCAAGGTTTAACACTCAAATCAGATGAACAACAGTAAAATGCCTATGTAAGATAGGTCTGAAAAAGAACAGATATATATATATATATATATATATATATATATATATAGATAGATATATATATATTTAGTTTACTTAAGTGAGATCAAGAATAGTAACAACTTAGCCATAGGATCAACTAGCTTGTGTTACAGGATACCAGCAAGGATTGTCTGGCTTACAAAATGTAGGGAATCCTCACAAAATGGGGTAGGAATTGTTAGGCTAATGATTTATCCATGTTCTGCTTTTCTGTTTTACATTTGTATTCTTAAGCAAGATGATTCTGGAGTTCAGAGTTCAAACCAAAATAAAGTGAATTTGGCCTTTTTTCCTAGACAAAGAAGGTGGTTATTCCATGTCAGTGTTAGAGAATGACGTGCTCAAATGACTAAGTCAATATTGAGTCTGTTTTATATTAAGACACTGAGTTCTTAGGGAACAGTGAAATGAAATGACTCCACATTTCTTGGCCAACTGCCAGCAGTAATCCCTATGGAGAAGATTAACTATGGGCATAGATACAACCATAATGGGGGTAACTGCATCATTCTTTGTGGCTGGCTGATGTCTCTCTCAATACAGCTAGTGAATCATGGCCTGGTATTCTGATTGGTTTCTGCTGATGGACTCTTTCCTGAATGTTTCAAGACTGCAATAGCTGCATATCTACCCAGTGCCGCAAACGACAGATGCATAGGCATCACTCCTTAAAGTAACCAAATATGTCAACTGAAATGAAGACACCAAGCTAATGTAATCTGACCCTTTCTATAAAGAAACAAAAAAAGGATTGAGGAAAAATGATTCAAAAAGGGAGAAAAGGAAAATAAAGCATTAAAGGAAGACGATGTTGTGGTTTGCAGGGAGCCTGGGCAGCAATGAGGCAGATGCATGCTGTGATTACAGAAAGATACATTAATGTTGCATACAATGACATAAACATTTGTCACACTTCAAAGCACTGGGGTAAGGTGCTACCAGTATTAAATGTGTATAGAAAAGACCAAAAGATGAAAGAAGGTGGAGGCATACATTTTATGAGTTCAGGAAGAGATTAACTGGACTGTGGAAGGAACTAATAATGTGGGTGCAAACGAAGTGCGAACTTGAAATGTGGGCCATAGGGCTGACAGCTGGCTCAGGAGATCACTGATGATTATGTATGCATTGCATTTGTTACCAGGAATGTGGGCCATAGGGCTGACAGCTGGCTCAGGAGATCACTGATGATTATGTATGCATTGCATTTGTTACCAGGAATGTGGGCCATAGGGCTGACAGCTGGCTCAGGAGATCACTGATGATTATGTATGCATTGCATTTGTTACCAGGAATGTGGGCCATAGGGCTGACAGCTAGCTCAGGAGATCACTGATGATTATGTATGCATTGCATTTGTTACCAGGAATGTGGGCCATAGGGCGGAGATTATTGACAGTAATGACATCAAGTGTGATGCGATAACAGTTTTACTTTTTTAAATGCAATGGGGTGGTGAAAGCCGACACACCCTGGCTAGGCTTATAAATGCCCTCGGGCAGATGGCTTAGTACCTACCTATAAACCTATGAACCTATAAATTAAATAATCTTGCACTGTATTTACAGTGCATTTTGTTATTATTTTTTGAATACAATAGACTGAGCATTTATAACAAACTTTAGGAGATTATTGACAGTAATAACAAGTTTGCATAACATTTTCTAAAATGCTATTGTCAAGGGCTATAATTCTGAATGCATAAGCTGAGTCTCCATTTAGGTTCTTTACTGCAAACATCATTGGTTTAGTTTTAGCAGTAATCAGGCAGAGACCAGAGTCATTTAGTCAAGTAGTTTCAAAGCTTTTGCTGTGACTTCTTTCCTTAAGTTGCTAACTGAGAAAAGCAAAGCATAGTTCTGCATACACTGTACCATCCTATTAGTACCACGGCATTCTGATATTTTTTAACATATGTTGCAAAGAGAAGAGGCCCAATCAGGAACACCGAAGGAAAAGGTGAGGGGGTTTTATTGTACCTTCCCATCTCACTGGTCGACAGTCCCCCTCCAGATAGTTCGTGAATCATTGGGTTGTATATTGGGATAGCCTGCAGTTTCCAAGGCTTTTGTAGAAAGAGGAGGTTGAAAATTGTAAAAATACTTTGATAGATCAAGCAGAAATGCTATAATTTATGTGTTTGTTTATTTTATAATTATCTGTTTTTTAACAAACTAGCTGGTCTCGTCCATGAACCCTTTTCATTCATAACCTGGGTACAGATATACCCGGATTGTTAACTTGCATGCAAATAACAAAAAAAAAGAACTGAGAAGTCAGTAATTCTTATAAACCCATCAACAAAGCAAAGTAAAATAATTTTACAGAATGTTATATCAGTACAGACTATTCTAAATACCGAAAGCAAGTACTAATAAAGAAATAAAGAAATAAAGAAATAAAGAAATAAAGAAATACCTGTTTACAGGGGAGCAACTCAGTAAGAATAGGCCACGTGCACACAGTAAAAACCCAGGGCATGGACCAATGTGAAAGAAGTAGGATTACCGGCTTCAGCCACAGGAAGCAAGCCAGGAATGAGTGTTAACACAGACAGAGGTCATTTACTTATCTTCCTAATACAGTGACTAACTAACTGGGTAAAGTTAATACAAATAAATCCAACCACACGACACACGGGAGATTAATGCAGCACTTGTTAGCAATGAACAAGCAAATTTCTACCTAGTACAAGAGTGTATCCATAAATAAAACAAGCAACGCAGTAAACATTTTTGGGAAACAAATGTTACATAAGTCATTCATAAGAGAAATAATGTAGATTCTCTGAGGCATAGGCATATACCAAACCCATTCTAGCCTGTGGGCATTGATAAATGGGAAAATTGGGGCATGAATGACTTGTCTTAAAAAAGCTCTTGTGCCATCACCCTAGTAACTTTCGATGATCCCTTGATCTTATAATCTTAATAAGAACAGATCAAGGTTTAACACTCAAATCAGATGAACAACAGTAAAATGCATATGTAAGATAGGTCTGAAAAAGAACAGATATATATATATATATATATATATATATATATATATATAGATAGATATATATATATTTAGTTTACTTAAGTGAGATCAAGAATAGTAACAACTTAGCCATAGGATCAACTAGCTTGTGTTACAGGATACCAGCAAGGATTGTCTGTCTTACAAAATTTAGGGAATCCTCACAAAGTGGGGTAGGAATTGTTAGGCTAATTATTTATCCATGTTCTGCTTTTCTGTTTTACATTTGTATTCTTAAGCAAGATGATTCTGGAGTTCAGAGTTCAAACCAAAATAAAGTGAATTTGGCCTTTTTTCCTAGACAAAGAAGGTGGTTATTCCATGTCAGTGTTAGAGAATGACATGCTCAAACGACTAAGTCAATATTGAGTCTGTTTTATATTAGGACACTGAGTTCTTAGGGGACAGTGAAATGAAATGACTCCACATTTCTTGGCCAACTGTCAGCAGTAATCCCTATGGAGAAGATTAACTATGGGCATAGATACAACCATAATGGGGGTAACTGCATCATTCTTTGTGGCTGGCTGATGTCTCTCGCAATACAGCTAGTGAATCATGGCCTGGTATTCTGATTGGTTTCTGCTGATGGACTCTTTCCTGAATATTTAAAGACTGCAATAGCTGCATATCTACCCAGTGCCGCAAAAGACAGATGCCTAGGCATCACTCCTTAAAGTAACCAAATATAAGTCAACTGAAATGAAGACACCAAGCTAATGTAATCTGACCCTTTCTATAAAGAATAAAAAAAAAGGATTGAGGAAAAATGATGCAAAAAGGGAGAAAAGGAAAATAAAGCATTAGAGGAAGACAATGTTGTGATTTGCAGGGAGCCTGGGCAGCAATGTGGCAGATGCATGCTGTGATTACAGAAAGATACATTAATGTTGCATACAATGACATAAACATTTGTTACACTTCAAAGCACTGGGGTAAGGTGCTACCAGTATTAAATGTATATAGAAAAGACCAAAAGATGAAAGAAGGTGGAGGCATACATTTTATGAGTTCAGGAAGAGATTAACTGTACTGTGGAAGGAACTGATAATGTGGATGCAAACGAAGTGAGAACGTGAAATGTGGGCCATAGGGCTGACAGCTGGGTCAGGAGATCACTGATGTTTATGTACGCATTGCATCTGTTACCAGGATAGTCCAACTCCAGTATGCCACATCCTTGTAGCTGACCAATTATCGGACCGGACAACATGAATATGCAATTTCCTAATTTCTCAGCAGCCAGCATGGTGGATATGGGTATCTTGAGACTATGTAGCAATAATCCCATGTTTACTGATAACTACCTGATCCTTAAAGTAAAGGATCCAGTATGTGAGAGGTGTACATGCACAATGCCGCTGGAGGCAAAACCCTCACATAGAGGCACATTCAGGTTGTCAAAACCATGCACACAGCACTGCTTGCATATAGCACATACCACACATTTAGACCAACATATACTGAGGCACTTAAATGCAATGTTCCTAAACACAAAAGACCTCCTAGAACACCCATCAGCAAAGATTATCCTCACCACTCAACAAAAGCAGCACCTAACAACATACATACAGCCACGATCAGTGCAGCCCCAAATATAGAGCCTCTAGGGCAAGCAAACACATTTACAAGGACTATAGTCATAGAGTAGCCCATTGTAAGACATACTGATAACCCTTTAACGAGGCCAAACAAGAAGAGAACAGTTATCTATCTGGAGACCGGATCTGCCAAACCGTAAGTGCATTCAGGTCACTGCACCATGGTACCAGTATGATTCCATCATAGTCCATGTAGGTGTAAATGACCTAAGACCTACCTCTCTTGACTACATAAAGAGGGACATTATAGATCTCCCTATGTGTCTCAAGCTGGTATAAGCCTAGAACTGAGTAGCATATTACCCTCACCAAGGATGATGCCACAATACAGCAAAAGATGATTGATTTTAACAATTGACTGAGTTCCTGATGTCATCTTAAAGGGCTCCAGTATTTGTCAGCATTGAAAGGTGTGATTAACAAACCATTTTGCTTTACCAAGGATGGTCTGCACCCACACCCCTCATCCTCTCAGAGAAGGAAATCGGGACAAAGCCAAAAATAATGGGGGACAAATGCCCAGAAATAGGGACAGATTTTAAAAATTGCTCCTATAAACTAAAGTTGCTAGAGTAACAGGTTTTGAATGATTATACATTTTCTGAAGGATATGAAGTCTGAAATGCAAATGTCTGTCATTATTTAGTATTATTTAGTGACTTCAAACCTCAATAACTTGTCAGAAAACTACAGATTTTATGAGAAATGGACCAAGAATATGAGGCAAAAATCTGGACATTTGAAAGGTATGTCTGCACCTGTCCCCTCTAGGCTTTCAAATGATGGCTAAAATGTTATACTCCCCATAGAGCCTTTTTTAGGCAATATCAAATTGACAAACCTACTGACATAGCAAAATCAACTCAACTGAAGGTCAGGGTGTTACTGCTCAATACCAGAAGCCTAAACAAAATCTAAATTCCCTCCAAGCCCTCCTCACCCTGGAGAATATACACATTTGTACAGTTACTGAGACATGGTTTAAAGCTGTTGAGAGTACCCCAGCAGTGTAAGGTTTCAGTTCCTTCCACAATTTTAGATCAGTAACTGCAAAGATAGAGACTAAAGGTGGAGGTGTCCTGATTTACATCACTAATGCACATACCTCTAGGTTGAATAAACAGGATAATGACCTGGAGTTTCTCCATGTGCAGGTCACCATAGATAAAATCCAGTACCATATCCTAACTAGCTATACATCACCCTCTATGTCTCATAACACTCAAAGTACATACCTAAACACATAGAACACACTCACCACTCAACCTAACACCTTACTTATAGGTGACTTAAATTACCCTTTCTATAGGTTCATAGGTGTTTACTAGGCTAATGACCACAAAGGGCTTTTTAAGCCTAGGCATGCATCCCAAAACTAAGTTCTGATACCCTTGATAAGTGTAAGCAGGGCAGTGGGAGGACTTTGTAAATACCAACACCCTTAACCAGTAAGTGAATAAGCCCACTAGAGGTTCCAACATACTGAATCTTATACTCACAAATGCAGAAGAACACTGCACCAACCCAATGTTACTTCGTTCCTGGTAAGGCCTGACCATAAAGCTGTCTCCTTCAAAATCAAAATCAACTAGGTGACCCCAGTAAACCCAGTAACAGTTTGGAACTATTCCAAGGCAACATACCCTTTATTAAGCAATAGTTTCTCAAGAATCCAGTGTCTTTCCATATCCAGAGAACACTGCAGCTTATATAGAATTCAATAGGTGCATAAAGGTTGCTACACCTACCAGAAGTAAGCCAAAAACTAACTCCAAAAACAAATCACCCTGGTGACATCCCAGATTAAGCAGGTTATACGACTAAGGGAAAAAAACATGGCTAAAATCAGGAAGTGTAATTATAAGAACTCTCACAGCAAAATAAACAGGCAGCTAAGTGGGCTAATTAAGACCAATAAAGAGTTCAAGATACCCTTCCAGACAAAAGACAGGCATAAGGCCTTCTTACGCTATGTCAGAAGCCTCAAAGGCAGCACATGGCACTTTGCTGAACTGGAGGTTAATGGTGCCATGTTCACTGAATTGGGCGATATAGCGAATCTACTGGCTGACAAATTCATTTCCAGCTTTATCCCCCCCCATGCATGCCCTGCCACTTCCCAAGAAATACTAACCCCTCCAATTATAAATAGAGAACACATCCTGGCTAAGCATACTAAAGCCAGGAACACAGCTTCACTGGGCCCCGATAATACCCTGGGATGCCTCCTGAATAGTCTAACATATGACTTATCAGGGCAACTGGAACAACTATTTAACTATAGTCTTAAAACAGACTATGCACCACAAGAATGGAGAACTGCAACAGTCATCCCTCTTCATAAGAGCAGACCATAAACAGATCCTAGAAAGTACAGACCCATTAGTCTGACTAGACTTGTATGCAAAGCCATGGAAAGAATTATCATGGAGATGATCGACAAAGACATAAGTAGCCTTCAGACATTGGATCCATTCAAGTTTGTCTTAGTCAAAAGAAAGTCATGCCTACTGAACCTGGAATCTACAGACCCATAAGTCTCACTAGTTTTGTATGTAAAGCCATGGAAAGAATTATCATGGAGATGATCAACAGAGATACAGTAAACCTCCAGACACTGGACCCAACCCAGTTTGGTTTTGTCAAGGACAGATCATGCCTACTGAACCTGGCGGACTTCTTTGAGAAGGTCACCAAGGCAATGGATTGGGGTAAGTCAATGCTACTTACCTTGACCTGGCAAAAGCATTTGATACAATACCCTATTCTGGCATTGTTAAATAACTTATGTAATTAGGCATAAACCCCTATATAACACACTGGGATAGTCAGTTGGCTCACAGATAGGACCCAGGAAGCTAGGATTGGTGAGCCCACCTCCTCAAAGAGGCCAGTCTCCAGTGAAGTCCCTCAAGGCTCTGTGCTGGGCCTGCTCCTCTTGGCATCTACTCAGATGTCAGGGCTAATGTCAAAGGCCTCTGACTGACCAAGTTTGCAGATGATTGCAAATTGGGAGCAGTCATAGAATCCCCCCAGGACACTAACATCTTACAAGAGAGTCTAACACAGAAAAATGACTGGTGCCAAAGCCATGGCTTAAACCCAGTGCCAAGAAATGCATTATAGTGCCTTTTGGGAAGTCAGCACCCCAGAAAGCTATGTCATCAATAAAACACCCATAAGAGTTGACCTACTTGTTGGAGATCTGGGAACACATGTAGACAGTAACCTGGCCTTCGACCCACATGTATCTAAGGTAGTAAGGAAATCCTTCTATGTTGTTCAAATTATAAGTAAGTGCATGGCATCTAGCTCCTGGGAAGTGATTGTACCATTATACGCATCCCTCATCAGACCGGTCATTGAATATAATGCCCCCTTTGGTACATACCTGACCAGCCACATGCAGCAAATGGAATATCCATGTAGGTTCCTTACAAAAAAAAATACAGGGCATAAACACAATGTCCTGTGTGGATCACCTCAAAACTCTGTCTTCTATACCTGGTATTCTACAGACTACTGAGAAGTGATATATCGCTGGCATGCAAGACATCCCTGGACCTTGCTCTTATGGACCTCTTGCACATCCACAAAACAAACAGCATATGAACTACTAGAGCTAAAGACCTAAATTGTGCTTGCAATGTAAATAAGATATGGTTGGAGAGACAGATATGTATCTCAGAAAATTCCCTTTGTCTGGAATAGGCTGTTCATCCACTTGATTCAATGTCCATCCTTAACCATATTTAAGTGTAACTTGCACCACTGGATAGGAAAATTCCCCCCTGATCTGGCTCCCACATCTCTGATGGGTAGAGGCAATCAGTAAATCATGTCATAATCAACAATAACCCCTATATAGATATCTAAAGTATTTAACTTGTGGGACACATTTGGGTTGCATGACTAGGCTTATAATGGCCTGCCATTAGCCTAGTATACATCTATGAACCTATGAACCTGTGACTCAATAGAGAGAGACTGCAGTCAGTCTCCACTTGTACAGAGGACAGGCAAAGTTCACATCAAGAATGCTGTGTACAGTGCTGCTGTCCATACAGAGAAAGAGAGAGACCTTTCAGTCAGTTAATAAAAGAGAGATTCCAAAAATTCTGAGCGTGAGCAAACTGTAATTAAATATACAGAGTTCTTGGCTGAACAGATAAGATGTGGACACATTGCTTTGTCAAGTGGTAAGTGGACAAATTATAATTTAAAAGGAGACTTATTTGTCATCTTGATGGACTTAACTGTAGGCCGATTTAAGAAGACACTCTTTCATGGAGAGGGTGGTAGTATACTGAAATGCATTGCCAGAATGAATTATGGTAAACACATTAACATATGGTTTCAAGAGTGCCTAGGACTGATGGAATAGGGATGTGAGCTGAGATGGGGGAGATAAAACAGGATATAGGCCAGGTGAGACAAATGGACAGACTTTGTAGACCATGGTTTGTCTGTTAGCCTCTTTGCATGTTCATATTGCTCAGTGTGGCATTAAGCAGGAGCTGCCTGTGTCTCTGCAGAGTTCATGCATCATTATCTAACATGATCGATGCAGTATTGCTTGAGTTGTTTGTCTTCTGCTATGGATACCTGATCTTGAGGAGTTTAATGTGAGCCTGGAACCAAATTCTAAAACCCATATGGTCAACATCATATGGTCAATAATATGGTTTGTCGAACCATTCTGACTGAGATCATGGAACAGTAGGGATCAGGGAATTTGCCCTTTTCCCCACTGTAGTGCAATCTCAGAGATGGTATAAATAATTAGCAGTGGGTTTGAGCAGCACAGCCCCCTATGTGGGGGATGCAGGGGGTTTGCACCTCTGCAAAAAACATGGTTTGTGTTGTTGGCGGGTGTTGTGTGGGTTTATGTTAGTTTTTCAAATAACTGCATTGTCAACCATATGGTCTTGATCATATGGGTTTCTCTAATGTAGTTTTTTGATAAACTGACATAAATCTGCTCCCTGCAACATACCTTATTGTAGCTATAAAAAACCCTTATATCTAGACATAACCTAGTTTTATCTTTAACCTTTCTATATAACTAGCACTGGTCCAAAGGATATGTCCCACATGTGAGGAAGGGAGGCCAGCATTATGCCAGTCAACAAAAATGCTAAGGAAACATCAGCAGAACATAACTAATTGTTTAACCTGACAAGTATACTGGATGAAGCATACAAAAAAGTTATCTTGTGGAAACTTCTTGAGGGAGGTCTTTTGGGCAATGATATAACACAGATTGTGCATGACAATCCTTCTGCTATTTTACTGCATTTTAACTGATGTAACAGACCAAGAACTAAATGCCGACATTGTTTGCCTTGATCTTGTCGAAACCATTTGGCCTAGTCATATACACCTCAGTTCTGAATAACGTTTGTATTGACCATGCAAATGGTTTTATAACTGGATAAGCAACTGGATAACTGATAGGCAGTATAAGGTCAGTATAGGGAACAATTACTAATATTGGGTAACAATCAATAAAAGAATCCCACAAGGCCCAGTGCTGGGTCCAATTATATAATATTTTATTACCGCAATGCCACAGAATAGAGCAATCTGGCTAAGTTATTTTGTAAATTATGCCAAAGTGGGCTCATTTGTAATGGACACAGAAGAATGTGCTTTATTACACCACTATTTGAACTCCTTAATTGAATGGTCAGAGATCAACAAATGTAACTTCAGTGCTAATAAATGCATAGAGCCAAAGTAATTTGTAATTTTAGTTGGGAGGGTGGCCTAATGGTTAAGGTGTTTGCCTTGCAAACACAAGGTGCAGGGTTTGAGCCTCACAAGGGATAACTGGCTAGGCTTGCAAGGGCAGTTAGCTTAGTACTAATCTATGAACCTATTTAGACCTGCACCTCAGTGCAGGCTAAACTAAATTTTGTTGCTTCAAGCTTTGTGTGCAGACAAAACATATAATAAGAAAGAAAAACATGTGTAACATTTGACATGGGACTAGGACATATCACTTTTTTTTGTATCTCTAACTATTAAAAATCCTGCAGTTTGGAAAAGGAATCAACAACCTTATATGGAAGGGACAACCGATTACTGATGAAAAGGGAGGCTGTAAAAGATTTTGACATTGTAAAAGATAGCAGACTGAAATATGACTATCACACTTATGTGATAGTCAGAAGGTGTTATGATATTGTGAATGACACATTATTTAGTCTAAAGTCGGAGGAAAGAGGTCACGATGATACTGTACAAGGCCTACATTAGGCCAGTCATTGACTATTACAGTTCAGCATGCGAGTGCTCCTTAGATCTAGTCAAATAGTTCAAATATAAAAATCATTTGTGAGGAAGTTATGAGGCCTAAGGAACAATAGTTCCACCAAAAGACTTTAAAAATTAAAACTTTCTTGTGTTAGCTCCAGGCTCCTGAGGGGAGACCTCATAATGATGTTTAAGATAAAAACATTCATCAAACAGCATCTCTGGGTGTCGCACTGATGCTTTGCCTCATTACAGCATCCTAATAATGCATGATAACCCTAACTCTGCCCTTGTCCCTGACCCTAACCTGACACCTTATCTTATAAAACTCTTGTCAAGTATACTGTCACTACAGAAGACACTCAGACACATTCCACATAGTTCAGCACATATGTACAACACTAAATCTATCTCCTTACTTAGCCATTGTTCTAACCCTAACCCACAAATACTCATACATCACTAAATATATCCCCTTACCTAGCCTTTATTCTAACCCAACCCCCCCAGACACTTGCACATCACTAAATGTATCCCCCTTACCCAGCTCTTGCACTAACCCTAACCTGCAATCACTCTCACACACTTCTAATTGTTGATGCCATAAATTTTTGTCTGTCTGAAACTTTTACCATTAACAACAATGGCCAGTGACAATCCATATTCTTCAATTGATGAATGAAGCAAAAGTGCACTGAATAACCCATGGTAATGGTGCAAGGGGTCTAAGTTCCCTTATTAACCAGAATGTGCCATAAAGCCCAGCAGCCATGGGCCAATAAGCTACTGGCTGGCTGGGGTCCAATTGCCCAGCATGAATTACCTGGTATAGCCTTGTTGACTAAAAGCTAGATGTAAAACCAATCAACCTGCCAAACATGAACTAAGTTCACTGAGAGGATGCAGCTTTGAAGTGGATGACTTGATGGTAAGATGAATGCAGGACATCCTGTGTTTCCAGTTGAGAAGACAGAAGAGAAGTATGGCAAATTTACTTGGCTTGGGATCCACAGTCTACTACTCAAGAGGAGGATGGGCTAGAAATTATATGGGAATTGTGGTAAAGGAGACCTCAGAAGGCAGTGAGGGATGTCATCAGAATTAGTGACAGACTCACTGCATTCAGACTCCAGCATAAAGATAGGGAAGTATTTATCCATCCATCCTCAACCCCTTTTCCTATTTTGAATATGGGGTTAGGGTGTCACTTCACCAGTGACAATCATCTTGAGCCAAAGTTTACACCACCAGATAGGGTAGTAGTTATAACCTCAGCCAATCCCTAGAGTAGGGTTGTGATAGGGAGCAAAAGTCTGAATTCTGGCAGTTGAAGGACCCATAGATAGCGCAGGACAACACAAGTTAGTGTCGATAATGGGGAACCTGAATGCTCATAGCAGGACAGACAGCACAAGATGTGGAGACTGTCTGGGTCTGTACGAGGGGTACAATAGGAATAAAGAAGGGAGGGCCATTCTAGACTTAAGTCTGAAAAATGGCTTTATGGTGGTCAATACATGGTTCAGCAAGAAAAACAGTCACAAGATCACATACAGGAGTGGCCAAAATGCAACTCAGGTAGACTTTCTCATAGTAATAAAGGGCACTGAGGTACAGTCAGGGATTGCAAACTCAGTGAAACAGTCAGCTCACAATATAAGCCACTGATAGCTACAATCACCTGATAGCAGTGGCAGAAAAGTCTCTAAGGTCAACTGAGACTAGACTGAAGAACTGGATGATGAGAAGAATGAAAGCAGAAAACTTCAAAGAAACACTCAGGTCTGTAGCTCCTTGGGAAGAAGAGGAAATAGCTTTACTGAAGAAGAATGGCAGTATCTCAAATCAGCATGTGTGAGGACAATAGGACAGATATGTGGCTGAGCCATGTATGGAAATAAACTACATACAGAAGGATGGAGTATTGCAGACATCCAGGAAGTTATTAAAAGAATGATGTAGTGCAGGAATAGTGATAGACAAGATGGACAAGGCTAAGAAGGACTACATGGCTAACAGAGAGGCTAAGAGAGCAATCATAGTAGTAAAGAACAAGGCATCAGAGGTAGGAGTCACTTTCTACAAGCTAGTAGAGTGCTTCTGATGTTTTGTTCTTTTCAACTGCAAGTTCCGGATAAGACCAGGGCTGTATATGTATGAACTGAGTTACTTGGCTGCATGTGGTTTTACAGTTAGTGTTTCTGTTTTTTTTCTGTAGTCAGTTTATATATATTTAGCTGTTTTGTACAAACTGAAATTATTACTTATATGTGTTTATCTGCAATCTGTCTACTGATTGTAGCTGAGAAATAAGTGAACTATTATAAGATGTTATTGCTAAGTAATTATACTGCATAGTGTTTGTTATACAAACTGAATGACATTGATATTAGATTTGTTTCAGAGTTTGTCCAACTCTTTTACTACAGTGTCTTCATTCTCTATTTTCTTTTATTGCTTGTACATCGCAACTACATAGTGGGTCTGGCTTGTTCCCCTCCCCATGCTTGAGAGCGCGAACACTCCAAAAATATAAATTTAAGAAAACTTTTGGACAACTAGTTGGTCACATCCCCAACCTCTCTGCTTCTATCTGCGTACTTACAATGGCTATTTTCAACTAAACTCCACTAAATTTTATCTTTTAATCCTTTCAGCAGCACTAGCTATTGCTTTATTAAGCAAATTGGTACTTGTAGTGCCTTTTGGTTGAGCTCTGCATCAGTACTGACAGCTGCACTGTATCCCCCCATGACTTCCAAGTTATTCTTACCTATTTTTCTCTCTTCACCTGCCATAGTGGATGCAGGCTGCATATAAGCTTATTTTAACTCCTTCCTTGTTAATAGTGGATGCAGGCTGCATATAAGCTTATTTTAACTCCCCCCTCCCCATATTGTTAGTTACACTCCTCCTTCCTTGTTAATACTCTAAATAGTAGAGTATCTCCCTCATCTAAATTCTCCTAATTTCTGCCTGTGTCTTTTGACTTTGCATTTCTCCTAACTTCTGTCTCTTCCTTTTGACTATAGGGCACACTCCTATTTTACTTACATATCCTCCTGTTCCCAGGTCTCTGATTGCTTTTGTAGACTTTTATTCTTTTTCTCTCTCACCTCACCCCATCTCTTCTTTTATTTATTAATTATATTTATTATTGTAATTTGATATTAATATATTATTTGTAATTACCTCTTATGTTGGCCTTATGTATAATTGAATATTGCTTTGCTGTTAAAAAAGCTTTCATTTATGTTATTAATCGCTGAGTTCCTCCTTATTTTCTTTTCTATTTCTTTCTATTACTCCTTATTTCTTCTCTTATGTTATTAATTACATTTGTTTGGTTCTGCTTATTTTTCCTTATGTTTATTTTTAATTTACCACAGTGTGACAAGATAGTCTGGTTCCAGGTAATCCACCTACCTTGGCTCTCCCGGCCCCATCACTGGGGTACAGCACATCTGGGCCACAGTCTGATGGCACTCCCTCTGCTGCCCCTGTACTACCTGCTCCATCAGGTAGTTCCTCACCACAGGCTGGGGGTGATCTCCCCTTCTAGGAGTGGAGGTGGAGGGGTTGCTTTTGTCACTTGATATGAACTGCCAGACATGGTGCGTGGTCTGCTTTGCCAAACTGTTCGTGCACACCTACACTGGATGGAGAGCATGCTGTCCATCCTGGTGGGGCAGTCTGGCCTCAGGCACTGATGTTGACCACTGCCTCCACAGGAGCAGTGATGGTTTAGTCTTTCACCATGGGGACTGTCAGCACTAAACCATCAGTGCTCCTGTGGAGCAGTGATGATTTAGTCTTTCACCATGGGGACTGTCAGCACTAAACCATCACTGCTCAGTTAGTCTTTTACCATGGGGACTGTCAGCAATAAACCGTCACTGCTCCTGTGGAGCAGTGATGGTTTAGTCTTTCACCATGGGGACTGTCAGCACTAAACTATCACTGCTCCACAGGAGCAGTGATGGTTTAGTGATGACAGTCCCCATGATGGAAGACTTGAGTCACACTTCTACTTTGTCTGACGTCCATGGGACTGGGATTTCACAACACCCTCCCCAACCAAGGTGTTCACCCCCCCTTGTGTCACACACCAACCATGTCTGCTTTCTTGTCTGTCTTGTCTGTCTGCAAAAGCTTCCTCAGCTTGCCAACTCACCTCCCACACACATACCTATGTCCCTTCTCCAACATTCCACTCTCACCTTAAAAAAATGTGCACATGTCCCAAAAAAAAAATCATCCCATACAAAGCTCTCCATTTCACACACATGTCTACTGGGCACACTTAATTTGGTCCAATTGGCTTACCAAAGCACTTATGTTGTCCCCACCTCTCTCTCTGGGAGTGACATTCCAAATTCAGCTAAAACATCTGTTAAAGTGCACATTTGTTGCCATACAAGAAATGAATAGCTATAGTTCTTTCCTATACCCTTCCTGCACATATCTACCTGCCTTTCACTATGTTTTCCCCCCTGCTTGCACTCCATTTCACCACTGTTCTACCTCCCCATTTTCATAGCTTTGAAGAATTTTTGGGTGATGCCGCATGACGTGCAGCATTGCTAAGCTAAGCTAAATGGCAGTATATTGATATGTGTTTTTGAAAAAAATAGTAGTAATCACTTTCAAAAATTACACCTCCACCCTATTTCATACCCAGGACCATTGCACTTCCAGAACATTGCATCAACCCGCCAAGCCAGACAGCTGGTAAGCTGCACAGGCCTTTAAAGCAAAACATAGTAATTTTCAAGTTTCCATCATTAAGCATGTTTAAGCCATGCTGTGCATTGCCCTGTATCATGCAAACCAGCTATGAGATTAATAGAAAACTAGGAATGTAATTGGGACTCTGTTAGAGAAATGCATCACTATAAATCCATACACGTAAGAATACATGTTAGTGAGGTATGCAACAGCAGGCAAGTGTGCAATTATATTTACAACGTGTAAAAATACACCTGCTATAATATTGACTCAGTAGCGCTATCAGTTTAATGCTGTAAAAACATTAATTTTTGGTCCATATGGTCCAGGGTTCAAATACAGCCATGTCTAGCATTTAAAATACAGGCATGTGTATATCACCAATATAAAGTCTGATATGTATGACTGACTCATCACCTATTTATCCACCCAAAGTAGTACAATTTGAATGCCTGCTTCTAAATAATGGCAGTCAAGGGCCTACAGATAGGACCACATTTAAACCATTCCTATTACAACACCAGATAAATGCATAGAATGGCAGGTCATGCATCAGTATGAATTCCCAGAGGATTTAGAATTGTGTAATTCAAATCAGGCCCAGTCATATCAGACTGCAGCCCACAATGATTTGCTAGTGATATTACAGAGAACCACAGCAGCAGAAGTTACATACATATATGGAGCTTGTGCTAGAAGGAACAGTTGCCAGTACACACATTCCAGATGACTACCATGACATAGCACATGACTTGGCAGTTATCCGACTGGTTGACATAATGGTTAATATACCCTCTACCTTGTTCTAAGATACAACAAGCATGTTTCCCTTTACTTCGTTAATAATACATTTGGCTAACATACTTACCTTAAACACACATCTTACTTTCCAGTAGGATGGATTCCCTCAGTCAAGCTCTGGCTGTAGACCAAGGCTGCCACAGGTCACACAGTTACTCTTAAGTGTTGTTGCCCTGCCATTCTGCAGCCTCTATGACTATGCCTGTTGCCTGCAGCAGCAGCTTCAGCTTGTAACAAACACATCTGTATAAGTAGCTGCTACAAACATTCTCTCTGTGCTGACATAATCCCTACCTCAGCCTTTTCCAACCCAAAATGTGAGAAAGAGGATGGAATCTACATTGAAGCCTTATATATTGTTGAGTAGTAGCATGGCATTGGCTGATTATACTGCAAATCAGCTGTGTATGCTGCATGTAGCATTTCTGAACCACAGATTAGTTCAGAGGCAAACACCTGCTAATGAGAACCATCTTAAAAAGGAAAACACCTAGCTAGGGGAACCATTGTATATGAGAGTTAGGTTGTATGGTTAACGCATTTACAAAGTACTTATATAGCAGTATCTTTCCACAAAGGAGTTTTCTACTCTATCAGGTATGTAACCATTTTGTTTCCAACATGATGCATATGAATATACTTAGGGGGAATGAGGATTACCTCAGTAAGCCTTTCTTAGAACTGTACTGATGACATGCCAGTGATCTCCAGCTGTGTTGCACCTATAGAGGATGTAAAGTACAGCAAGGGTATAATGCTTTGTGTTAACTAGTTACACAGGTCTCCTAGATACTTCTGTTGGTAGCAGTTGTAGTATTTCCCTGCTATTTGGTTGGCACTGTTGTTTATATATATGTTATGGATGGTGGTTTTCCTGCTATGGGGCACATTACAATGTACTCTTGTGTTTGTTGTGTGATCATACATGAGCATCTGTCATGTCACAAACAGCAGTGGGTCACTATTGCTACTATCCTAGTTGCTTTCACAAACTTTGTGTTTTTGGCACACTGTTGATTAAGAGATGTGTAATCAAGTGGGAAATACCAATAAGCTTCCTTTATTGCTGTATTTCTACATACTGTGCTCCCACGTATGTGATCCTGATGGGTTCTCATTTATTTGTACATCAGGAGATATCATGCATGCCAGACACCATGTACCTTTCACTAAGGCAGAAAACAACCTCATTATTGAGGCCTTAAGACAACAACACCAAGTCCTGCTATCTGCAGGGAGGGCAAATAGGCAAGAACATACACCTTGTGGGATGGACTGGTGCACAACATTAATGCTGTGGGTCACCAGAACTGCATATATGAGCAGGTGCAACACCATGCCACTGACATGACTATCTCACCACGCAGACATGCAGTGGATGTGGCCAGGGATCATCATGTTACTGGTGCTGGGCATGCAGCAGAAAAACCTCTGTCAGCCACTGAAGAATTCCTGGTGAACCTTGCAATGTAGGACAGCTCCCAGGCATCCATCACCCCATATGTCATGAGTGTAGGTGCAACCATTTCCACTCAAGAGGAGCATCCAGGTCTGCTTAGTTGGATCAGCATTGGAATACTGTAGCGGTCAGTGTGTCAGGATGCACATAGTTTTACGTGGGTGTCAGGTGTTTTAGGGAGGGGAGGTTACCTGCAGTTTTAAGCTCATGCACAGTTTGTGACTCACATACCTGTTAACATAGCAGATAATGTAAATGTGAGATATTTTTAAGTATTAGCCATGTTATACTGTCGCATGCACTGCTGTGTACATTACCTCTCCCTCACATTTTTCCACGATCATCAGGAATAGGAAGAGGCAATGCTCCTGCTGCTGGTAAGCACAAAATTGTTTTGTCAGAGATGTAGATTTAGTTTGCTGTATTCACTCAAGTGTCATCACAGGCCTGCTGGCTGGAATGATGCACTGCCTGCCTGACTGCCAACTGTACAGATATTTTCTGACTGTACACAGTTTAGACTCATACATATGCCTTGTAGGTTTGACAACAGTGATTAATCTGACAGTATTGTCAGGACATTACAGATTACCATAACTGTCAACTGTGCAGAATTTTGCAGAATATCAACAGTGTACGTCATTTATGTTTTGCTCATGAGATTCCTGCTTAACTCATTACATTTATTTCCATATGATTACAGATTTGGGTTAGAAAATAATGCCCTCGTGTCCTACTGTATGAGGTTGTCGGTTACACAAGTGTGTAATAGTGACAGCAGTGTAATAATGTCCTCGTGTCCTACTGTATGAGGTGTGGGTTACACAAGTGTGTAATAGTGACAGCAGTGTAATAATGTCCTCGTGTCCTACTGTATGAGGTTGTGGGTTACACAAGTTTGTAATAGTGACAGCAGTGTAATAATGTCCTCGTGTCCTACTGTATGAGGTTGTGGGTTACACAAGTGTGTAATAGTGACAGCAGTGTAATAATGTCCTTGTGTCCTACTGTATGAGGTTGTGGGTTACACAAGTGTGTAATAGTGACAGCAGTGTAATAATGTCCTCATGTCCTACTGTATGAGGTTGTCGGTTACACAAGTGTGTAATAGTGACAGCAGTGTAATAATGTCCTCATGTCCTACTGTATGAGGTTGTCGGTTACACAAGTGTGTAATAGTGACAGCAGTGTATACAACTTAACATATATTGCAACATAGTACTGCAGAAAATAATAGTCCAGCTATTAATGTAATGCTTTTCCCTTTTTATCACAGGTGACCAGAGAGGTTGGTCTCTCTCCCCTACACAACCTGTTGCCAGCATCTCTCCAGACTCTGATGTTGATGGTGGGCAAAGTGAAGCACAGTTGGGGGTTGCAGGGGCTGAATGTGACACAGAGGTTGACATCCCTCATCAGCCCTCATTATCATGAGACACAGTCAGTATGCCTATGTATACCCAGTCCCCTGTGGCCACAGATATTAGACAGTCAGAGGGTGGGGACATTGAACAGGGAAGTGTGGCTACTGTGGCTGCAGTGACTGTTGACATTGGCCATAGCCAAACAGTTGGTCAGGTTCCACACAGGTTGATTGATAGGCATGCTCACAGGAGGCCTACTGTCCCTCCACCACCTGTTACAGGTGTCTCATCTCATGTCACTCAGTGTATGTTTAGGGCCATCATGGAGGCACAGGCAAGTTCAGAAAGAAACTCCAGATGAATACTCAGAGTTATGGATGCAGGGCAGTCTGACATCTGTGTCTCCACCGGATTGCTGATACTCCGGATTGGTTCACTGATGCAGTGAAACGACAATGGTCTGAGACAGATCACACACTGTCTGTCTTGGAACACATATTGTCTATGATGGAATGTCTGGTTAGAATTGAATATCGGCCTTGTGGATGTAGGTCAGCAACTACATCTGCTGAAAGTTAATGTGGCCATGCACATTCACCATCCTGGCAGTACCTCCAGCACTCCAGAGGGAAATTTGATGCCCACACCAAGACATAGCAGGCCATGGGCACATAGTTTTGGGTATTCCCATGGGGGACACATTCCCAGCAGACAACAGTCACCCTCAGGTAGTAGCACAGCATCTGACCTTGGACATGGCCATGCCAGTGAACTCCTGGCAGAGCCATTTCACATGTTTGGAGGAGGAAATGATGAACTGTCAGATCTACCATGCATGGCTCACAGCTGTCCAACATACAGACACCTAGGGCTGTGTACACTCAGACACTCACACACCACTGTCACATTCAGGTCACCTACAGACACACATGCCATATTTTCATTGTCCAATCTGCCTGCATCCCTTCCTGATTCACACACAAGCTTACCAACATTTTGGGTCATCCTAGGCCTCCTGCACCTCCACACAACACCTTGTGTAAGTGATGATACCTGTGCCACATCCCTTTCATCTCGCTCATGAATGCAGGGAAATAATGTTATGTATCTGATGCACAGGGTTACTATCTACATTAATATGAATTTGTTTCATTCAATGTTGCTTCTGACATGGGTCTTGTACTGTTCATTTTCAGAAGTTGTACGTTATCATTTATAATGACTATAGCATAATAGTGTGCGTACATTATGATGGATGCTGTTGTAATGGCTGTGTAGCCACATAATGACAGGTGTCACATGGAAATGTTTATATCTCACTTTCAGAATTGTGTAGGACACACCTGTGGGTACACATCTACAATCAACCCATCAATGTCAGAGCACAGAATTGAATGTTAGCACACAAGACAAATGTCTTCAGAAACATAACACAGTATAGGTTCTGGGGTACATATGTGTTTAATAGGGTCCTTTAAGCATAGCCATGCATCCCTAAACAGTGTCAAGGTATGATGCCATTAATAAGTGTAAAACCTGAAACATCTACAAGCTGTGGTGTGGGGGTTGGGGTTACTTCAGAAGATTGAAAAACCAAAAGACTGAATCCGAAAAGACTGAAAATTCAAAATACTGAATGATGAAATTTGCCCCTTCTCCACAGTTGTGCGATCTTGGAGTTGGTATATATAGTTAGCAGGGGGTGTGGGGGGTGCACATGAGGGAAAGCAGGGGCGGCTTGCTTCCTGCATTAAAAATGTGCTCAATATTTTGAATTTTAAATATTTTGGGATTCAGTCTTTTGGTTTGTCAGTCTTCTGAAGTAGACCCAGGAGTTGAACCATGCAGTTTCCATGTGGTCATTGTAGACATTGGTCCACAAGCAGGTATGATTGTCCTGTTCCCCATCCAACTATGTAACTTGTTCTTGATTTGTGTTAGTGTGGAAATGTGCATCACATGGATGTGGAGCCTGTTCCTTATAGGGTGTAGTCTCCGGGTTAATTACCTGTCTCATTAGCATGTCCTATATATACTCCTGTCAAGGTGTAGGTCTGTAGAACAGGTAATTCTGATGCCACTTGTTTCCTGGATATGCAAGAGGTCCACAGTGGGGACCGACACCACTCTGTATGGCAGGCATACACCACCCCTCCAAAGCATGTAGGAGACAGACTACACAGATAGGACCTTTATGTGCTTTATGTGGTCTGCATAGGATATGTTATGTACACCATGTAGTGCTTTACTGAGGAACCTCTGTGGATGTTACAGTTGTCAGATATGCCTGACTAGTTGCATACCAAAGGTGGCACTGCCCCAATGATAGGTCTGTTGAATGCTGATTATAGTAGAACAAAGGCTTCCCTGGATTTACATACCATACCTTTGTTTAAAGGTTGCGCAACATAGAATGATGTCCACAATATTACAGACATGTGACAGGCAAAGGATAGATCACTATCTGTGTCCATAAGTCACTGACTACTCAGTCAACTGCTCAAGGTGTGCTGGAAATGCAATAGTTACCAGGGGTAGATGACTTCCCAAAGGATAGAATTGTGCATTTCTTGGTATTTAGTCTTAGCCCATGGTTCTGATGACAACTGCATGTCTGTATCAGCTCCTCCTGGAGAACATTTGTGTTAGTGTGGGATTCAATGACAGCTCCTTATTTGCATGAAGTCAGCAATGACTAGAATGTTGGATTGTTTGTCAGCTTGACTTATGGGCTTATAGGTTGTTTCTCCATGACATGTTGCTCTATGTGTTGATATGTTTGTTGTTTTCACAGAGTGCATGTAGGGCTGCTGATGGTATTTTTAGCTGGACTTTCTCTAGAAGGTTTTTGTGATTTATGTAGGTTACATGTGAGTGCCTCAGCTCATGTCTGCTTTGGATTTTGTGTGATGGCTGCAGCATGTGTACCACTGTCAACCTTATTGACATTAGATGTACTTTTATGTGAGAACTTTGCCTCCAGTGACATTGTGTATTTACATTTCTCACATACCATATCAGTTTGTTTGATAATGAAGAGGTTGTTGGTAAACATGTTGCAATTTCTACATTGTGTCAGGATGCCCATATCCACCATGGTGGTAAAGGTCACAGTGGGAATCCTCATATCTATGGCAAATGATCCTTTAATATTAATTACACAGTTGTACTGAGAATATCACTCAATGATACATACGATGACGACAGTGCTGATGCATACTATGGGGACAATGCTGATACATACTATGGGGACAATGCTGATACATACGATGGGGACAATGCTGATACATACGATGGGGACAATGCTGATACATATGATGGGGACAATGCTGATACATACTATGGGGACAATGCTGATACATACTATGAGGACAATGCTGATACATACTATGGGGACAATGCTGATACATACGATGGCAACAATGCTTGACAGCGCAGCGCATGCTGATTATCCTGCTTGCAACTCAGTACTGGAGTTAATGCCATCATAGCTTCTGAGAAATATGTCACCCAAGGTGTCTGGTTCTGCACCGAACACTGCCAAACACTGGAGGGGAAAGTAATAGATACACACTGTAAAACTAAGGATGGCCTATTTAGGCAGTTATTCTGAAGTTGCACACACATCAAGCAGTGCTTACTGAAACAATTACCTTGTTAAGACTGCTGAAAAGAGATGAGTTGCCTGAGTTGCTGCTGCCTGGCTACTACTACCACAACCTCGCTCTGCTGAGATACAAAGCTCCTATTCTTTTTTTCTCACCAGAAGCAGAACTGTAGCACTAAGCCCACACACTTGTCCCAGATGATGCAAGGCTCTGCAGGCTTGTTGTCACCTTTTCCAGGTAGATACCTTGATTAGCAACCAGACCATTTGAGATTTGCATGTATTATGCCTTGGATTCTGAGGCTCATAGTATTTGACTAGAGTACTGACGTAATGGTGATTAGGAGCACAGCTGCTGCATCACAATACAATGTCAAATCTCAGGTGACATAGATGTCCAAGGTTGCTCCATTAAGTTCCACAGCAGCAGTGATCCATGTTAGGTGACAGTTTCATAGCAATTCATGCAGCCTGGCCTTTGACAGTGTAATGGTAGCAATCTGCGTGACATGGATATGAGGCCTACTGGAGACGGGTGGCCACCTTTGGGCAATGTCTCTGTCCTTCCCACATGTCCTACGTATGTCATACTGTACATTTATGTTCCTGGAACACTAAACTATGTTCCCAACTCATTTCACACGACATACATTTACTGTCTGTTTGTTTGACAGACATTGTAAACTTGCAAGGCTAAAGTAATGACAGCAAAGATGGACAAGTTTTCTGTGCATGCACAGACATGCACATCTTCACTGCAAAGAGTGCCTACAGAGCATGTGTTTGAGGCTGTGAACCCCAAGGGTGTAGCAGCATGACCCTTACTTTGCTGGAGTTGTACATTGTCACATTTGTATGTATGCTATTGTGATCATGCCTAATAACAGGATTATGGTTCATTCAAGTGCCACAAGCCTGGCAAAGCAGTGTACTCAATCTATCATGCTATCCCACACTGTCAGGTGCTGTTTTACATTAGAATGACACCAAAAAGGTAATAACATGTTACATGTAAGCATCTGTCAGGCTACTGCCTAACCATGGCCTGTTGTGACGTACAGTATACACAAGCAATAATCTATTGCTAATGGCATTATCTCTGACTGTTTCAGAGATGTGGACAGCATCCCGAAACCTCTACTCCTCCTCCACACAAACACAATGTGAGAGCTGCATCTTCAATAAAAACTTTGAATCTATGCTCTCTCACACACCTGTCAGAAGATATGATGATAAGCCGGGTGCCAACATGCCCACCTCGCATCTTACTCCACTCAAACCCACATCACACATACCTACATATACAGAGGTCCATAGCAGAAACATACCTAAACACCAGACACCTCACAAACAAACACAAGCATGCTACACAAAATACTACCTCTGCAGAGCACAGTACACCTAATAGCTAATGCACCACTGTCTCACTGGTCAAACGCTTACCACAAAACACAAATTCAAACATATTAGACATAGGTGATTACATCGTGAGCCACACTGATGTCCCTCTCACTAGGCTAGATAAGGTAAAGGTAATGGTCAGTTGTCTGTGAGGTGCCAGGATACAGCATATCGCACATACATTCAAATCTGTCAACAACAGGTACTACTATGACTGCATTATAGTTCCTGCTGTTGTGTAAGACTTGAGATGTACTTTCTGGACTGTTTGATGACAGACATTTTTATTTATTTATTTTATTTTACATTTGTTAACTGGGGTGTCTGACTGAGCTGAAAAGGCCCTTTTTCAGCAGAGGCCCTGGGAGAAAAGATCCACAAAGCAAAATTACAGACAAATTTAGTTATTTAGACTTGATCAGTATACACACAAATTACAAGAGACATGTTTTTACAGTGGTATACGGCACATAAACAGTTACAGTGGAGAGAACAAACAAAAAAATATTAATTTTAAAAATAAAGGTAATTAATAGATTTGTGGTGTACAGCTGAAATTTGGAACATAGGTAGAATACATACATAGTACACAGGTACAGTACATACATTGTAGATTAGCCAGTGTTTGTGAGTAAGATTGAAAACTATTATCAAGTGCTCTAGATTTAGTATGTATATGTTATCTGCTTTCACTAGCCTGGGGAGCAATCATGGCGCTGCCAACTTTGCTTGAGATGTTGCCTGATGAGGTCTTTAAAGTAGGCTTTGGATGATGTGTTTTGAATGCTAGTGGGGACATTTTGTAGCCACTGAACTACTATATAGTGCATCAACAAAGCTACTGTAGCTGTTGGTGACTTCTAGTAGTAGTTTGCTTGATGATCTAAGAGGCCTTTTGGCTGAGTGATGTACTAGGTTTTTGAGGGCAGGACACTTATTGGGGAGGTAATAGATAGAATGACAGAGGCAGAGCTGATTGTAGATTAGGAGGTTGGGCAATTCGAGCCAATGGAGCTGTCTCAAAGCAGTACAGTGATGAGTTCTATATGAGCAATTTGCAGCAAAGCAGGCAATTTTGTTATGGCAGGCTTCCATTTTGCTTAGTTCAGTTTTGTTGAGATTAGTCAGAATGGGAGATGCATAGAGTAGGGTGGATAGAAGTTGGGAGCGAGCAATGGCTGATCTTGTGTTGTTGGTAAGAAATGGTTTGATACGGTAAAGTGATCCCAGTTTGGCATGTACGTTTCTAAAAGTTAAGTTGAGATGACTATCAAATTTTAGGTGGGAGTCTATGGTTATTTCCAATAGCTTAGCCTGTGCCACTGGAGCAATTGGAGTAGCATTTGTGGAGTAGATAGTGAATTGACTGTTAGTGTTTTTGTTAGAACTGGTTATAATCATAAGCTGAGTTTTCTTTGGATTGAGGATAAGTTGGGCTTTGGTAAGGTAGTTTTCAACATCAGAGAATGCCAGTTGAGTTGTTTGCAGGAGGGTGGGAATGTTTTGTGCAGCACAGATTAAGGTAGTGTCATATGCATACTGAATTATAGATGCATGATGTGTGGAGGTATGGAGGTCATTTGTGAAGACTGTGAATAGTAGTGGTCCTAAGATAGAACCCTGTGGGACTCCTATAGTTATGGGCAGCTGAGGAGAGAGAGAATTTTCCCATTTCACAGCTTGGTACCTGTCAGTTAAGTAGCTTTGGAACCAGTTAAGAGTGGAATTTGATAGATGATATTGATTTAGTTTGTTTAGCAGGATTTGGTGTGAGACTGTTTCAAATGCTTTGGACATATCCAAAAAAAGAGTTGACACTTGCAGGCCTTCATTTTTGAGACGGTTTACTGTGTCTGTGAAGCAGAGGAGGGCTGTAGTGGTACTATGGGCAGGTCTGAAACCATGCTGAGTAGGTTACAGGAAGTTGTTGCCTAGGAGATAGTTTAGCATCTGGGTATGGATGCATTTTTCTAGGATTTTGGCCAGGGGGGAGAGTGAAGCAATGGGTCTGTAGTTATTAAGTTCAGTGGAGGTCCTGCCTTTATGTATGGGTGTAACATAGGATATTTTCCAGAGTTTGGGCACATAGTTTTCAACAACTGATCTGTTTATGAGAGTGGAGACTGGGATAGAAATAGCATCTGCTGTGAGTTTCAAGAAATAGCTGGGGAGTTGGTTGGCTGCTGTTGATGAGGTTTTTAGTTTGGTGAGCATGCTTTTGATTGAAGTGGTGGAAACTGTTTTGAGGGTAAAGCTTGTATTAGTGTTATTTGTGTTGGGGGGGGGATAGTGAGGAAGGAACTGTCCTGGGATACTAAGGATAGAACTGAGTTCACAAAGTGGGAGTTGAATTGTGTTTCGATGGGAACTTTAGTGTCAGGGTGGTTGGTTTGGGGGGGATAGTGAGGAAGGAACTGTCCTGTGATACTAAGGATAGAATTGAGTTCCCAAAGTGGGAGCTGAATTGTGTTTCAATGGGAACTTTAGTGTCGGGGTGGTTGGTTTGGGGGTAGCCTTTTGGGTGGATTTTAGTAGCTGGTTTACATTTTTCCAAAATTTTTGTGGGTTGTGTTGGTATTTCGTTTGTAATGTTGTGTAGTAGAATTTTTTGTCCAGCCTAATGCATTTTTTGTATGTGGAAGAACACCAGGATAAGAAGTCTTCAAGGCTAGCAGGTGTATTACCAGGTGGAATATAGATCACAATTGTGGTGATGACCTTTTTAGGGTGAAGTTGAAGTTATGAGATAAGTATGTCCCAATTATTGGGGGAGGGGTAGGAGTTTGGTAATTGACGGACAGTTAAGTTGGACTTGTACAGTAAGGCAGTTCCACCCTCTTTACGAAGTGGTCTGTCTTGTCTAATGATATTGTAGCCGGTAGGGAGAACTTCTGAGTTACCTATGTTTTTATTTAGCCAGGTTTCTGTTAAAGCAACTATGTCTGGGGAGTAGTGTGCTATTGTGGCCTGGAGTTCAGGTATTTTATTTTTGATACTTCTAATATTAATATTTAGCATTAAAAGATGGCTGGTTTTGCTGCTGTTGTTGATTTGCCCAGGGATGAAGAAAGTGGGGGTGTTATGTTCTAACATTTGAATGAACAATCCATGTCTTACAAACAAATAAGAAAAAGGCAGCTGTTGCAAGACAAAGGCGACACTTAGTAGGCAAATACTTTATGGATGAAAAACACCAAGTCCAGTACAAAATTCAAAGCAACGTCCTTCCAAGCCAAGCAATAAAACCCCACTATATAACAGTTTAAGGCTATGGAGAGCACCACAGCCATACCAGGTTACACCTCCTTCCACACGTACAGACCTCAAACTGAAGGTGTGCAAACTAATGGTTGCTGTGTATAAATATTCATTAAGGATACATACATACCCACAGTGGGTACACAGTATGATTCCATGGATACACTTCTGGTGCTATTGACTGTGGGGCACCTATTCAAGTCATTGCCAGCTACAGGAGCCAATCCATGAATCAGGGCACCCACTCTGCTTATTTGGATCTACATGAGTCTATCAAGATACATCTGGACACCATTGTTTGGGGTGACTTTTACTACCCACTGACTGGGTTGATTAGCTGTGCTCAAGCTCACTTGCCCAAAGGTTACTCAACTTCATTATCTCCAATGCTCTGGACCAGCTGGTTGGTATCCCCAAAAGGAGGATCTAACATACTTGATTGAGTGCTTACCAATATGTGTGACCACTGTAGCACCCCCACTGTGAGGTCCTCCCTGGTGAGATCTGACCACAAACTGGTCACGGTCAAAGCAGTATTATACCTGACCCCCCCCCCCCTGCAGCAAATACACTAAAGACATTCCACAACCCAGATTACAACTCTCTATGGGATGGTATAAATAGCATCACTGCACTTCCTCCTTCAGAAGTAAATGGCAACAATGCCGAGCTCCACACCAATGCTTTATGCAAACACCTATATGACTGCACTGACTCAGCTGTACCTGACATGAGCACAACAAGATCCTCATGGTGATGCAATCCTGCCTGGTGGACAACTGCCAGTAACAGGCTTTACAATAATAGAAACACACTGCTGTCTATGGGTAGGAGGGAGGGAGCTCCCCTAAACTGGAAACGCTCCCCCCTCAGCTTAAATTGGCATATAAGTGTTGTTGTGACGTCCTCCAAAACAAAGTATGTGTCCAAATTAGCCTCCTCCACAAAGGACTATCACAAGACATTCTGTAGTTACATCTGTAACCCAAAAGGAAATGCCCACATATGTGCCAAACTCATGGTTAATGATACCTCATATAAAGAGCCTGTTAACATAGCTAACCTGTTGGCTGACAGGTTCTGTGAAACCATCACTCCCCTGTCCCCACCACATGTACCCCACGACATCTCTACCATCTATCTCCTACCTTGTATCTGTAAACAGCAGGTTGAAAATGGCCTCTCTATGGACAAAAATGCAGCATCTATGGAACCTGATAGCATCACAGGATGAGCCCTACATGGCCTCCAACATGGAGCACTTACACAACTGGGAACTCTTTGTAATCATAGTGTAACCACTGGCTATGTCCTAGCAGAATGGAAACAGCCACTGTTACGCACTTGCACAGAGAACACATCCACTGACCACACATACTATATACCTATTATCAGGACTAGCCATATCAGCAAGGCCATAGGGCAAATCATCATGGACCTTATTAAAGAAGATATAGGTAATCTCCACACAGTTGATCCTACACAGTTTGGATTTGTCAAAGGGAGATCATGCCTGTTAAACCTGGTGGATGTCTTTGAGACAGTCACCTAGGACCTGAATGAGGGGAAATCTGTGCATATAGCCTACCTGGACTTAGCTAAAGCATTTGACACTATCCCCCACTCAGCCACCATTGACAAATGCACTCAACTAGGCATCTAACTGTATATCATTAGAGGGGCCATTCACTGCCTCAGTGATAGAGGTCATATAGTCAAAATAGAGGAATCCACCTGCAATAGCCGAGGTCTAGCCAGTGGTGTTCAGCAGGGTTTAGGTTCATAGGTTCATACTAGGCTATCTGCCCTAGGGCATTTATAAGCTTAGCCAGAGTGTGTTTGGCTTTCGCCACCCATTTTAAATTAATTTTGCTATGCCCTTTTTGAAGGTTAGTATACTGTGCCTCTGTCTAACAGTGGCACAGAAGTGATACCCGGGGTAAACCTACGATCTCCCATCCATTCATCAAGATTCCTCTTGAAAAGAGTCAATGAGGGACTCTGCCTAACCTGGACTGGGATTTTATTCCAGAGTGAAGGGAGCCTCTGGGTTATGAATCTGTCCCTCCAGCATGTCCTATTTATTTCAGTGCTGAGGTTCAAGTCTCTTGAGCGCGTAGCTCTATGGGATTTGGATTTTCTGAGGTGCAGCATGTCCATTAATTCCGGGATGGACATGGCTTTATACGTCAGGCACAGATCGCCTCTGAGCAGGCGGTATGTCACTGAGTAGAGCTGGAGTTTCTTTAACTGGGTAGCATACGGCATCTGTTTGAACCCTTTGATCCTCTTGGTGAGGTACTTTTGGGGTCTTTCCAGTTGCTGCAGGTGTCTGGTAAGGTACATCCCAATAGGGGCATTGTACTCAATTATGGGCCTGATGAGGGATGAGTAAAGAGGCATGATGACCTCCCCTGATCTAGATGTGAATCCGTTCATGATTAGGTGGGCTATATAAAATGTTTTTCTAACCACTTTGGCCACGTGGTTGTCAAATGAGAGATTGCTATCAACTTGGGTCCCCAGGTCCCTAATTACTTCTTCTGTACTTAATGGATTACCACCTATGTGGTAATTTGTGGGCACTTTGTTTTGCCAAAGGGATGACTATACACTTTTTGGCATTTAGCTTGAGGCTATGGCTCTGGCACCAGTTGTCTGTTTCTATGAGGCCCTTTTGGAGGATGCTTGTGTCAGCTGGAGAGTCGATTATGGCACCCAGTTTCCAGCCATCTGCGAACTTGGTCAGCCACAGTCCTTTCGTGTTGGCCTGTACCTCCGAGAAATATATACTGAACAAGAGAGGTCCCAGGACTGAAGCTTGTGGGACACCACTTGTAACTGGTTTGGAGTCTGACATGGCTCCAGCAATTCTAACCATGTGGGTTCTGTCCTTGAGCCAGTTTGCAACCCATCTAGTGACATAGGGGTTTATATTTAAGCTGGTGAGCTTATCTATAATGCCCGAGTAGGGTATTGTATCGAAGGCTTTTGCGAGGTCCAGGTAGGCTGTGTTGACCACCTTCCCCTCGTCAATGACCTTGGTGACTGCTTCAAAGAAATCGACCTGGTTTAAGAGGCAGAATCTGCCCTTAACAAAGCCGAACTGGGTAGGATCCAGTGTCTGTAGCTCCCCAATATCTTTATTTATGAGGTCCATGATGATCCTTTCCATAGCTTTGCAGACCAAGCTAGTCAGGCTTATGGGGTGATAGTTTCCAGGATCCGTTGAGGCACCACCTTTGTGGAGAGAGACCACTGTTGCTGTACACCACTCTTTGGGTACATATCCTGTAGTAAGGCTGAGATTGAACAGTAGTTTTGTGTTTGGGTTTAGCTCTTCTTGGAGTTCATGTAGGACGCAGCCCGGGACACTGTCTGGTCCCATTGATGCTGTGTTTTTTGCTTTGGAGAGGGTGGCTCTTACCTGAGCATCTGAGATGTCAGGGGGGCAGCACTCTGCTGGGATAGATATTTGCCCTTTTGGTGGGGAGGGGGGGAAGTTTGCACTGAACCTGTCAGCTAGGATGTTGGCAATGTCTGTGGGTTCGGTGTATTTTTTGTCATTTTGGACTAATTCTGAGCATATCTGGGAATTCCCACCCAGGTTCCTAACATAACTAAAGAAAGCCTTGTGATTATCCTTGGTGTCCTGTGCAATTTTTCTCTCAAAGCTGGCCTTAGACGATTTTATGACTGCCCATAGTTTTTTGCTAATACTGATCAGAGATGCCTTCCCTTTTTGGGATTTTGCTCTATCATGTAGTAGCTTCCTCCTTCTATTGTATAGTTTGCTTATGGTTGGGGTCCACCAGACAGGATGTCTGCCTTTGGAGGATTGGGTCTTGGTTTTATTTGGGATTGCATGATCCATGCATTCCTGAAGGTGTTCATAGAATGCATTTATAAATGATTCTGTGGTCTGGGCCGTATTTTCCACAGGCCCGAAGGCTTTGAAGGATTCCACCTCGGGTTTTGAGGAGTGTGAAATTTGCTTTAGAGAAGTTTTTCATTGTGGTTTTCTGGGCAGGGGGTGGGGTCGGGATGTGAATATCCAGTGAAATTAGTTTATGGTCTGATCTTACCAGTGAGGGATACACTTCTGGTCTGGAGCATAGAGTCCCCATGGTGGTGATGATCAGGTCCAGTATGTTTTCCCCTCTTGTGGGAGTGGTAACAAGTTGTTCCATAGCATTTGAGTTTATACATTCTAGGAACCTTTGGGCTAGGGTGTTGGAGCTAGAGTAATGCTCCCAGTCTATGTTTGGGTAGTTGAAGTCGCCCAATATAATGGTGTTTGGAGAGACCTTCATATTTTCCAGTGTTCTCAGGAAGGCCGAGTGGGGTTCCTGGGTTTGGGAGGGTGGTCTGTAGCAGGCTATAAACTGGAAGGCAGTTTTACCCACTGTTAGTTGCACATGGATAGTCTCTGATGCTTCGTGCTGTGCCACCAACCTGGAGGTGTGGGTATCTTTGGAATATTGATACTCCCTCCTTTTGTGGTTCAGTCCAAGTTTTGGGGCCGAAAAGCATGGTATGAGGTATAACCTGGTAGTGCTGGGGTGCTCTTGGGAGCCTTGAACCAGGTTTCTGTTACTGCACAGATATCGATGGTCTCCATGCTAAGGAGAGTTTCGAGTGCATGCATCTTGAGGTTTAGACTTCTGGCATTGAGTAGCATTACTCTTAGTTTCTTATCCCTTGTGATACCTATGGAGGTGGGTTTGTCTTTTGAGCCTTGCCTAAAATAGGCACTATGGGGGTAGCAAGAGCCTTTGCCAATATCCGAAAGCCCAGGGGTGACAGGTGTAAGCTGTCCCTAGCGAAGCATCATGGCTTGTCGAGCATGTCATCCTAGGCTGACAAGCATTGGATCCTTTTTGAATGACACCAATACTTAAGCCAATTGTTGAAATTGATCATCTTGTTTTCCTATTGTGGCATCATTCTTGGTGAGGGTAAGATGCTACTCAAGGTCAGGGTCATACCGGCCTGGGCTACATGGTCAGAGAGCTCCTCTATGTCTCTTTTCATATAGTCCAGGGAGGTACGTCTCAGGTCATTCACACCAGCATGGACAATGACTGAGTCATATTTGTACTTGCCTTGGAGTGACCTGAGTGCTTGTGTTATGTGGCGGATCCTAGCGCCCGACAGGCAGCTCACCGTGACCTTCTCCTTGTTCAGCCTGGTGAGCGGGACGTCAGTGTGCCTGACGATATAGTCACCTATTACAAGTGTATCAGGTGTATTGTTTAGCCTTAAGGGCTGTGACTGTTCGGCACACTGGCTTTGTGAGCTATGTGTTGCACGTGTTTTGTTTTGGGGTAGCGGTTGCTTGGGTGTCTGCTTTGGAGGTCTCTGCTGCTTAGGCAGATTTTTATTTAGAGCCTCCGGGTATGTTTTTGTGTGTTTATGTGTTTGGTTTGCTGTCGTGGTAGGTCTATGTGAGACTGGAATTGTAGTGAGTGTGGCTTCCTTCTCCTCCTGACTGGTTACGCCAGTACTGAGTTGAGAGAGCTTAGCCTCCAGTTTGGCTATATGGTTGCATCTCTCACATGTGTTGGAATTTGTTGGGAGGAGGAGCGGGTTGTCTGTGTACATGAGGCAGTTGTAACATTGCCTCAAGATTCCCAGATTCACCAGCTGGACCGGAGAGGAGATTGACAATTGACCTTTGGACATGCTAGAATAGTATTGGGAATTACTTTATAATTGAAGAAAAGGGCCAATTGGGAACAAGGTACTCAAGGGGAGTTTGTGAGGGTGTAGTGCTTTTAAGATTTTAGTGCTGACTTATATAATTGCTTTAGTGGGCAAGTGCCAGGTAACTTAAATGCAATGTGTTGCAGGTAACTTAAATGCAAAAATGACAAACAGTAACTTTCTTTCAAGTGAAACAAGGAAATAAGTACAGTAAGCAATGCAGATATCACTAGGGATCCACAGAAGCGCTGAAATGCCGCGTTTTAGGTGGAATTAGAGTTTCAGGGAAATAACAAGCAAACAAACAATAAGCATACAAACAAAGCTAGATTCAGCCGGCCTGGATCTAGTCTATGCTACAGCAAACCAATTACCAATTACCAATTTCAGTAAGAAACAGTTCAAATATGCAGGCACTATAAGCCTTTAACCAGAAATTCCCAGCTCAGAAGGGCAGAGTCCAGCCTCTCCTCACACAAGAGTGCAGACCACAAACTTTCTTAATGTAAAATAACTGGCCTGAAGGCCAAGTTCTGGGTCCTCTACTGTTTGGAATCCATTTCTTCATAGTACAAGCACAAAGTGCATGCCTGTGGCTGATAAGGTTTGCTGATTCCTGCAAACTGGGAGTGGTGATAGAATCTCCAAAGTACGTCAACATCCTACATGAGGGTCTTACTTGAACAAATGATTTTTGCCAATGTCATGGCCTTAAAAGAAATGCAAATATATGTGTTATCATTGCTTTCAGTAACAGTGATGTTCCTGCTAATTACCACAAAAATAGCAACACCTGACATACATACTCAGGGGTGGGAGACCTGGGTACACAAGTTGACAGCTAACTTACCTTAGATCACCATGTCTCCACATTGGTAAGAAGGGCATTCTATCATGCTCATGTTATAAGTGAAGTCATTGTCTCCAGAAAATGTAGACATCATAACCTCCATGTCTTCTTCCCTCTGCAAAGCAAAAGTTGAGTGCAACGGCCTTTTTGGTGTGTATCTTTCCAAGCACCTGTGGCAGTTGGACAGACCACATAGTTTCCTCACAAGAAGGATTCAGGTCTTCAGCAGCTGTCCAGGACGATCATCTGAGATCACTGTCACTTTAGTGTGTGTCATGCAGACTACTCAGAGGTGATCTCTGGCTTGCATACAAGGCAATCTCTGGCCCTGCTGTATTGGAAATGCTGCAAATCCGTAAGTCAAATGGTACCCAGGTTACTCCCTATATAAACCTTAACCTGCTAGGCCCAAAACAGTAAAAAACCCTGTTTGTTTATAAGCCAGTGTGGGATTCATATTTGTTCTGAGGAAGTTGCATATACACACCCAAACACAGCAAGGGGCTGGAGTGAGACTAGCACTCCTACCTGTCCAGTCATGCACAGTACAGGTCACAGTACTTATCATACACATCATGGCTTAAGTCTGACTTTAACATGGCTTTAGGAAGTCTTATGGTAGATGACATCAGCAGGTCTTGTGGAGGAGGAGAGTTTGGAGGCCTGCATCAACCAAAAAGTGTAAAGCAATGCTCACTTTGAAGTCCGTGTGATATGCGCACACACACCCACACACACACACAGCAAGTGGGTCGGAGTGAGATTAAAACCACTACCTATCTAGTCTTGCACACTACAGCTCACATTACTTGTTGCATGCACCAGAACTTGTCTGACATTAATATAGCTTTAGGTAGTCGTATGGTAGATGACTTCAGCAGGCCTTGTGGAGGATGAGACTTTGGAGGCCTGCATCAATTGCATGAGCCAAAAAGTGCAAAGCAATGCCAGCTTTGAAGTCAGTGTGGTATGGACACTTGTTCTTTGAGGAGATATATATACACACACACACAAAAATGAGCCAGAGTGAGATTAGACCCCTTCAAATCTAGTGTTATACACTTCAGATCACAGTACTTAGTGCACACATGACAGCTTTGTAAATGACTGCAGGTGAAGTAATCCTAGAGAACATAAACAAGCCCTGTGTTGAACAGTTTGAGAGGCCTGCAGAGTCTCATTGTTTCCTATTGTCATCTGCAGCTAGTAGCCTAACAGTCAGAAAACTGTTTTTTAGTCTTGCTATGTGACAACAGCACCCATATTGGCATATGTGTCTGCTTTTGTTTTGATGGACAAGCCTGTGGCAAAGCTAAATTAGCCCTGTCAATGAGTTTGCATACAATATAATACAGTACACACCTTGTTCAGTTGTTGATGTATATGGGGTGAAATCCAGCAGACACACGGGGCTGTAGTGAAGGTGAGCACTGTTGCTGCCATAGATACAAACATATGGCTTGACAATATATATATATGAATTTATATACAATGCCATACATTTTCAAGATTTCTACATGCTGTAATAGGGAGAGATGGTATGACTCACCATTGTTCAGATGTTTGTAGCAAGTACACAGGTTTGTCTCATAATTATTATGTGTGTTTAACACAAAATTATGTTTTTTTGTCAAATGTGGTATCATTTACACATGACGTGAGAGAAGACTGCCAGAACTCTGAACTTCAGATATCGCAATAGTCCTACAATTGCAACACATGCTATTCTATGCACTTCCACATGTTTAACCCTTCCTCTTGGTCCTTCATCCAACATTATAAGTGTCATAGTGCAGCTTTACTCTCCACGATCTGGGTATGTAAACATATACACACACACACACACACACACACACACACACACTCACATATATGTGTGTGTATATATATATATATATATATATATATATATATATATATATATATATATATATACAATTTTTTGTAAACAAAATTGCGTGAGGTGCAATGGATTTCTGCTCTGCTTAACAAAGTGTATGGGCATGTGCAGTGGCATTTTGGCTTGTTTAAGCATTGCTAAGCAGGGTGCAAATGAGTGGCACATTGCTTACACCAGAGACTTACTGTTCCATAAACTGACTCCAGTCCACAGCTAGATGTACTCCAGACTGGGATTATGATATGATTAGAAGCACTCAAAGCTGGATCTACCTATATACTCAGGTCCATAAATCAATCTACAGTTTAAGTCACTGTGTGCTGTATGTAATATTCACCTTTCTATTTATGTCTTCCAAATCTCATATGCCTAATTTGTGATGTATTTATCATCATATTATACTTCTGTGACCAAATGGTCAATTTAATCAAGTTATTTAGCAGACATGCCCCATCTGTAACACATGTAATCAGTATATCCAATTTCAAGTCATCTGTATGCCTACTGTGGACAACTCAAATGAAATGGATAGGTCTACGGAGAAATCTGAACAAGTCTAGACATAGGACAGAGCCCTGTGAGACACCCTGACTCTAACCAATTATTCCAGTTGCTGTATGATACTTGCCATATTCTACATGCCAGCCATGCAGCTATCCCTCTTATCAAGAGTGCATCAATACCAAGTTATTCTAGTTTATTGATCAGTGTTTTGTGTATGGCCTTGTCAAATCTCTATAAATTACATCACAGCACAACTTCTTATTCAAAGCTGTTATATTATCATACATTGTGTTGCTGGTGGAACTTAGATCTATTTTCAACATATACATGCTGATATATAGCTTCAAGTCTCAGCCTTTACAATTCTGATACTGACTAATCCAATATTACCTAATACTTTTGAAATAGGTCTTGGATATATGGCACAGACGCAAATGTGTTATTGATATGGGAAATAGGGTTAATACTAGTATAGCACACACAGAGTCGCAGTCTGTAAAACAATAAGTATTACTCCTTCACATGCCCAATATCTGGATCTCACAGGATTAGAGCCCTGAACACCATCATATAAGCTACTTGCCTTAGCCCTTTGAGCCACAAAGGCTGCTTGCCAGACAGGAGATCATTCATCACACCTTCACTTGCATGAATATGTACTTTGTTATTCTCAGTTAACTAACACATATGTAAGTTCATATTGTAGATTACTGTTCTGATGTTGTGAGGCATACTAACTGTGTGAAATGCTCATACAGCAAAGATAATTTATTGATATGGCAGTTACAAGGGGATACTGCTGTTTTGCGGATTGCGGGAACAAAAGCCCATGTTCTGCTAGGACACACACCAGTCTGACTATCATTTCACCTCACCTTCTAACATGTCCCTCAAATGAAGTACCAGTAATCTGTTGCAGTAGGACTGCATGAATATTCCATGCACAAGGCCTACCAAACACAAATGATGACATGTCAGTGGAATGGGTGTCTGTAGTTCCATGTGGAAGTAACTAATGGGGTGTCTGTAGTTCCATGTGGATGCAACTTCTGTCCAAATAGCCCAGTATAGTTGCCTGCATAATTACCTGGTCCATGGCTACAATGACATAACATAACAATCCACTATACTACTGTGTAGGTTATGGACTTAACCTTGCAAGTGCAGCAGTTGACAGAACTGTAGTTCAGGGCTGAATCTGTCTGATACAAGCAGTACACAGCCAATACACGGATAGGTAGAGGATGCGTGATTTGGCTGGGATCAGTTTTCATATCTGTATGTGAGTAGGAGTAAGGTATTAGTCCCTAGGTTCCTAGCTTGTCAGTGAATGTGATATGTGTTGTCTCTTAGCCAAAGGTAGGGTGTACTTAACATACCTATGTCTGCCCATAGGCACATCAGCAGGGGGTTCCTCCTTCAAGTCATGCTGTGACTGTGGCTGTGGTGACCTAGACACTGATGGGGTTCTGTGTATCCCTTCCGTTTGCTGATCCTGATGCAGCTGTTCTGCAGGATCAGATTGTGTAGCATAACACATACTGTGAATATCTGTGCACATGTGGCTGGAGTATACTGCAGGGCACCACCAGATATATCGAGGCACTGGAATTGTGACTTCAGAAGCCCAAACACACTCTCTATAATGTCCATAGTTTGTGCATGTGCCTTATTATAGCATTCTTCTCTGGGTATGTGTGTATTTCTGATAGGTGTCATCATCCATGGTTCCGGGGCATAGCCAGCATCCCTCAGTAAATGGCCCTGTGGGATGTCTCCTCCCTAGCAAACATCCATTACAGCTGTGATGTGTTCCAGATATGGGAGCCGTGATAACTGCCAGGGTTGCCAGAACACACATTCAAGATAATCCCCATGGGCATTGCACACAACTTGGCAGTTGATGGAGTGATATCCCTTGTGGTTAATGTAGATTCTACCCAGCTGACCAGATGGTGCCTTGATGTGTACATGAGTGCAATCTATGGCAACCAGTACTTCAGGGTAGTGTGCTATACTGTAGAAGTGTTGCATATTACTGGCCCTCATCTCAGGGTCAAGGGGAAAAGATATGTGCTCAGTGGCATGTGGGAGCATACCATCCAGAAATTGGTGGAGTATCCTGGATGCAGATGCCTGTGACACCCCCATCACATCCCCAGTTGATCTTTGAAAGGTACCTGTAGCTAGTATCATAAGGGCTACACATACCTTAGTTGCACTGCAATGGGCTCCCCTCTGTTATCTCTGGCTATGAGTTGAGGGTTGCAGAGCTCACTGAGCTCTTGTAATATGTCTCTGTTCACCCTGTAGTGCTATACAATCTCTATCTCATGAAACTCCTGGATGGTTACCCTGGGCGTGAACACTCTTCTCCTTCTCACCCTAGGCCTATTGTCAACAGCACCAGCAGCACTGACTTCAGCATCTAACGCATATAGATGTAGAAAAGCTGCAGCAGCCCCTAGCATTATCTCAGTTACAATTTCCAAATGTCTCCTCCAATGGTAAGGAATATTGATGAAAATCAGAATGTAGGCTGCATGCATACTTTATACAGTTCTGCTATACGTCCACCATGTGGGATTGGCTAATTATGATGCAGCTCACCTGCCTAGGATGTAATTGATATGATTTAAAGGCCCTACTTTATTGCGTAATGCAGCACTATGCACCATATTGCACAGCATAGGTTATACAAAAGCATGTATTATTAATTTAATATATCCCATTTTCCTTGTCAGATGACTATATCTTCACTGTCATGTGGGTAGTCAGCTCGAGTGAACACGCTGTGCTATGTAGTAAGCCATGCAAACACATGCACTGAGCACTACAAAATCCTAAAACTAACACAATTTTATTTATTTATTTATTTATTAGCAGTTGGTTTACCAGGATAGTCCATTGGGCCAATAAGAACCCGTTTTCAATGGAGTCCTGGGGAGAAAAGCTCCAAAACAAAGGTTACAAAAGAGATTACATCAGTTTACAGTTTCAATCATTTGTAAGTTAAAGACAAAGCTTTAAAACATTGGTAGACAAAAAGATTACAGCAGTTTACAATTGTGGAAATTTGTGGGTTCAAGATAAAACAAAGATTAAGCATTTACAAAGGGAAAAGAAAAAAATTTTTTTTTTTTTGTAGAAACACTAACATTTAAGCAGGTATAATAAAAATGTTAAGGTTACATTTTGTAGCAAAAAAAAATTATTGCTGCAGTACATATATAGTTTCTTGAGTGAAATAATAGAATAAAAGAATTATTAGATGTCATTACAGTTGGCTTATTATTCGGTGTCTGGTAATATATGGTAGAGCTGCCCATAAGAAGTGAAGAACAGGCTAGGAGGGGTGGGAGCAGGAGCATTCCCATGAGGATGTTAGATGTGAGTGCAGTGATTTTTTAAAAGCAGGGAGGTTGGTGGTGATACGGATGGAAGGAGGAAGGGAGTTCCATAGGCGTGCCAGGGCAAAGGACAGGAGGTTTTGTCCTGGAGAGTGTCGGGGTTTGTACAGTTCTATTAGGTTTTGGTTATTAGATCTTAGGAGTCTTTGTGGCAGGTGCATTTTAAAGGTAGAGCTGAGAGAGGGACAGAGGGAGGGCTGAAAAATTAGTTTATGAGCAAAAGTAAGCTGAGTGTAGGAGAGATGGTTGGGAAGCTCTAGCCAGTTAAGTTTGTGGAGAGATACACAGTGATGGGTAGATGATTTGTGGCTAGTTGCAAATTTGGCAATTTTATTATAACAAGAGGACAGTTTTGTTTTGAGAGAGGATTGTAGGTTTGTTAGCAGAGGGGCACCATAAAGGAGGGAAGGGATAAGAAATGTAGTAGCAAGAGTGAGCTTAGTAGATCTAGTGAGGAATCGATTGTGTCGATAGAGCATACCAAGTTTTTGGTGGGTTTTTATGTTTAGTTGTAGGTGGTTACTGAATTTAAGCTGGTCGTCAATCTGGACTCCTAGTAGTTTGGTTTCAGATACCAGTTCAAGAGGTGTGTTATTCTGGCTAGCGATGGAAATTAGTTTTCTATCAATGGTGTTGGTTTTTGAGGGGGTAAATACCATAAGTTTGGTTTATGATGCATTGAGTGCTAGATGATTGTCCATCATCCACTGTTCTGTGGTAGAAAAGGCGTCTTGAGTCAGTTTTAAGAGAGCAGGGATGGATGTGGCTGAACAGATAATTGTGGAATCATCTGCATATTGAATAAGTTTAGCATGAGGTATTGAGTGGAAGAAATCATTTATAAATATATTGAAAAGGAGAGGACCCAAAATGGAACCTTGGGGGACGCCAGTGGGTGTGTTAAGGAAAGAGGAGATGGCTTTTTCCACTTGACAGCTTGTTGCCTGTTGGAGAGATAGCTGGTGAACCAATTGAGAGAGGAAAGGGATAGGTTTAGGTTAGATAGTTTAGTTAGGAGAAGGTTATGAGAGATGGTATCAAAGGCCTTAGAGAGGTCAAGAAAGAGTGTAGATACAGTAGAGCCAGAATCTCTGGCTTTATTTACAGTTTCCAGGAAGGAAAGGAGGGCCATCATGGTGCTGTGGCCGGGTCTGAATCCATGTTGTGTGGGAGTTAGTAAGTTATTATCTATGAGATAGGGAAGGAGTTGAAGATGAATACATTTCTCTAGAATTTTTGATATAGGGGAGAGAATAGCAATGGGACGAAAGTTAGTAATATTGTTATTATTACCTCCTTTGTGCAGGGGAATGATGAATGCCCTTTTCCAGAGTTTGGGTACAAGCCCTTCTTGGATAGAACGATTGATTAGGATGCTGATGGGGAAGGCAATGGCTTCGGCTGCTATGCTGAGGAAGGATGAGGGAATGTTATCGGGAGCATTGGTGCATGGTTTTAGTTTTTGCAGGAGTTTTCTTATGGTAGAAGTAGGAATGGGTTTTAGGGAGAATGGTGGAAGTTGAGTGATTGGAGATGAAGGGGATGACAGGAGGGGGGATGCAGAAGCAGGGGGTGAGGTGTTATTAGAGAAGGATGAGGTTAGTTTGGTAATAGAGTCTATGAAAAAAGAGTTGAATTGGGTAGCTAGATCTACATCTAATGTGTTTGGGTCAGGGGTTGGGTTTTCTGCTGTGCCAGGTTTTAGGAGGGTAGTGATGCCTTTCCAGAATTTCTGAGGATTGGTTTTGTGGTTGTTTTGGAGTAAGGAGAAGTAATTCTGTCGATCTGCTGTGATAAGTTTTTTTACGGAATTGCGAAGTGTTTTGAATTCAATAAGGGTGGTTGGAGTTTTGCATCTTTGGTACTGTGCCCAGGTTTTGTCTCTACGTCGCATGACAGTTAGTGTGTTTTTTGTTAGCCAGGGGGCGGAGTTGTTTCGTATTCTTTTGGTTTTATGGGGCAAGACTATCCAGTAGATGAAGGAAAATTGTATTGAAGTGTGCAACTGCATTGTCCAAGGGTAGTGTTTTAGTGAGTTCCAGTTTATTGATTTTAGGAGTCTGAGAAGGTTATTGGGTTGAAGTTTTAAGGTTCCGAGTGGTGATGTAATTATGAGTTACATGTAATGGAGATGGAAGTCGTCTAGTGAAAATAGGAAGGTGGTCGCTGAGGGAGTGAGGGAGAGTTCCACTATCAGTGTAGTAGTGGGGGTGAGAGACTAATATCCAGTCTAGGGTAGTGCCACTGGAGAAGTCTTTAGAGGGCCTGGTAGTCAGGTTGATTAGCTGAGAGTACTTATATAGGTTGATATTTAGAGGGTGTGTAGGAGAATCAATGGAAGACCAATTGATATTTGTGTCTCCCATGAGAATGGTTTCATTACTGATATTGGTAGAAAGCCAAGATAGGATATCCTCAAGTACAGAGGTATTATCTCCAGGGGGGATGTAAAGTGAGGCTATGCAAATTTGTTTGTGTTTATTTAATTGAAACAGAGCTAGAACTAGTTCAGCATTGGAGAAGTGAGGAATGGGTTTGTTGTAGGGAGTAATGGAAAGGGTGGATGAGTAGAGTAGAGCTACCCCACCACCCTTCTTGTGGGCCCTGTCTTTTCTGATGATAGAGTAGTTTGGTGGCACTATTTCAATATCTTTTATGTGAGGTTTTAACCAGGTTTCAGAAATAGCTAAGATGTCAGGTTTGTTGTTAAGAAGCCAGGCATGGAGATTGGGGATTTTGTTAACTATGCTTTGGGCATTTAGAGAGGCAAATAGGATGGATTTAGATGTAGGGGAAGTAGTGTTTGGGCCTGGGTTAGGGTGTATATCTCCAGATAGTAGTATGGTTGTTAGGTGTTGGATTATGTTGATGAGATGTTTGGATTGCCTTGTTTGTATATTGTATATTTTCAGGTTTGAGTAGATATTGATGGTTAAAGAGGGGTTACAGTGTTTATAAGTAGAGGATAGTTTGTAGTGAAAAAATAGATGGGTATAAGTGGGATATAGTCCAGAGGAGATTGAGACAAATGAGTGTAAGTGAGTTGAAGGGAGTGAGCTGGTTGTGTGAAGTAATGGTGTGTCATTTGCGATGTTGGGCTGGGAAAGGTAGTGGATATAAGTAAGGCTCAGAAGTAGTAATAGTTGGATTGTGAATGAAAGAAGTTTTGTAAGCATACTGAGGCTTAGCTAAGGTAGAATATGTAGTGTTGGGAGAAGGGATTAGAAATATATATTGTGTTGTTAAATATGAAGGGAGGTGTGATGTGTGAGGAGGTGAATTATAGGGGTGTAGAAGATGGCGAGGAAAGGGGAGAGGTATTATAGATAAAGAGGAAGTAGGAGTGGTAGGGGAAGGGGAGGGTGTAATAGGGAGGAAGTAGGAGTGGTTAGGTGAGTATAAGTGTAGATGCACTGGGGGTGGGTGGGATTTGGGGGTAGGGTAGGGGAGCGGAGTGAGCCCGCAGGGCGAACGGAGCGGGTTGGAACAATCCAAGATAGAGGATCAGAGAAAAAAGTATCAGCAACAGGAGTCAATAAAGAAGGTAAGTGGGTAGGTATTGTATGCTATATGGGAACACAGAAGTGAAGTTAACAAGGTGAGAAAAAGAGAGTTTGAGATATAGCAGGGAGAGAGTGGATGTAAAAAAAACAGAAAAAAGGTAGGGAGTATGTATATTTGTTAAATAGAAATGGAAAGTATAGACAGTATTGGGTGCAGAGACCACTAAAGAACTAGTTTCTTACTAGGTATGTAGTGATAGGGTGCTGCCACCTAGTGGTAGTAGAAAGTGATACTAAGGGATAAAGGTAAGAAGCGATAAATAGGCCTTAGGTGGAACTAAGTGGTTAAAAGGGTATGGCATTAGGAGGGGGGGCTGTAGTGAAGGGTCCGTGGTAGGCTGCTGTAAGGAACGCACTCTCAGTAGGGCATACAAGCAGACAAATGGGTAATAATTAGTAGCGAGGCAATGAGTATAGAGGTATTTTCTTTGGCTACATACATTCATACACAGTGTGATATAGGGAGTCCTTGCAGTATGTTGCTTAGTAGTAGGCCAGGGCTAGCAGGCAAACATTCGGGAGTTCTTCTGGGTAAAAACAGTTGTTCTTCCTTTTGAGTATATAGGCGGGGAGGGAGTACCCAGGGTAGAATACTGTAATACTGTAATAAGAATATCATAACCATGTAGGAGCCTACACAAATGGGATATGTGGACATGGTCGCTCCTTTCAGCTATTCAACAAAGGAACCTTATTTGCATACATAGTTGTGCTGACAGACTGGAAACTACATGGTTTTTAGCCATGTAAGCTGGGTAACATCATGAATGCACCATTGTACAGCCCTGATGCAGGGTCCTACAATACATTTGTGTAAACTACATTATAGATGTTATTTTAAATTTCTTTTCTGTTAAGCATGTTTGTGCAATGTGGTGCATATTGCAAACGTGAGAATTATTAAAAATAATTATTAGAAGGGGGGAAAACAAAGTGAAAGGAGGACAAGAATGTGCAGGAGGGATGGAGGACAGAACCATAGCTATCCATTTTTACAAGAATAAAACATGATCATAACATTCAAAATATTAACTGAATTTGGACTGTCACCTCCAGAGAGGGGGGTGACTACAACACAATCGTGTTGTATATCCAATTGGGCTGAATCAAGTATGTCATGAAGACATGACTACAAGATGGAGGGCTATGTATGGGATGAATATTTCTTTGGGGACCGGTGCCCATTTTTTTTTTTTTTTTGGAAACGAGAGAGAGAGAGAGAAATATTGGGGAAGGGATGTAGGAATATCTGGGTGAGGAAAGTTGAGCAGGTGAGGAAGCAATTGCAGGCAGACAAGACAAACAACAAAAGAGACAGGAACTGTGAAGGGCACAAGAGGTGGGTAAACACCATGATTGGGGTGAGGGTGGAGACATCACGAACCCATGGACATAAAGATGTGCGACAGTGAGGATCAAGTCCTCACCCACTGGACTGTCATCACTATCACCTCACTGCACCAATAGCTGCAGAATCTGACATCTGTGTCTCCTTGTGTTATTCAATGCAATGATTGAGAGCATTGTCTCCATCCAGCGTAGGTGTACACCAACTGTGTGGTACACAATCCTACGCACCAATCCTGGCAGTTCATCCTTGGTGATAAACTCACCACCTCTGCCACTGTTCCCAGAGGGAACCATTATCCTGCAGGGCAGAACTAGGGATCAGGTGGTGCAGCAGCAGCAGAGGGTGGTAAAACCAGGTTGTACAGCAGACTTGTCAGGCAGTGTTGCTGTAGCTGATGGAGTGGGGGCAGGAGGATCCCATGGGACATGCCTACCCTGCTGTGTTGTGGGCAAAAACAAAAATTAATAAAACATTAAAACAAATAGAAAAGGGTTGGGGTGAGAGAAAAAAGGGAGAACATTAGTAACTTCATATGTGACATACAAAAGCACTGATACAATTATTTGACTGTCTTCTGTTACATTTGCTTTAAGACTACCAACTGCTAACAAATACCTTTTTTACTGTTAAGACTACCCAGCTCCTAACAGATGCACAATACACTACAGACTGCAGCAAGCAATCCATGATGTGTGCATATATTGCACATATGCATGTTCCAGTTATACTGATTACAGTTTACAGCAGGCCATTGGTGCCACTGCTTTAGAGCTCTGATGTTACATTGCAATATTGATGAAAACTTAACATATTGTATATTAGGGAAGTGTGGCTTTTGAACCCACAACCTCTGACTACTCCCTAATAGTGAACTGTTGTTTTGGCCTCCAGACTAATTCATGCATACTTTCCTGTTAAAGGTGAGAGATGAATGCTCAATTTGATACAACTGTATACTAAACCAATAAAGGTGTCTTTACTTTTAATGCTAAAATAACAATACTGTTTGGATGCATACATACCACATACGTCTTGCATCCAAGCCAATCTAGCGGCATGGGTTACTACATTCAGTTCTCATTTTATGATGGCTGTGAAAAAGACAGAACAGAACAGAATACCATTATGAATACCAATCCTGACTATATCCAGCTTTTAACTCTTACAAGTAGTCTCTTTAAGTGATATTTACATATCTTTGGGGTGTCCCCAGTCCTACACTCCTCGATTCAATGGTCAAGGGTATCCCTCTTCCTCAACCTGAGGTCTCTGTAGCAATTCCAATATTCTTCACCAGTGCAGTGGATACTGGAAGCACTGGTTAGAGCCTGTGCTAGACTATTCCATGCATCTGCCTTGTAATCTGAGCCAAAATAGTCCCTCTACAAAAGCCTGGCCCATGTTCATTCACTAGAAGTTCAACAAACACTTTGAGCTCCTGAACACCCCATCTTTGAATACATAATCTCAAACTTCTCCACGAATGCCTGCCATGCCTACCACAGATCAAGACCATTGTAGAATGATGTTTTCCCACCAATTGCAGGTATCACCAGACCTCCCAACCGTTCCGAATTACTCGGTTTTTACCGAGTTTTGGGGTCCAAATGAAGGGGTGCCACGATTCCCGAGTGGCACCCCTTCATTTCCGATTTTTTTTCTTTTGGTTTTCTAAATTTTTAAAATATCCCGCTGTGGGCGCTGATATCATCACGTGCGCAATGATGTCAGTGCCGTCAGGCTACCAGCCAGACGGAATTGAGCTCAAGGAGCTCGCATCATCATTTCCGGCTGGCTGGCAGTTAAGTTAACGGCGGGAATTGCAAGCCGCGAAGCTGAAGAACAGAAGAAGCGGACGGAGCAAGGATTAATGGCAGCAGCATGGGGAACAGACAGAAGAGGGCCAGGGAATGGATACAGCGAGCCCAGGGAATGGATGAATACAGCGAGGTGAGCGAGCCCACGGAGCTGGGATTAATGCGGCAGCAGGCGGGGATACAGCGAGCCCTGAAACGGAGCCAGGAACCCGGGATTAATGAAGGCAATAGCAACATGAAGAACAGAAGAGGCCGAGCACTACTCAGGGACCAGGTAAGGTTACCAGAGTGTGTGTGTGTGTGTGTGCTGATTCAAGGTACCACTGCTAGTCTTATCAGATGTGAGAAGGAAGGACTGGGACTCTGTGCAGAGATATTACAGAAGGGGATAGACAAAAAGACTAGTTGGTGGTATTTAATGCAGAGTCATACATCTTGAATCAGATAATGCAAACTCAGTATTAAAAAAGAGACTTGGTACTTGTGGGCATTACTGGTACAGAATGATTCTCTTATTAATCCCCTACACAGCTTGTTAGTGTATGCTTAGCTTAGGTGTTGCAAGTTTCTCTTATAGATGTCAAAAGGTGTTTAAAAGCTGGGTAGTTATCTTAGCAGTGATTTGTTTATTTTGTTTAATTTTGCATCATATTTACTCCATTGTTGTGCTTATTGACATTTATGCTATTGTGGTCAATATTGTAGTGCCTCAAAGAGTTATTTTATATTGCAGCACATTTAGGTTTATGTGTTATAGTTTGTTGGCAAAATGACAAGTTAGAAAGTGGATTTTAGAGCATATATAAGATATTAGAAATGAACCAGTGTCTAGTCCAATAAATAGACATGTTCTTCATATGAAATGCAAAGAAAAAAATGTCACTGTTGCATTATTGTGGACAGCTTTCCATCTAAGACATTAGTTTAACCAATGGTTATTGTACAAAGAGACCTATTTTATATTGAAATATCAGCCATATCAGGCAAAAGGTTTGGATGTTAGCTGGTATTTATTTGAATACATGTTTAGTAAAATTTTGGAAATGCTCATATTAGTTTCAGACATGGTGTCTTTAAGAAACTCCATAGGGGGCTAGTTGAGCACTGACAGAATATTATAAAATTGTTGCTTTCTCCGTACCTCAGTTTGTTTTCCCCTTTGATGCTTTTGACATGATTTTCCTGGAGTTTTAAGTAAAGAGTCCAAAGCTGAGTTTTAATAATGAGCAGACAACAGTGTTATGTCATCGTACAAACTTTAGTTGTATGTTATGCATATTTTGTGTGTGTGTGTAAGTGGACTTTTATGATGGAAATGTTCTGAATTGGGCAGTTTTGTCATTATTGGTTCATGCATTTTGTTTCATTGCCTACTGGAAAAATGTAAACAATAAATTTAAAATGCGCTCAAATTCTAACAAGTATGCTGTATTATACAATGAATATAATTTAATAAAGTCTGGAAGGTGTATCAAAGAACACATGTATGTTTCTTGTTTTGTGTGCAAGGGGCCTGTGATTTGAAAACAGCCCAAAGGTAATTGTTATCTACCATTGGCCAGATGCATTTTCTTTGGATGTGGTATGGGTTTCAATGAATGTGAGTTTCAAGGGCAGATGAGTTTTAATGCTAAGTCTATTTTCAATGTGAGACAGTATTGCTTGCTTTGTTTAAAAGATGTCTGTTGGTGTTTGTGCATTGTGCAATAAAATGTAAATATAAAATCCAAATAATCATTGTAGAAGTAAAGCAGTATGCACATTAGTGTTTATGATAAATGGGGCGAAATCGCCAGGTAATGGGACATTGGAATGGCTGCAGGGGGACTCTAGTGCCATATTTTGGTTGTTTGCGTTTGAAAGCTGGTATCCCACAATTCCATCATAGTGGGTGGGGTTTCGTAATTATGTATGCAAATTTTATGTTAATCAGCGTACAGATTTGTACCTATTTTTCATGGGCCTTGTCCAGATTTTTGATGTTTCTAGGTTGAGAGGTATGGGTATCATGCTTGCTGAGAGTGTGCAATTTTTGTTTTTGCAACATTTGAAAGTATTCTTACCATCTCACAAACACTGTGCACAAAGGTGTGCACTCCAAGGAAGCATGTTTGTGTGATGGTCAGTAGTATTAATTGAATGCATTTGGTGTATATTTGTGGCTGTCTGGGTCCTGTCTGCTACCTGAATGGTCCATTCATCCAGTTTGTGCACTGCTACTCTATCCGCAAACAAGATGAGCATAGGCAAAGCCATTTGTGCTAAGTGGTGCATCGCACAAACAGTGGCCCCAAAAGAAAAAAAAAATGGAAAAAATAGTTGAAATGAGGAAAATCAGTCTGTGACATACACAGTAGAGAATGTTAGTACACATGAAATATGACTATATTGGTCAGAAAACTTGATGGGGGACTTAGCCATCTTTGCCACACAAACAGCTTTGCAACAAAGAAATTAAGTAATGCCTCACACAACCAAGTGCAATGGAATGTACACTGATATAAAGGCATAACCTATTTCTAAATGTATTATATTTAATATAGTTGGATGTAGTGCACTTGGTTATCCACAACCAGTTATGATTACTCCTTGTAAATATACAGCTCTGTCATACCTTTCTGTGTTTCTTGGCCATTCTTCAGTTATCTGATCAGTACTCAGAGAAATGCAGTGTGTAAGCCAGTCTATATAATTTACCTTAAATTGTGTGCAATATTAACTGGGAATACTATGATGGGCAGTTGCCATTAAATAGAGGGTAGGTTAGATGGCACAAACAAGCATAGGCTGCTGTTTGGGGGAGGCAAAGGTGGGTTCCTGTTATGGCAAATGCAAGGGTACACTGTTCTTTCGAGGGGGAGGGTGGACCCAGGCTGAACTATTGTTATGGAACAAACAAGGATATGTTGCTCTTGTTTATCTTCTTGTTTTGCATTCTGTCTGTTTGATCTTGTGTGGTTTGTGAAGTTGGAAACTGCAGTGTGTCGCATTACTTTCTAACTTCCCTCTGTTATGATTTCCCATTACAAACACATGATGCTAAACTGAGGGCATGCAGCGATCATCAGTACTTTGGGAGTTATCAATGTCTGAATCTTTGATGCCTAAGGCCTACTACTTGCTGATGGACACATAGAAGTCAAATAACGTAACATGTGACATTAGAGAGTTAACTCATTCACTCCAATGTAACAATTGCCTCATGTATACCGACAATCAGTTATTTCTAAAACAAACAAATACAATATGTGAGAGATGCATCTATACTATGAATGTGGAATCAATTCTCTCAACAAAAAAACAGATATCAAACAGATTGTCAGCACACACACCTCACCTGTTTCACATAACAAGCTCTTAACACATAAGCCCACATATGAGGAGGTGATCACTAGAAGCCTACCTAAAGATCAGAGACCCCCCCAAGTGCAAACCTACTGCACAAACTGCAGACCAAACAGAATCAAGTACACATAATAATACACACAACAATGTCTCAGCCAATAAGCCTCTAAGGTAAAACGCCTCAAAACCAAATGCCTTGATGATAGGTGACTCCACAGTGAGACACACAGATTTCCTTCTCACCAGGTTGGGCAAGGAGAAAGTCACTGTCATCTGTCTGTTAGGTGCCAGAATCCATCAGATCATGTTGCACTCAAGTCTCTCAACCAGTACCATTATGACTCTGTCATAAGCCATGGTGGAGTGAATGACTTGAGATGTCCTTCGCCAAACTATATGAAGAGAGAAATGACTGAGCTCTCAGATTATGTGTCCCAGGCAGGTATGTCCCTAGCCCTAAACAGCATTCCACCTTCACCCAGGATGATGCCTCAATATAAACAAAACATGATTGACTTCAACAATTGATTTAGCTTCTGTTATCAATCCAGAGAGATCCAGTATCTGTCAGCCTGGGAGGATATGGTTGACAGACCATGCTGCTTTGTCAGAGATGGTCTTCATCTGTAGCCTCTTGGCTTTCGGTTCCTGGCAGAGTCACTTGCCTCCCCCATAGTGCCCTTTTTAGGGAATGTCAGAACAACTAAATTTCCAACATAAATAAAATCCCCTAGAGACAAACTCAAGGTTATTTTGCTTAATACAAGGAGTCTAAATCAGAAACTGCATTCACTGGAAGCACTCCTTACTTTGGAAGATGCCCATGTCTGTGCAGTCACAGACATAGCTGAAGGCTGCAGAGAGCCCCCTGGCCATGGAAGGCTACAATGCCTTCTACATGTTCAGACCTCAAAACAAGCATGAAAGAACCAAAGGTAGAGGTGTATACATCTTCATTAAAGACAAATACACATCAAGACTGGTCAAACAATACAACTCCCTAGAGCTACTCCAAGTCCAACTAACTATAGGCAAAACTCCCTTCCATATCATTGTTAACTATAGGTCCCACACCACAAACCGCAAGAACCACTCTGCCTACTTGGACCTACTTGAGTCACTTATTATACAACCAAATGCCAGTTGGTAATGTGTGATTTCAACTATCCTTCCATCAAGTGGGATTCATATATAAGCACAAACATGCTCACTCTAAGGTTCCTGGACTTTGTTAATACAAATGCTCTACAAGAGATAGTCTGTACCCAGACAAGAGGCTCATACTACTCCCTGTGTGTTCCCATCCCTAGTAAGGTCTGATCTTAATTGTGTCTCATTTGAATTAACACTCATACCTGACCACCCCTCAAGAGCAAAAAGGATGATTATTTTCTCCAAAACAAGCTATAGTCTCCTAAGTGATGCCATAAATAGTTGCAACCCCCCTGCTATCACTGTCAACAATGACTGCTATATAGAGCTGTACAAAAATGGCCTGTTTAAACACTAATACAAATGTATAGACTCAGATGAACCTGAATGGATCAAAACAAGGTTCTCACAAAAAAAAACAAGCCACCCTGGTGGGCATCACAGATAAATAGCTTATACAACACGTGTAAGAAACTAATGCCTAAAAACAAGTGGGAACTGACTCAGCAGAGGAAGGACACCTTCCACAGCTTGAATAAGCAAATTAGCTATCTTGTAAAGTCCTCTAAAGCCAATTACAATGCTAAACTAGCATCCCTAGCTAAAGATAATTAGGAAACATTCTTTAGCTACACCAGAAATCCAAAAGGGAAGGGCCAGCTTTTTACCAAACTAGTGCTGGATGGTAACACTAATACTGACCCTGAGGATATCACCAACCTACTAGCAGACAGTTTTGAGGAAAATTTCACCTCCCCCCGTCCCCAGCAGACATACCCTAAATCCTACCTGTCACTAGTCCTCTAACTAGTGTCTCCAAATAGCAGGTCATAACCACACTCTCCATGGGCAAAAACACGGCCTCTATAGGGCCAGATAGTATCCCAGGCTTCTTACTAAATAGTCTGAAACAGGAACTAGTGGAACCACTTGGCACTCTCTTCAACCACAGTGTAAGTAGTGGCTTTCTCTCAGCAGAGTGTAAAACAGCAACTGTAATGCCCTTGCACAAAAGGGGTCCATCAAATGACCCTGGGAACTATAGACCCATAAGCCTATCCAGCTTTATTTGCAAGGCCATGGAGAGAATCATCATGGACCTTATCAACAAAGACATAGGTCACCTTCAAACTCTTTGCCTGACACAATTTGGCTTTAAGGGTAGATCATGCTTATTAAACCTAGTGGACTTCTTTGAGAATGTCACCAAAGCCATGAATGAAGGTAAAACAGTACATAAAGCCTATCTTGACTTAGACAAGGCTTTTGACACAATCTCCAACTCAAGCATCACTGAGAAACTGAGAAACTCACATAGCTGGGAATTCACCCATATGTCACTAGATGGATACTAACTGGATCACCAAGAGAACACATTTAGTCAAAATTGTGGATTCCCCCTCTTTCAGAAGACCAGTTACCACTGGTGTAACACAAGGATCTGTGCTGGTTCTCCTGCTGTTTGGAATCTATTTCTCAGTACTCCATGGGAAAATAGATGGCCTATGGCTTACCATGTTCACTGATGATTGCAAACTGGGTGCAAGTATTGAGTCTTCCAACAATGTTGACATATAACAAAAAGGGCTTACACTGACAAATGATTGGTGCCCAAGCCATGGAGTCAAACTAAATGCAAAATAATGCATTATAATTTCTTTCAGCAAAGGGGAAGTCCTTGCAAATTGCAATATTAACAGTAACCCTCTTAGCTTAAATCCTGTGGCAAGAGATTTGGAAGCACAGGTTAATAACAACCTTAACTTCTAACACCATGTGTCCACAATGGTAAGGAAGGCCTTCTATGTTGCACATCTCATACGTAAGGGCATCACATCCAGAGCTAAGGATGTTATAACTCCCCTGTACTCATCCCTCATCAGACCACTAACAGAGTACAAGGCTCCCCTCTGTAAGTGCCTCACCAGGCACTTGCAGCAGATGGAGAGACATCAGAAGTTTCTCACCAAGAAAATTCAGGGCCTGCAACACATGACCTCCACGGACAGACTAAAGTCCCTGTCACTGTACTCTGTATCTTACAGGCTGCTGAAAGGTGACTTGTGCCTGGCCTACAAATCAGACTTGTACCCTGCCCTAATGGAAACACTGCACATCTGTGAGTCACATGAGACATTATTCACTCACTCTAGCAATCTTAACCTAGCCTGCAACATTAACGGGACTTGCTGGAGAGACAGATATGTCTCCCAGAATTTGCCACTCCTCTGGAACAAACTCCCAAGTCACATAAAACAGAGCTCCTCAATGATGCTATTTAAGTGTAACATAGACAACTGGATGGTAGGCCATAAATTTACCCTGGGGTGAGTCACCTATGTTTTTTTTGGATAAGGACAGTCAGTTCTGATCATAGACTTGCTCTACAAATATAGACCATGCAACTTGGTCAATAAGGGAACAAGGATATAACATGGCTAGGCTTATATAAGCCCTATGGCCAATAGCCTAGTAACATCCTATGAACCTATGAATCTAAGGTGAGGTCTGCCTGGGTTCCAGGCTAGTGTCTAATCCTGCTGTGGTGGGAAGGCTGTATAAGCAATAATCTGAAATAGCCAATGACATCAGCATTCCCTGATGAGCATATGGTGATAACAGTGTCCTGCATGCTGGTGGAAAAGGTTCTCTCTAATGTCAAGTAACAGCTCTCACACAGGCACACACACTTGACTGCAGTGAGAATAGAACCTCTACCTAAGTACACAGACTACAGAACATAATTTATGCATGCACTGCAACACAAGTCTGACTTTTACATGTCTACAGGTTAACTTATAGTGTATGACATCAGCAGGCCATGTGGAAGACAAGAGGTTGGGAGGGCTGCTTAAAATGGAATACAGTGTATTCGAACCCAGGACCATGCGTGTTACAATCCCGCACTTACACCTGCTGCCATAAGAATGTTAAGAAAACAGTTGTCTATGTTGCACTTCATTGCTGTAAACTGCAATGTCACACCAGTAAAACAAAGGTTTCACCCTCTGTTCTAGAACGCAGTACCATCTGCACTCCAGACTGGGTTATCATGATAGCCAAGGGCATTAAATGAATGCATCTGGTTACTATTTTTGGCAGTCTGCTTCATAGGTGGTCTGCCATGTTTTCTGCAAACCAGATAAACACAGCCATTACCCGCTTGCGCTGTTTGCGCTATGCAGCACATCACATAAAAAGTGCAATGAAAAATGAGAGAAATAAGAAAGAAAACCTTAGTAATGGACACATAAAAGTAAAATAAGTGCCTGCTCTCACATGTTAAGGTACTGTCTGTACAAATCCACCATGGTTTACTTCATTACTGAATCAAGTTAAGATATACAAGGATATGCCATAATATGGTTAAAGAATACATTCTAGGTTCAGAAGTTACCTTGCAAATGCAGCAGATGAGACAATTTTATTTCAGGCCTAGAATTTCCTTGGCTCTACTCCCATGGTATTGAAATATGCAATAAAAAACAGAATGTAGGCTACATGGATGAATTATAGCTTGTTGAATAGCTGCACCTTACAGAAACCCACCTGCTTATGCTGTTATTCTCACCTTTGAAAAACACCTGCTGCTTTACTGAATATATCAGCTCCATTGGTGCTCATTAGTGCTCGATCTGCCGCTGTGTGCACCGATGCTGAAATAAGATTAACACAGATTATCTTTTTATTACTTTTCTCTGTTCCCATCATATTGAGCAAACATGCAGTTCAAAAAGTGGAGGCAAAGTTACATACCCTGTAGTAGAACCCAGGACCTTCTATATTCTAGTGATACTCATACACATGCTGCCACAGGAATAGTTATGTGACATGCATCAAGATGTCTGCCATTCATTCCTCCATTTCCCATGGTTGCACTAAGCACCACATCTTGCAAACATGGACAAAATATAAAAAATACATTTGAACTTAAAGAGGACTGAGATAATACATTTTAACAAATAATAAGAGGATGCACCAGAACTTGTGAATTGTGCACTGCTTACATGCACTTTTACACTTCACAGACCTACATGTAAACATCTAAGTGTAACGTGACACACAACCCTGATGTCATCATTCACCATTGTCATACATTCATAAGAAACACTGCGGAAGTGCCTAAACAAAGTGAACATCCCTACATTTATTTTATTTATTTTATTTTATTTTGCATTTGTTGACCGGGATAGTCCAACATGTCCATTTTCAGTGGAGGCCTGGGGAGATAAGCTTCGAGTTATCAGATACAATAATACAAGTAAAACAAGAGTACATAAGTAGTATTACCAAAGAATACATAGGCAAACATGAGATACACCTGGTTATAGTCAGGTGAAAATGAACAAAAAATAGTTAGTTGGGTTATTCACGTTCATGTTGAGAATTACCCGGGATTGTTGAAGTGGCAAAGCCAGTTAAATGCCATATGTTGTTTGAGTTTAGTTTTAAATTATCCTAGGGACAAAGTAATATCACTTGGAAGTAAGTTCCAGGCTCTGCCTGCAGCGTTAGCAAAGAGGGCATCTCCAGCGGTATTGTTAATTTTTATTGTCTGAATTAGACGTTTGTTCAAGGATCGAAGCAGTCTTGGATTGTTGTGGGGGGTGATAATATTTTGAAGGGCTGGTGTGTTATCTGGGTTATAGAGGATTTTGTTAGCCATGATCAGCAGGTTATACTGGATGAGACTGGGAGGTTCTAGCCACCCAAGCTGTTTTAGGTTGATGCAGTGGTGTGTTTTAAAAGGCATTCAAGTGGCAAACCTGGCAATATGATTGTAACAGGTTGACAGTCTATTTAGTACAGATTTGTTTAGATTGGAGAGAAGGGGGAGGCGTATAAAAGTGTTGAGAGTAGATGAGAGTGAGCTATAGCCATCTTAGCTGGAGGGGTTAGGAAGGCTTTTATTCTATACAGTGACCCAAGTTTTTTATTGATGTTCTTGATTGTTTGATTTACATGTAGGTCAAACTTTAGGTTATTGTCAATAATGACACCTAGTAATTTTGTAGAGGGGTCAGGGGAAATTATTGTCCCATCTTTTGCATTTATGGTAAAGGTGAAGGCGGCAGACCTATGAGTTGGAGAGAATAACAGCATTTTAGTTTTTTTGGGATTTAGTAACAATCTACGTTCAGAGAGCCAATTTTCTATGGTATTAAAGGTGGACTGGGTAGCGACCCTCAGGTCTGTTGGAGAAGTAGCTGAGCAAATCAGGGTGGAGTCATCAGCGTATTGGATACAGCTGACATTTGGTATGACTGTATACAAGTCATTAATAAAAATGGAAAACAGTAGGGGCCCTAATATGGAGCCTTGTAGTACTCCAAGGGTGTTTGGTAATAGATTAGAGAGCTTGTTTTGCCATAGGACAACCTGTTGTCTTCCATTAAGGTAGGATGTAAACCAAAGAAGGGCTTTAGTATCAAGATGGAAAGTTTGCAAGGTGTGAACCAGAAGTTGGTGATCAACCATGTCAAATGCCTTGGAAAGATTCAAGACTAGGGCAGAGGATATTTGATTATTGTTACGGTTATTGCTTATGGTATTGGTAAAAGCCATTAACGCTGAGGTTGTGCTATGGTGTCGACAAAAACCATGCTGGGTATCCGCCATGAGGTGATTTTGGATTAGGTGGTGCATAAATTGTTTTTGTATACATTTTTCCATAATCTTTGCAAGTGAAGAAAGTATAACTATAGGTCTATAATTGGAGAATTCTGTAGAGGAACCTCCTTTATGTAGTGGGATGTTTTCCAGATGGTGGGAATGTTAGTTTCTGTTATGGTACGATTGATTAGTATCGATATTGGATAGGCAATGGCATCAGCTAATTTTTTAAGGTACTCAGCGGGGAGTTGGTCAGCGGAGAGTGTGGTAGGTTTTAATTTTTTGATCATGTTACTGATAAGTGATGTGGACACTGGTTGGATGGAGAATGAGAGTTGGTTTTTAGAGGTAGTAGTATCAGGGGCAGGGGAGCTAGATGGTAATTGTCTAGCTAGGGCTTGAATTGTTTCAGTAAAGAAATGGTTAAAACTGTCAGAGACCTCCTTTGGGGATTTATCAATGGTGGCAGCAGGGATAGGTGTAGATGTTTTACCGGGGCGGAGTAGATTGTTCAGCCCTGCCCAGAACTTCTGAGGATTGTCCTTGTTGGTTGTCTGCAAATTACAGTAGTATTGTTTTTTGTCCTGTAGAATACATTTTTTTGCTTCATTCCTAGCATACCTATATTTAACATGATCATGGGGGTCTTTTGTGGAACACCATTGAACCCATACTTTGTTTCTGCTCATAGGTTCATAGGTTCATAGGTTGGTACTAGGCCCTAGGCTATCAGCCTAAGGCCCTAACAACACTAGCCATGGCAATTTTTCTTCTATTTCTTCCCTTTCCTGGACCCCCTGACCCCCTGGCTGCAGGGCTGATCCTGGGGTGAATTTCCTTTCTCCCCATCCCATCCAGTCAGGTTCCTTTCTTGAGAAGGTCCAAAGAGGCATCTGCTTGATATGTGGGCAATCTATTCCAGAGTCTGGGGAGTCTCTGGGTCAGGACCTATCCCTCCAGCATGTTTTGTTTATTGTGATGACAAGGTTTAGATCCCTGGGCGTGTAGCTCTTTCTTTAAGTATGTGTAGCAGCACAGCTCTGTTTTTGATGGCCTTGTATGTGTTAAGCAGAGCAGCCTCTAAGTAGGGCGATAGCGACAAAGAGTATGCTGGAGTTTTTTAAGGTGGGGTCAGCGTAGGGCATCTGCTTTAGGCCTGTGATTCTGTTAGTGAGGTATTTCTAGGAGGCCTTTCCAGTTGTTAGATGTCTTGAGAGGTACACATACCAAATGGGGCGTTGTATTCTATAATGGGTCTAAAGGGATGAGTACAGTGGGACAATGACCTCCTTTTTCTGGATGAAAAGCCCTTCGTGATGAGGTGTGCCACATAGAAGGATTTCCTGACTGTTGTGCGATGTGGGTTATCGAAGGTGAGACCACTGTCCACCTGTGTCCCTAAGTCTCTTATCACACTTTCTGTGTTTAGTGTACTGCCACCTATATGGTAATTCATGGATACATGTTTTTCCCAAAGGATAACAATACATTTATTGGCTGAGCTGGCACCAAGCATCTGTTTCTGTAAGGCCCTTTTGTAGAGTATCCACATCATTTGGGGATTCAATAATGGCTCCCAGTTTGCAGTCATCTGCAAACTTTGTAGTCCCTTAGTGTTGACCTGTACTTCAGAGAAGTAGATGCCAAAAGGCCCCAGGACTGAACCCTGAGGTACTCCACTTGTCACTTGTCTGGAGCTGGATTTGGAGTCAGCTACATTTATAGTGTGGGTTCTATCAGTAAGCCATTTAGCAACCCATTGGGTGACATAGGGATTAATGCCCAACTTAGTAAGTTTATCTATGATTCCAGAGTGGGGGATGGTGTCAAAGGCCTTGGCAAGGTCTAGATAGGCTGTGTGGACCACCTTACCCTTGTCCATGGCTCTGGAGACTGATTCAAAGAAGTTAATCAGGTTCAGGAGACAAGATCGGGCCCTTCACAAACCCAAACTGGGTGGGGTCCAGTGTTTGAAGGTTGCCAATGTCTTTGTTTATAAGTTCCATGATAATACGCTCCATGGCCTTGCAGATAAGGCTTGTCAGACTGATGGGACGGTAGTTTCCAGGATCCAAGGTGGATCCCCTTGTGGATTGGGATAACTGTAGTGGAGCACCTGAGGTGAGGCTATGATTAAACATGACACTTAGGTGAGGTGCCAGTTCATATTGTAGTGTACACAGCCGGGATGTCATCTGGTCCCATGGATGCTGTATTCTTGGCTTTGCGAGAGTGTACGTTTGTACCTGTGTTATCGTTATTATTGATTTGGCAATCTTCGTATTGAGATGGGCCATTTAGGGGTGAGAGGGTGGTGAAGTTGGCACTGAATCGATCTGCCAGGATATTGGCAATACCCTTTGGATCAGTATATTTAATGCCATTCTGTTTTAGCTCAGAGCAGATCTGAGCATTGCCATTTAGATTTTTGACATAGTTATAGAATGCTTTGTGGTTGTCTTTGGAATCTTTGGCAATTTTTAGCTTTGGAGGATTTTGAGGCATCTCAGTTTCTTACTGAGGCTAGTAAGGAGTTTTTGCATCCTGGGATTTTCCTCTTTTCTGCAAAGTTTCTTCCTTTTGTTGTAAAGTTTGTTTATGGCAGGGGACCACCAGATTGGCTTCCTTGTTTTGGATGAGGAGATTTTTTGTTTCATTTGGGATGGCGACGATTCATGCAGTGTGGGATGTGCAGTACACAGTGCCTTAGTGTAGGATTCAGCAGTTTCAGTTCCTGTCTGCATGGGTGTCATGAAGTTTGTCACTTCTGACTTGAGTAGCATGAAGTTGGCTTTGGAGAAGTTTTATGGTGGTTTCTGGGGTGGGATGTGGATGTTAAGGGTGATTAGCTTATGGTCAGACCTGACTAACGAGGGGTGACCATAGGTATGGAGCATTGATTTCCCATGTTGGTAATGACCAGGTCTAGGATATTGGAGCCCCTGGTAGGACTATGGATTAGTTGATCCAGGGCGTTGGAATTTATGAATTCCAAGAACCGTAAAGGTGTTGGGACATGAGTTGTTTTCCCAGTTAATGGCAGGGTAGTTTAAAATCACCCAGTATTAGGGTGTTTGGTTCTATCTTAATATTTTCCAGTATGTTTAGAAAGGTGTAGTGAGAATCTTGGGGTATGGTGGGGGATCTGTAGCAAGCTACAATTTGGATTGCAGTCTTACCTAGTGTTAGTTGCACTTGGAGAATTTCAGACACATTGTGTTGGCCAACTAGCCTGGTGGTGTGAATATCCTTGGTGTGAATCACTCACTCCACACACCTGTTTTCGGTCCCTTTGTTGGTGGCGAAAAGTGTGGTAAGAGTTGTAGCCTGGTATTGCAGGGGTGCTCTCTGGAGCCTTGAACCAGGTCTCAGTTACTGCACAGATATCGATGTTCTCCATTTTTAACTGCTGGTAATTTTTAGTCTTGTCTCTTTAGATAGCCATGGCACAGTTCTTGCTTTAGGATACACATTTTGGGGATTCAGCAATTCTAATGAGTTTTGACCTCATTTGTATCTAAACTGTGCAAACAGCCCTGATTCTACGTGGTGGGTAACCGTGTAGGCAAGGAAACTGAAGTGGAGCCCAGAGCTTTGCACTCAATGGAGGGTATATATCTGCACAGAGGAATGCAGGTTTTGAATACTATGTTTCACAGAGTTTACACTTTTAGCTGTCTACATTAGTCATGAGTACACTATTCATTTGGGTTGTGGGGTGCAAAGCTGCATTTATGTTATGGCACTTAAAAAGGAATTGTTGGTATTGTTAATATAATTTTCTAGCATCTACCATGTCTAATAATGTCATAATGTGTGTGGGGTTACAATCTGTTCTGTACAAATCAATGGACATTTACTTGCTCTTGTTTCCATATAGACTGCTTTCCATGACTGTTTCGGGAAACCTTTGAATACATGGCCAACACAAGCAAAGAGTCTACACAGTTGCTTTACAGCTTGTTGAATCATTCCACTATGTTGATTTGCTTCATTAGCATACGATGTATCTATTTATGCTGTATGCATGCCACGGAAGTTCCCGTGTTTGCATGTGAGTGTGTGCCGCAATGTGGAGTTTACTGAATCTAAAACTCTCTGCAGCTATTTGCGCATTGAGCTGTGACACCCACACAGTCAAAAATTATTGTATAGGCTTTATTAAATGCCCCGGCAGCTTCGTCTTCACAGATCAGTTAAAAATGCATGGAATACAAAAAAATTATGGGTCATGTGTGTAATCCATCATGAATGCTATAAGAAAATAAGTAAAATATTAGTAAGGAACAGGTAGAAAGGGCAGATGGCTAACAATGCAGAAAAAGGCACAGTAAACAAGCCTAAAGATAGGAAGTGTGATATAATAATATACTAAGGGAAGATAATGTAAGACCAGTCTCAGAGGCCTAGAACTTTGTATGGCAGAAGATGACATTGAATTTAAAGCCTGCATATGTAAATGTTAAAGACCACAATAAAGTCCTTTAGGAAAAGTACAGACTCACACACACACACACACACACACACACACACACACACACACACACACAAGGAGAACAGGAGAGATACAACTTGCCTAAGCTTAAATAGCACAATGATCCATTCATTTGCATACTTGTGAGTTAAATGCATGTATTCAGTGGCTCATATTACAATACAGAAATATTTCTTGATTCTGGTAACAGCTTATAGCATGGCTTGATAATCTGAAATAGCCCTGAAGCCAAGAAAAAGGTTTCTTGAGAAGGCTAAATGCGTGAAAAAAAGATGGAAATGAAATGGCTTTAAACATAATTCAAAATAAAATTAGGAAAATTAGAATGATATGTGATTATTAGTATTACTGAGTATCAGATATAAACAATTTAAGTATTTAAAAAATATATATCAATAAATGCTGAAAGCTACCAAAAATTGTTTCAATTTTATATGCATTTTTAGTCTAAAATAAATTGTACCATAGGTTCCTATATCAAAATGATTAGCTTTTCATTAAATTATGGAATTAAATGTCTTGTATAACAAATCTGTTTCTATGAGAACAGCAATAATGTAGAAGTGAAGAAATGAGTGTAATAAGTTATTTCTTTAGCTAAAACTCATTAATAACATGGAAGTATCAAAGATATATATATATATATATATATATATATATATATATATATATATATATATATATATATATATATATATATATATATATATATAAACATTATTTCTCCCTTCTATGACTTTCAAAATATGCATTTCATATTGAATTAAGTATAATAATTTTTTATAAATACTGTGCATCATTGTTGAATTACTGATGACTAATTGGGTGACCAGTCATAACTCATTCACAATACACTGTCAGAATCTACTAAGATTGTCACCATATTGAGAAAATGCCCTTTCTTTTTAATTTACAGAGAGAAGTGCATGCAATATCTAATAATGATAGCTCTATTAAACAGAATGCCTGTCCCATTTTTTTAAATAGAGCTTTGTATAATAGTTTCACTATTGTGTAAATTATGTCATTAGACATATCTCTGCATCTCATTCATTTTGTGAACATAAGCTAACACAACTCCACAGACATAGGCGACCAGTCACTGCTTTGCTGTATTCATCTGTGCAATCCAAGGAATCTGTTGCATTCTGCTAACCACAAGTATACTTTTATACTGTATTTTGCACTTTTAAACTGTATTTTTGCTATATTGTTGATGTTTTAAAACTGTTCTTGCTGATTTGTTGCCCTTTTAGTCTGCTGTCGCATAGACTAGATTTAGACCTGCTGAATCTGGTTCTGTTTGTTAAAATGAGCACTAAACCATGCTATCTTTTGTTGGAGAGGCCCCCTGCACCCTTATGGCAGGAGAGTGCAGCTAGGACTCATCTGATTGAAGACTGCTTTCACAAAGCTCAGTTCTGAGCAATTTTATTGGTTAAATTGTTTAATTCAGTTTGCTCTCTGTTGCTACAAATGCCCCTGCATTAGCGACTTTTTTAACACAGCTCTACAGAGTTAGGCGACCAGCCACTGCTCTTTTGTATTCATCTGTTTATGTATAGCCCACCTTTGTGCACCATCATACACTACCTTACAGTGGAGGTCACCATGGTAGTTATAGATGCAAAAACTTCAGTGGATAAATGTTCCTGTAGTAGCTGCCCGGGATCCATATGAGAACTCCTTAAATTGCACTTAGCTGCTCAGAGAGCACATCAGCTGCACTTTTGCCCCTTAAACAGTCCCAAAACTCGTAAATCTACAATAGTGTCATACCATTTAGAGAACCCTCACTAGTATAGACCCTTTATAGTGCACCTCATTAGTATAAATCCCATTTAGAGCACCCAGTTATACCACCATTTTCTCTCCCACTGTGAAAATAGGATTTAACCTGATATTATGGATGGTCAATTTCCCTCCATTTCTCCTACCAGCTTCATTGACATGGGTATCCTGAGGCTGTGTAGCAACTGCCTCATGTACACTGACAATCCTGTACTCCTAAATCACCCAAGTAAAATTTGTGAGAGATGCATCTACACTAAGAATCTGGAATCCTTACTCTCTCATGCACAGAACAGTAACACTGAACATGATGTCAGCTCACATACTACACCTAACTACGCAAACCATGCACTCAACACATAAACCATCATACATGGAGGTACTCACCAGAAACCAGCCTAAACACCAGAGACCTTCCAAACACAAATGTGCTACAACTAATACAGCAAATACAGCACTCGATACACATAACAAGTTAAAAACCACAAGCACCTGTGTCTCACCAAATAAGCCCCTAAGGCAGAGCACACCTAAACCAAATTGTTTTAGTCATAGGTGGCTTCTTTGTGAGACACACAGATGTCCCACTCACCAGACTGGACAAAGAGAAGGTTACAGTCAGGTGGCTATCGGATATCAGGATCCATCAGATTACACATGCACTCAAGTCTGTCAACAAGTACAGTTATGACTACTTCATAGTTCATGTTCGTGTGAATGACTTCAGACATACCTCACTGGACTATATAAAGAGAGACATGATTGAACTCTATGAATATGTGTCTCAGACAGCTATGTCCCTAGCCTTGAGCAACATTCTACCCTCACCTAGGATGATACCACAATATAAACAGAAAATGATTGACTTCAACAATTGGCTTAGTTTTTGGTGTCATTCTAAGGGGATCCAGTTCCTGACAGCCTGGGATAACACACCTCCAAGTTAGTGGCATTGCACGAAGTATCGGAGACCATCCATGTGCAACTAACAGTGGGCAAGACTGCTTTTCAGTTTATAGCATCCTACAGACCACCCTCTCAAAGTCAGGAATCCCACTCGGCTTTCCTGAAAACACTGGAGAACATGAAGATCTCTCCGAACACCATTATATTGGGCGACTTCAACTACCCAAACATTGACTGGGAGCACTACTCAAGCCACAGCACCTTAGCCCAAAGGTTCCTGGAAATTATAAACTCAAATGCTATGGAACAACTAGTCACCACTCCCACAAGAGGGGACAACATACTAGACCTGATCATTACCAACATGGGGACTCTATGCTCCACACCAGAAGTATATCCCTCATTGGTAAGATCAGACCATAAATTAATTTCAATGGATGTCCACATCCCGACCCCACCCCAGCCCAGAAAACCACAGTGAAAACTTCTCAAAGTGAACTTCTCACTTCTCAAAACCGAAGTGGAATCCTTCAAGGCCCCAGGGCCAGTGGAAACTACGCCCAAACTGCAGAATCCTATATAAACGCATTCTACGGACATCTCCAGGAATGCATGGATCATGCTATCCCAAACAAAACCAAGACCCAATCATCCAAAGGCAGGCGTCCAGTCTGGTGGACCCCTGCCATAAATAAACTGTACAACAGAAGGAGGAAGCTACTACATCATAGAGCAAAATCCCTAATAGGGAAGGCATCTCTGATCAGTACTAGCAAAAATTACGATCCTTCATAAAATCCTCCAAGGCCAGCTTCGAGAGAAAAATTGCACAGGACACCAAAGACAATCATAAGGCTTTTTTCAGTTATGTTAGAAACCTGGGATGCAACTCCCAGACTTGTTCAGAGTTGATTCTAAATGATAAAAAATACACTGAACCCACAGACATCGCCAATATCCTGGCAAACTTCCCCCCCCCCCCCCAAAAGAGCAAGTATCTATCCCGGCAGAGGGCTGCCTCCCAAACATCTCTGATGCTCAGGTGAAGGCTGCCCTCTCCAAAGCAAAAAACACTGCTTCCATGGGACCAGATGGCGTCCCAGGTTGCGTCCTACATGAACTCCAAGAGGAACTAATCCCTCAAATAAAACAGCTATACAATCTCAGCCTCACTACAGGATATGTGCCCACAGAATGGCATACAGCAGCAGTGGTCCCACTCCACAAAGGTGGAGCCTCTACAGACCCTGGAAACTATCGCCCCATAAGCCTGACTAGCTTAGTCTGCAAGGCTATGGAGAGGATCATCATGGAGCTCATAAACAAAGACATTGGGGACCTACAGACACTAGATCCTACCCAGTCCGGCTTTGTCAAGGGCAGATCCTGCCTTTTGAATCTGGTTGACTTCTTCGAAACAGTCACCAAAGCCATAGATGAAGGGAAGGTAGTCCACACAGCCTATCTGGACCTTGCAAAGGCATTTGACACAATACCCCACTCAGGCATCATAGATAAGCTATCCAGCTTAAATATAAATCCCTATGTCACAAGATGGGTCGCAAACTGGCTCAAAGACAGAACCCACAGAGTGAGAGTTGCTGGAGCCATGTCAGACTCGAAACCGGTCGCAAGTGGCGTCCCACAGGGTTCTGTCCTGGGACCACTCTTGTTTGGTATATACTTTTCCGAGGTACAGGCAAACGTGGGAGGACTATGGCTCACCAAATTCGCAGACGACTGCAAACTGGGCGCCATAATCAACTCTCCAGCTGACACAAACATCCTTCAAAAAGGTCTCACAGAGACAGATAACTGGTGCCAGCACCATGGTTTAAAGCTAAATGCCAAAAAATGTATAGTCATGCCCTTTGGCAAAAACAATGTGCCCACAAATTACCACATAGGCGGAAACCCATTAAGTACAGAGAATGTTATTAGGGATCTGGGGACCCAAGTTGATAGCAATCTCTCCTTTGAAAACCACATTGCCAAAGTGGTTAGAAAGACCTTCTACATAGCTCACCTCATCACGAAGGGTTTCACATCTAGATCAAGAGAGGTAATCGTGCCCCTTTATTCATCCCTCATCAGGCCCATCATAGAATACAATGCCCCTTTTGGGATGTACCTTACCCAACACCTGCAGTAATTAGAAAGACCCCAAAAGTATCTCACCAAGAGGGTCAAAGGTCTCAAACAGATGCCATATGCTGCTCGGTTAAAAAAACTCCAGCTCTACTCAGTTGCATACCGCCTACTTCGAGGCGATCTATGCCTGACATACAAAGCTATGTCAAATCCAGAATTAATGGACATGCTCCACCTCAGTAAATCTAAATCCCTTAGAGCCACACGCTCGAGGGACTTGAACCTCAGCACAGAAATAAATAGAACTTGCTGGAGGGACAGGTTCATAACCCAGAGGCTCCCTTCGCTCTGGAATAGAATTCCAGTTCATGTGAGGCAGAGCACCTCACTGAATCTCTTCAAGAAGAATCTCGATAGGTGGATGGGGGATCTTAGGTTTGTCCCAGGGATTACTCCCATGTCACTATTAGACAGAGGCACAGCAAACTAAACCTTAAAAAGGGCACAGTATACTCAAATCAAGGGGTGGCGTAAGCCATACAGAATCGGGCTAGGCTTATAATTGCCCCAGGGCAGATAGCCTAGTATGAACCTATGAACCTATGAACCTATGAGATGGTTGATAGACAGTGTTACTTTGTCAGAGATGGTCATCACCTGTCACCTTTAGGCTTTCGGTTACTGGCTAAGGCATTTGCCTCCCCCATATTGCCTTTTTTAGGCAAGGTCTCAAGAACAAACTTTCCGATGTGAAAATATCACTCACAACTAAATTAAAGGTTATGCTGCCAGCTGCTAAATGCTAGGAGTTTAAATCAGAAACTGCACTCTGTGGAAGCACTCTTCTCCCTAGAGGATGTTGACATCTGTACAGTCACAGAAACTTGGTTGAGAGCTGTAGAGAGGGTTCCTATTTAAGCGAATGCTTAAAGTTGTGAACGCGGTTTCATTGAATGTGTTTATGCAAAATGGCAAAATGCCGAAAGCACGGAACAAAGATTTTTTTCCTAGGGATAAAAATTATTGGGCCATTTTTGGGACTTTGCCATTTCCTCCACTGCGGTGCGATCTCAGAGTTGGTAAATTTAAGTAGGGGGGTTGTGGGGGGTGAAGTCTCCCACTTCATTTTGTGTTTTTTTTTTAACGGATCAGCAATTTTGTTACCTGGGAAAAAATCACTGATCCATGCATTCGATATTTTGCATTTTTGGATGGTTTGGATAGATTATATAGCGTTTGCAATTTCAAGCATTCGCTAATATAATATAGACCCTTTAGAGAGTATCCCAGCCTTGGAATACAATACCTTCCACACTTTCAGACCACAAAATGAATGTGTGTGATGCTGAACCAAAGAAAGAGGAGTATCTAAAATACACCTCTAGTCTGGTTAGACTCCAAGTTCTGCTAACTGTGGGTAAGACCCCCCCCCTTCAAGTCATCATTATTATAGGCCTCCTTCAATGAACCAAGATACCCATGCTACTTATTTGGATCTACTTGAGCCAATCAAATTACAACCAAAGATTCTAGTCATCGGTGATTTTAATTATCCCTCCATTGACTGGGAAACTTATAAGAGTACCAACATGCTTGCACAAAAGTTTCTACTGCCTTGGAACAAATAGTGTGCAACCCCACAAGGGACCCAGATATTCTAAACCTGGTCCTCACCAACATGTGTAACCATTGCACCACAAGTATAAGACCCTCACTGGTTAAATCTGATCATGAATCAGTCACATTTTAAGTAGCTATAACACCTGAATCCCTCTTAGGCGAAATCAGGCTAAATAATTTCGCCAAAGGTAATTGTACCCTCCTAAGGGATGGCATAAATAATTTCCAACCTGTTTCCATAGCGGACACTGACAAATATACTAACATACATACAAATGCCCTGTACAAACACTTACACAAATTGACACAGCTGTACCCAACTGGATCAAAGCAAGATTCTCAAAAAAACAAGCCTCCCTGGTGGACATCTAGTATTAATATGTTATAAAACAAAAGGAAGAAGTTGCTGTCTAAGAGTAAAAAAGAGAGGTCCCAGCACTGGAAATATACTCTCCTTTTCTTGAATAAACAAGTAAGATAACTTGTATCTAAGGGTAACTTCGAAAAACAATTTAGCAACCATAGCTAAGGATAACCATAAGGCATTCTTCGGCTACATTTGTAACTTAAAAGGTAAGACCTAGATGTGTGCTGAAATAGCTGTAGATAGCATCACACACACTGATCCTGTGAAATTAGCTAAGCTGTTAGCTGACATGTTAGGCGAAAACTTCACTCCCTGTCCTCTCCGAACATTCCACAAAGCATTCTCTCTACATCTCCCCCAACTTGCATCCCCAAAGAGCAAGTCATTAATGCTCTCTCCAAGACTAAAACACACAGCCTCTATGGGACCAGATGGCATCCCAGGTTGCATTTTAAATGATTTAAAACATGAGTTAGCAATTAAATTAGGTACTCTCTCCAACTACAGCCTGAGTACTGATTTTGTCCCTGCTAAATGGAAAACAACAACCATCATCCCCCTTCATAAAGCGGGTACAGCAACAGACCCTGAGAACTACAGACCCATAAGCTTTACCAGCCTTATTTGTAAGGCTATGGAACAAATCATCATGGACCTTATAAATAAGGATATAAGTGATCTTCAAGCCATGGAGCCAACACACTTCGGTTTTGTGAAATGCAGGACATGCCTGTTAAACCTGGTGGACTTCATTGCAAATGTCACCAGAGCTATAGACGAAGGCAAATGTGTGCATACAGCCTACTTTGACTTAGCCAAGGCCTTTGACACAATCCCACATTCATGCATCATTGATAAACTCGCTCAGTTGAATATCAAACCTTATGTCATCAGGTGGGTTGCTAACTGGCTCACCGACAGATCACACTCAGCAGACCTGTCACCAGTGTGGTTTCACAGGGGTCAGTGCTGGGCCCCCTATAGTTAGGAATATACTTCTCAGACGTTCAGACCAAAACAGAGTGTCTGTGGCTGACTATGTTTGCTGATGACTGCAAATTAGGTGTAATCATTGAATCCTCAAACAATGACAATATACTTCAAGAGGGACTTACACAAACTAATAATTGGTTTGATTCAAATGCAGTGCTAAAAATGCATTATCATCCCCTTCAGTAAAAACGATATCCCTGCAGACCATCATATAAATAATAATACCCTAAGTAACAACTCAGTAGTGAGAGACTTGGGAATGCAAGTTGACTGCTGCCTAAATTTTGACCACCATGTGTCTACTGTGGTAAGGAAGGCATTCTACAGGGCACACCTCATTAGCAAAGGCATTGCCTCAAGAGTGAAAGAGGTCATAACACCCCTGTACTCAACCCTCATCAGGCCAATAATTGAGTACAATGCTCCCTGTGGTATATACCTTACCAGACACCTGCAGCAACTTGAGAGACCACAGAGCTTTCTAACCAAGAAAATTCAAGGTCTCCAGCACATGTTATACATTGACAGAATGAAGTCACTGTCACTGTACTCAGTAGTGCACAGACTACTTAGAGGAGACTTGTGCCTGGCCTACACAGCAATCTCAGATCCAAACCTAATGGAAATGCTGCACATCTACAGGTCAAATGGGTCAAGGGTCACCTGCTCCAGGGACCTTAACCTGGTCTGTGACATAAATAGGACCTGCTGGACAGACAGATATGTCTCTCATAGATTACTACAACTCTAGAATAGGCTACCAATTCATATCAAACAAAGTCCTTTTATGACCCTGTTTAAGTGTAGCCAGGATGACTGGATGGGAAACCATAAATTCCTGCCTGGGATTTCACCTATGACCCTACAAGATATGGGCAGTCATTGCTAAGTAAGATCTCGAGTGTGGGCAAGATCCTTTATATTGGGTTTCTCTAGTATTATATTGGGTATGCATGGTTAGACATATAAAGCTCTTCGGGTCAGTTGCCAAGTAACCAGCTATGAACCTGTGAACCTGTCTACTTTCACATGCCAATTCATGTTTTTGCAGTTAGGCAACCATCCAGATGACTATTTTATTTTGCTTTATTTTTTTTTATTTTGTTTGAAATTTGGTAACTGTGTAAGTAGACTGGAAATTTGACCTTCTCAGCCATAAACGTTACTCCAGGAGAACAAATTACATAATACAATAGAAACTGATAACAAAACTGAAAATGCATGTTACATAATTCGATAACAAAAATGTGTATGAAAAGTAAATATACATAGAAATGTGGTAGCAAGACACAACAATATGTACAATGCATTTCAAGCAATGTAGAGGTACGCACAATATTTACAGTATTTACTGGGTGGCATTCTCTTAGCAGAATGGTACTTATACGTAGTTCTTTCAAATAATCCAGTTACTGTTAGTCTACAAGCCTCAGCAACTTATTTAGTACTACAAAAGCAATTTTAGGCAGTCTTTTCTAGTAGGTGTTCCTTCAGTTTAACCTTGAAGCCATCCGCTGTTATTTGAGAATGTATTTCTCCAGCTAGTTAATACCCATGTTGCTGGCCTTAGTATATTTCTCCTATTACAGTGTAAAAATGTGGTCTCATTAAAGTGGTACCATCATTCTGGCTTGCTTTCAATGATTACAATGGTTCTCTTATCTGTAATATTAATTTGATTGGGGAGCATTGACCAAGCATGGTAATTTTGAACATCCGAGTAATGAGTACTTTATTAGATTGGCTAGTAATAGGTAGCCAATGAAACCCTTTTAAGAGATTACATGAAACCCTTTTAAGAGATTACATGGATATATATCCACATAGATAGATAGATATATAGATAAATAGATAGATACATACATACATACATACATACATACATACATACATACATACATAGGGATAGTTTGACAACACTGAACATAGAAGACATAGAAGTAACTGAAAATACTGTTTTTTCAGCTCATCAGTTATGTTATCCAAAGTTTCAAAGCATATGTTGAAAAAATACAGAGTTACAAACAGAAAATGTCCATGAGATTAAAATATCCACTACACCAAAAGTAAATGTAAATCTTTCTTTTGCTATTTCACAAACTTAAGAATTAGTACCCAACAATGATAGAAGTCAGTCCACAATAATACTGCCCACTTTAATACGGCCCACTCTGTTCAAAATGAATAGTTATTATCCAAGGTGACAAATTTAGTGAAACGTTTATTCATCCACAGTTATAGCTATTCTATAGACACATAGTAACTCCCCAATAAACAAACACTATGAGATAGAACACAAACAAACTGAGGAATAAACCTCATAACAACTGTGTTAAAAAAAATGGTAAACATCAGATCAGACTGGAACAAAAAAACTGCAAAATTTATTCATTGAGCGCTTTCATTCATAAACCATGAACTTCATCAGAACAAATAAAACACTCCATTTCCACTTTTAAAAAAACTCACTTATAATACTCACCTGATAAATTCAACCAATCACATTCCATCAATCATGAATCCACAAACAATTTTAGATATCAATGCATAAAAATTCTTCATAAATAACTTCACTAATCTTTATAATGTTTCAGCTTTAAAAGATAATTGATTGAACACATTTTATTCAAACTGGGTGGACTAGTGGCATTAAGGAATGATTGCCACCACAATTTGCGGCATTCCACATACTCACTAGTTAACACACCCAGAGGATTGTGTTCTACATTTTCAAGGACAAAAAATAAAAAACTTGTGGCCCTCATTACATTTAATATGTTTGGACAATGCATTAGTGGTTTTACTGTTTTCAATGACATATTTGTGCTTGTAAGCCCATTTATGAATCATTCTGTGCATCTTGCCCACATAAAATGCTGGACAAAACTGACATTGGGCTAAATACACTCTAAATATTTTGAGTTTCAATTAAATTTATCCCTCACTTGGATAGTTTTATTTCTAATACAAATGGATTCACTAACGAAATAAAACCGCATTAGTGACAGTAACGACACAAACATTCCTGCTCTTTTTTTTCAGATCAAAACCTAGAAGTAACAAATGTCCCTTTTTCCTTGCTGTTTTTAAAAATGTCTTTCTTATAATTAATTAAGGGTTTATCTCCTAATTTGGTCATCAAATCCAAATGTTCATTTAGTAGTGTCCAATTCTTGAGTAAAATAGAAGTAATAAAACCACTAGACAAAGTGTATTTAGTCAACAAAGCCCTTGTTTATTTACTAGAAGCCAGTTGGATAACATCAATTCTTCCAAGACCATCACATAATATAATAGCCATTTTCCTTTTAATAATAATGTCTTCAAGAATACAAGTCACAAAATTTGGGGATAACCCCTTCTGAAAAACATGTTGACGAGAACACATCACATTCCTTTAAGAGTGTATCAAAATCAGACACCCATGAGCAAAACGTACCAATTGACCCTTAATTATAAATGATATCCTTTTTCTGGTGTCTAGGACGACAACTATTAAAACATTAAAAAAAAGAATTAGAAAAACTGGGGTTTCTATAGATATCAGATACAAATTTACCACCCAAGTAATCCTTTTTAAGTTTGATGTCCAAATAAGGTATCACATCTTTGTTAACATCATGTGTGAACTTTAAAAATTCTGTAGTGTTGTTAATATAGCCAATAAATTCATATGTTTTATCTTTTGTATCCATCCAGAGGATAAAAATCTCATCCAAAAATGCACATGCATGGACCAAGACTTGCTAAAGCCACTATTAAAGATATATTCTGACTCCCAATGGATCATGAAAAATCAGTGAAAATAGGGAACATGCTGCACCCAGTGATACTCCTGTTTTTTGACCTAATAATTGTCCCTCAAAGTAAATGAAATTATTTTTCAACACTAACTGTATAAGGGCCACTAAAGTTTTAAAACGTCCAGAGTACAAATTGAAGGCCTCACAAATACAATCATCAAACCATTGTAAACCCAAGTTATATGGGACAACTGAATATAAAAAAATGATGTCTATGGTCAAAAAAATAGAAAATCTAATCCCTTCTAAAGGTAATATCGCTAAATCTCCCCAAGAAGTCATATGAATCTTTACAAATTTGGGGGAATTGCTCAAGTTCCATTTCAAGGGTCAAATCTAAAAATATAGCAATAAAATGAGTTTTTGACCTTCCCGCATCAACTATCAATAACAACGGGGGGGTGTTGATGTCCTATCATTTGACATAAAATTATATATATTCACCCATATTAATCTGCCCTTGTAACAGCATATTTGTAAGAGCGATAACAATCTTGTTGTGTGGAGTATTGACCTTATTTGCACAAATGTCTTCATATACGCCATCATTTAATAAATTACACATTCAGTTAATATAATCTATTTCATCCATAATAACCATACAACACTCCTTGTCAGGTTTCATGATTCCCAAACTATTGTTTCCAAACAACTCAAAAAGATTACAATCATAATGTGTTAAATTAAAATAATTAGTGGTTGAATACATCAAAATAACCTAATATCCAACAAACAAATCTTTCAGAAATTTTGTAAAAGTGTATGGATAGGAAGATTAAATAAACTAGGCCTCTATACATGACTAAAAGACATATTCATCTCGTCTCATTGACCAAATAAAGGTAAAAAATTGAGTTTTATCATATATAATTTAAAATCCATCAGTACATCAGAAATAAGTGCTCTTCTAGCTGGAACAAAAGCCATACCCTTTTCTAATTAATCTACATGGTTAGAGTTTATGTTGCTTGATGAGTAATTGTAAATGCTAAAATCTGAAACCCTGTTGCTTACTATATTAACACCACAACCATCAATAAAAGGATATCGGGACAGTACATCTAACAACATCTCCTCTAGTTGAAAGATTTCTTGGATCTGAGATTTCACTAAAAATTGCCCCACCCCTTCTGGTTGAAATAGTCCCTGGTCAATGACTGCCGACTGTTTGTTTTGTTCATGATCTGTTATGATATCCTTGATGATATAGACTCCAAAGGGGCCAAACAACATCTGCAATGAATCAATAGGGTTATAAGAAGTAAATCGCAGTTGGTATCAATGAATCACAAATCAACATTTGGGTCTTCTGTTCTATAGACTCCACAGACACATCCACCCCGTTTAATTACAATGGACCAAGTCCTGTCAGCCCTATGAAAAGCTAAAAACATCTCATCTATATGCCCAGAGAATATACCAGATTGCCAATTATCAGTGCCAAATATGATCCATTTGAACTCTACTTATGGACATCCTGAAGCCTAGAAAACAGTCATTGTAATGGAAAAGCACAAAATAACCACTGCAAAGTCCACAATGGAAAACATTCCACAGAAACCAGACATAACCCTTTGAGAATAAACAATTTATTCCAGCACATAAAATTAATAAATAAAATGAAAGTACAAATGGGAAATGATGTACGACTTTTTCAGACTAAAACAACAGTTCACAACCTAGATTTAAACATACTTCCTATAACTTGGAATATTTTTGGGGACTTTAGGAATCTCAGAACTGCGGTGGTGGTGCTGCGGTAGCATTGTCAACTCACATTATGATGTTGTCCTGTTCTATTCTCAGCTAAAGCATCTTCTGTGTTGAGACATGCGTGAATGGGCGTACCTTCATTGAAGGTTGTGTGTCAGAGCTGGTAACTCGGTACGTAGAAATCTACTACCAATCATTAGCGGACCGGAGTTCCACTGTGGCGACCCCTAACCGGGAAAAGCCGAAAGATACAACAACTTTAGGAATCTCAGAAATAGTCGGAATACTATGACTGTGGTTCCTTAAAAAGTCATTTATATAAATAAGCAGGTTTTTTACATTTTAGATGACAAGACTTGACTATTAGTGGCCAGTTTCAAATATTTTATATTTGATATTTTTTATTTATAGTTCAGTTGATTCCATGGTTACAAAAACAACCTAATTGTGGTTTTTAAAGGTTGTTCCATTAACTTTGGCTTGATGCTAATTATAGGAAGTGAATTTAAATCTAGCTTGTGAACTGCATTTTAGTTCCTGTACTTCCATTTCGTTTTATTTATTCATTTTATCTGCTGGAATAAAGTGTTTATTCTCAGATGGTTATGTCTGGCTCTCGAGGGACATTCTCAATTGCGCACTTTTCAGTAGTCATTTTAATGCTCTTATATAGGGATGGACAACCACACACCCTGGTGATTGTAGACTTGTTAGTATCATTAACCTTGTATGTAAAGCTATGGAATGTATTACATCAGTCATTATTACTCTGGACATTGAAAAGCAGTTAACCCTGGAGTCTAATCAATTCATCATTGACAAAGGAAGGCCATGCCTGTTATGATGTCATCGAAAAAAAACACCATAGTAGTGGACAGTGGATACACAGTACATATAGCATGTCTAGACCTGGCCAAGGCCTTTGATGCTATTCCCCATGCAGCCATTACTGACAGGCTTATAAATCTGAATATCAATCCTTACTTAGTTCACTGACTGGATAGTTAACTTGTCTGAAAGAAACCATGCAATCAGAACTGCAGGTGCTACTTCTGAAAGCAAAACAATGCCAGTGACATGCAAGCAGTCAGTGATGGACCCTCTTCTATTTGACATCTATTTTCTAGACCTTCAAGTCAACTGGGGGTAGAGAATTGGCATAATGGTTAAGGTCTTTACCCCAGAGATACAAAGAACAGGGTTTGATTCTGACCTCTGGTTATTGATTAGGCACGTAATAGTTTGAAGATTGATTGCCTCGTACTTGACTATGAGCCTGTGAACAATCCTTGTATAAGATTATCTACAGTTGATCTTCCACTAACTCACAACACCTTCAATGTGCGTTAAATCAAGTAAACAACCAGTGCAAAGACAATGATTTCAATTTAAAAGTGAGACAATGTTATATAGTTAATAGGTAGTTAGTCATTGAGGAGCCTATCCCAAATTCCCAGTTTCCCACAAGCACTGTCTGATTAAGTGACTTTCTCAAGGTCACACAGTAGGCACATGAGGGCTAAGGGAATCAAACTCTCTACCATAGGAACCACAACTCATAGCCTTAAACCTCTGCACCAAACAAAACTTTCTCATAGCATATAGATGGCACAACTCTCCTATGGGACACTGTCATATAGGATCTAGGTACTCTTGTTGATGATGCCTTATCCTTCATGTCTCTACAGTAGTAGTATAGATAAACCAACAAATACCAAAGAGAACGGACTTGCTTGACGAAAGTATGTTGGCACAACAAACTGAACTCAGCAAGGTTTATTATGAAAAATGTATAAACACAGTTAAAAGCCACAATGCATAAAAACAGTTAAAGTAAGCGCTTTCATTTGGCTCATGCCAAACTTTTTCAAAAACAGTTTTGCATCACTTCCTGTAGTTTAAATGAGTCAGTGATGTAACTAAATAAATAAAAAAAAAAATTAAAAAAAAAAGGCATAACAAGCTTTTTATTAACAACACACACACAAAATAATGTAAAAATAATGTATATAATAGTAGCCAGACCAGTAACTTCTCATTGCAACGCTGAAATCAGTGCTGTGCAAAAACAAATATGTGTTTACTGCATACATCCAGTTGTATATTTAAAATGCATGCACAAAAATGCATCATATATATAAATGTATAAATGAAAAAAAAATCAAATGAAAGAATCATCACCAATAAATAGGGAATTAAAATTGAATAAGAATCATAAAAGCACTCAATATAACCAATAAAGAGAGAAAGTATGAAAGAAAGTATGCTCTCCACTGTGAATCCTTATACAAAATAATTTTGAATTAATGAAATCTGAACATTAACTTGAGTAAATGTTGTGTGAGTTGAGATGAAACCTCACTTAAATGCATATAAATAAGATTTATAAGCTAGCCTCTAAAAATGTATAATAACAATGGATAAGGTAATAATTGTGATTATAGCTAGGTTCCATCAGTAGTATATAAATTGTGCTTAGTGTATATTTTACAATTTATGTAATGCCCTTGCTTGTGTGATTGTGTAAATAGTTTCTTCATTAACCATTAATATGTCACTACAATAGGCATATTACATAAATGGAAATGACAAAACAAATTAGAATCCAGTAAATATGTATACGTAGAAGTAAAGCATCACTTGCAAAATCTAATAATACTGACAGATGTGCACTTATATCTAAAAAAACGCTCGACCCAATTTTATTCTATAAGGAAATATTAGCAATTAATAGTAGATGTATGTGTATTCATAACTATAATAACAAATCTATAAAATAATCTATAAAGTAGGTTGGTGAATAATTTATTAAATAGTTTATTAATTAGCCCACAATACGAGTATATAAGACGCAAAAGTGAATGGTAATATCATAGTAAGTGGTAGAAAATAGATGATAAGTAATGAATGAGTCTAGTTATGCGATGTTCGTAAAAGATAACTTAAAAAATAGTATTGATTAAAATATTTAAAATGTTTAAATATTCGTAATGTATTATACTTATTTAAAAATATTTATTAATTATGAAATTTATTGATTATAAATTTTTTTTATAATAAATATGAAATATAAAATTAAATAAATAAATAATTAATTATGATTTTTAAATTAGTGAATTTATAAATATCTATTAAGTATCAATGAGTTTAAGACACATTTATCTAACTAATGATTTCAATTTTAAAAACTACCTATAGATAAACTGTTGTTTAAGCCTGGCCAATAGTTGGCATTCAATCTTAATTGCCATTAAACTAGCATCTCTCAATAATAATTGCCAGGCACCCCCTCTAACATCTGCTTTTACAATGTATTAATATGTTTAGCTAAGCATTTAATTCATTTCCATCTCTTATGGCCCTTATATGTTCACCTATACATTCTTTTTTCCTATGTAAAGTACAATCATTACATAGGTCTCTGTATAACAACTTTTTTTCCTTAAACAGATCTTGATATTATTTATCATTAGTTCATTCTTACAATATTTACATCTACCACATCTAAACGTTTTCCCATGTTTAGTTTTGTATGTTTGTTCCAAATGTTTTTTTAAGTTCACACCTTTTTGTTATGTAAAAGAGAGTGCAATGTTGTAACGCCTTAATAAGCTGCCAGTTCTTTAAATTATTATCTATAGAGTCTGAATTAAAGGTTGTAATAAAACTCTTGATAATCACAATCAGAACAGCACAAAACGCTGACACACTGTAGCTTCATCAGAAAACACCCTTGTATATATACACACATAAATTAATTAATATCCAATAGAAAACTTAATTAATTGAACACATTCATCTTCATTGTTTTAAAAAATATATAACTTGAAATGCAATAGTAGTAATAAAACTGATAACATGAATTAAATATTAAAATAGATATAAATACACAGTAAAATATTGAGTTCAGTAACCCTGACTAAATCTGAGGCAAACTTGTTGTCAACAAGGAGATAAAAGAACACCATGAAATTGTTGATGTAGATTATCACTAGAATATTAAAATATATTTGATGAGTGGATTTGAAACATAATTGATTGTAACTGAATCACAACTTAGCAGATCTCAATTTCAGATACAATTCTCTGTATTCAACTAGGGTCTGATGGAACAACCTTGAAAACCACCAGTTTTACAAGTCGTACTATGTTTGTATAGTGCAATCTCATATAGGTGCTCATAAATCCTTTGTTTACCAACATAAAAGGATAAACATTCCTTACATGTAGCTAAATAGATTATTCCTTTAGTGTTACAGTTACATATATGTGTTTAACAATGTTCCCCTGTTTCTAGCTTCTATGTAATATGTGCTACCAGTAATAAGATAGGTACAGTATTTGCATCTTCCACCTTCTGGTGTAGTGGATGGGATAGGTTTGAAGAGATGCTGAGTGGTTTTAAATTCACCTTACCAAGGGCTTTGGTCTGGATAGGTAATCAAATCCAATTTGAAGAACTTACCTATAAATTCAACAACAAAATGTTAACATACAAAAAGGTAACGGACATTTTGTATCCAGAATTCACAGGAAAGAAACCTTTTCAAATTCCTATCTACATTTTTCCAGTTCCCATCCACTACACCAGAAGAAAGGTGTTTTGAAAGGGCAACTGGTTAGAATGTCATCAAATATCTGGTTAAGGGAGCAAAACACTCATTAAGAGATAAATAAACCACTATGCCATGACAGATCCATATCCAATGTACCTCCCATCTTTGTAGCAAACGTCCATTACATGTAACACTCTCTTGTCAATGTCAAAGTAAAACTAGATAATTGGATGGGATACCTCAAATTCTCCCCTGATCTATTTTATATTGCCCTCCTTGAGGCTGTAGGGAACTTTTGTATATGGGTTATTGGCTAGGGTCTTAATTGTCTGCAGACTGATTGCCTAGTGCTATCTATGAAACTAATGCACAAATATCTCTAACAATCAAGAAGAAAGATCAAATATAAATTTGACTTCTGGTCCAGTTAAATTCAATTTTTTTCAGAACCTTTTCCCACCTAGGGCATCCCACTGAAAGGATTATAAATTCACATCTTCTTTAGAGCTTCCCACTTTATGCAGGTAGGAAGAGCACTAGGAATAGTGCGTGAAAGCGCTTTGTATCTCTGTTTCTTTCAAATAATTTATTTTTTGTATTATGGTGGTTGTGGGGGGTTCCTTACAGTACACAGCCCCTACTCTTATGCAGCAGGAGATGTTCTTCCTCCCAGAAAATCCCTCTCCAGGCATAAGAATACCCTCTAATGAAAGTACAGCAGTCTTCCCTCCAACTCCAGTCTAGGAAAGTGAGCTACCCCTCTGAGCTTCGAGCTACCCCTCCACGATTCTAATAAATCTATAACAAATCTGGTATATAGGAGAATATGCCTCCAGTCTGAGACTTTAGCAAGTCTAGCATGGCTAAGAAAACACTCATTTTATACAAAAAACAAATTACATAACTGGTTTCCTCTTGACCTATTATCCCAATGCACATATAATGTTACCTGACAGCTGTTAATGAGGTAGCACTATTTGCATCCTATATACATCCCTGAATGACATTATCAATGTTTTAAAGCATCAGGTGCTGATGGCAGAGTCATCTAACTGTCTATCTAGATATAGGTATAGTCTATAGAAGAACAAGCATGGCAGGGCAAGCCACCCTGTGTTGTGAACCTTGGCTCGAGATAATTGTCATTGTTGACATGACACCTCAATCTCATGTGCAAAATGGTAAAAAGGGGTTGCAGATGGATGGACAGATATATACATAAATACGTTCATGTATTACAAATGGTTTATCATCTTAACCTTATAGAATAAGAATGTAGAAAGCAGTAATTATCACAAAGAACTTTATACTCAAGACATATGAATGAATTAGCCACTCTGGTGGCATCAAGGGATAAACCCCTGGCTATGGCCCAGTAGATCCAGTTTGATTAGCAGCTTGGGTGACTGATAGAGTGGCTGGGAAGGAATAGGCATCCTCATCATGTGTGGAAGGGTACTTGTTGGTCCAAGAGGAGAGTTAACCTCACAAATAATCAATGAGTGCGTTGGGAGTAGTTGGAGAAAGAGAGTGGGTAGGGTATAAAAAAAAATTTGATAGATGCACAGATGAGCCAAGCTCCCAAGAAGTCCTTAGGACCTTCAACTGGCCCCATCAATACCAGAGTAAGTCTGGGCGAGGTAGGAGAATAGCTGGTGTACCTAGTGTAGAAGTGGGGGATTGGGGTCCACAGTGGTAAAGGTGAGGCCCAAGGGGACTAAAAAAATTCTGATATATTAAGGAATTTTATACCCTATACAAGGGTAAGGTGGTCCACACAGCCTATCTAGACCTCGCCAAGGCCTTTGAAACCACCCCCACTCTGGAATCATAGATAAACTTACTAAGCTGGGCATTAATCCCTATGTCACTCAATGGGTTGCCAACTGGCTTACTGACAGAATTCACACTGTAAAAGTAGCCGACTCCAAATTCAGCTCCAAACAAGTGACAAGTGGAGTACCTCAAGATTCAGTCCTGGGGCCGCTCCTGTTTGGCATCTACTTCTCTGAAGTACAGGCCAACACTAAGGGACTCTGGCTAACAAAGTTTGCAGATGACTGCAAACTGGGAGCCATTATTGAATCCTCAAATTATGTGGATACTCTACAAAAGGGCCTTACAGAAACAGATGCTTGGTGCCAGAGCCATGGGCTCAAGCTCAATGCCAAGAAATGTATAGTTATCCCCTTTGGGAAAAAAACATGTACCTGTGAAGTACCACATAGGTGGCAGTACACTAAACACCGAAAGTGTGATAAGAGACTTAGCGACACAGGTGGACAGTGGTCTCACCTTCAATAACCACATCACCACAACAGTCAGGAAATCCTTCTATGTGGCACACCTCATCACTAAGGGCTTTACATCCAGAAAAAAGGAGATCATTGTCCCACTGTACTCATCCCTCATTAGACCCATTATAGAATACAATGCACCATTTGGTATGTACCTCTCAAGACATCTGCAACAACTGGAAAGGGCGCAGAAATACCTCACTAAAAGAATCACAGGCCTAAAGCAGATGCCCTACGCTGACCGCCTTAAAAACCTCCAGCTATACTCTGTCGCATATCGTCTACTCAGAGGTGATCTCTGCTTAACATACAAGGCCATGTCAAACCCAGAGCTATTGGACATACTACACTTAAAGAAATTCCAATCCCTCAGAGCCACACGCTCCAGGGATCCAAACCTTGTCATCACAATAAACAAAACATGCTGGAGGGACAGGAACCTTGATGATTGGATGGGAGAAAGGAAATTCACCCCAGGGATCACGTCAGTCACCCTGCTAGACAGGGGTCCAGGGAAGTAAATAGTGTGGGAAGAAATAGCCAGGGAATTGTTATGGCTAGGCTTGTATAGGCCCTAGGGCTGATAGCCTAGTACCAACCTATGAACCTATGAATGTGTATGTATGTATGTATGTATTTACCTTTGTTTACTGAGAAAGTCCATCTAGGATAAAACTCTTTTTCAGTGGAGCCCTGGGGAGAAAAGCTCCACATTTAACACCAGTTTTTATGAATACATAAAATACAGTCACATGATATCAGATGGAATACAAAAAGTGTATGAAACATGACAAAAAAATTACAATAACTTACATGAGCATAATTTAGAAACAGAGCATGTACATAGCTTTCATAAGTATATACAGTAGGGTAAAGAGCATTACTTTTGTCTTTTTCGAGTTGATGAGAAGGTTTGCATTGGGAGCCAGTTTTCTGTTGATAGGAAAGTGTGATACCTTGTAGGGTATGTAATGACTGTGTGGATTAGATGAGTGCTGCATCATCTGCATACCAAATAATGGTTTCTTGTTGAGAAGCATTATGGAGTTTGTTGATACATATGTTAAAAAGGAGAGGACCAAGTGCTGAACCTTAGGGAATCCCGATTGTAACTGGAAGGAAGTTGAAGTTGAGACATCTTGCCTCCATTTAACTGCTTGTTGCCTGTTTGACAGATAATTATGGAACCAGGAAAGAGCTGATGTATTCAGATCAAGAGATGCTAGTTCATTTAATAGTTTTAAAAGCAATATTATGTCAAAGGGTTTTGACACACTGAGACAAGTATAACAACTATATACCAAACAAATGTTTAAAATACACCGTTAACCTGCAGTTTCTTATTGATGTGTTCATGTTTACTTGGTATTATTTACTCCATTAGCAGATTGAGATTTTTGTGACATAACAACAGATCTTTGCTGTCTTTTTCTGAATGTTTCTTTAAAGATGTGTGCCTGTAGCCCTTGCTTACTGAATAAGGGATTATTTTGTTACTTTGGACAAAGGGACACAACTTCTTCCAGTGTATTAAAGTTTTTGTTTCATTAGGTAGAAATATTTTCAGTTTTGGTGGTTGGAGATTTTGTGAACTTGTTCTAGTCGTCAGCAAGCTTTTGTTTTCTATATAGTTTTAAAAGTAAACTCATTGTCAAACCTAATATTATTTCTGCCAATTTTCATAAGAGCTTTTGATCAAGCAGTTCACTATATAAGTTGTTTGTCTTAATAACAAATTAATTTCACAAATATAGATCTAGTTGGAGAGAGTTTAAGTTAGTGGAAGGTTTCACCAGTGATCCATGGTCTCTCTCTCTCTCTCTTTCTATCTATCCATGGAGAGACCTTCTTGCAGACTTAAAACTTTTAAGAACCATATAGTTTTTATGGGTGATCATATTTTACTTTCAGAATTTGATAAATCCTTTAGTTGTTTCTTATTTCTCTGTTTGATATATACCATTGTCTTTCTTTAGAAATTCTATATGATTTTCTTCTTCCTTCAGTCTTTTGTTTGTGTCAGAAAGTGAATCTCCTGCTGTTCTACTAAGGAATTTGGAAGTTCATTTTGTTTTAGCAATTATTTTGTATCAGGTCTGTTTTATTATGGACTTGCTCCATTTCATAGATAAGACCTGTAATCTTGTATGCCATTTTTCAGAGACAGTTCTTCACAAAAAGGTTTGACAGAACTAATTTTCTATACTGTTCTAGTGGTAAATAATAAAGGAAAGTTAATAACATAGCCCTATTTCCACAAGACTTGCACATTAAATTAGATGCAGGTATAGCAGTTAATCTTCATTATTTACAAGGGTGCCGGAAAATGTTGGAGGCTGGAGGGTGCTATCCAGAGGGGCATATAGTGACCTGCAGAGCATCAGTGGGAACTGCCACATGGTGGCCATCTGGGATCTCCCTCTCTGTTTAAACATTTCAAATGACTTTTTTGTAAAATACTTTTCTCCTACTTACCCTTCAGTGATCATTAAGCCTTTGCCACCTATAGGCTCATCCACTTCTCCCAGCTGTCGGCATCCTTGGACATTGGCAGAAGGAAGTAAGCACCAGGGATTATAGCTTTTATTTCATGGGGATTAGGATCCTTTTGCATGAACATAGCATCCCTTTTAGTACCCATTATGTTGATCCCTATACATGTGAGTGCGTCTTCACACTGACATTTCCAGTTAATCTCAAAATTTCCGGAGATTAGGTTGTTCGAATACAGGACCTCAACCGGACCAACCAAACAATCCCACAGTAGTGTAAAATTGCAAATCCACGTAGGTTCAATACACAATTAGCTCCACAGAATGTAAACACGAGAATGTCCTTTATTCTCACGATATGATACACGTATACTTCACATGAAACAAAAATCAAACACGAAGGTTAACCTAGGTTTCGTCTCAGCATCCAAGACTTCTGAAGACTGAAGAAGTCTTGGATGCTGAGACGAAACCTAGGTTAACCTTCGTGTTTGATTTTTGTTTCATGTGAAGTATACGTTGTATCGTTTGTCATATCGTGGAGAATAAAGGGACATTCTCGTGTTCGTTTTACATTCTGTGGAGCTAATTGTGTATTGAACCTACGTGGATTTGCAATTTTACACTACTGTGGGATTGTTTGGTTGGTCCGGTTGAGGTCCTGCATTCGAACCACCTAATCTCTGGAAATTTTGTGGTTGGTGGTTAAATAGTTAGTTTGTACTGTGTCTATTTCCAGTTAATCTGCTTGCACACTCCTGGCTGGGAGGGCTCACACTCTTTAGCCCCAATTACAAGTGATGCAGTCCTTGCTTTATCCGAAGGGGGGGATGCTTGCGGTGAACCAACAATGCCCTCCTTTTGTGATGGTTGGCAGAGATTCTTCACTCCCTTTTCTTTCTTGGAAACAACTTAATCTGAGACTTAGCCAAGGCAACACTTCTATGCTATGGAGCCTGCATTTACAAATTACGTTTTTGAGCCTCTGCATTAGGAGAGTTGTTTGAAATTCTACACATTTTCTTGCACAACCATATACTAACTGTAGCAAATATCTATTCAGTTGAGCATATTTCAGGAAAAAGGCTTGGGCAACATTTGCAAGCAAACATTTATTTGACTCCTGGCTGGAGTTTTAAAAACAGAAATGAGCAAGGGAAGTGATTTTATTTTCTTTATTTATGCCTGCAGTTATTTTTTTTAGTTGTTAAGATATATGCCTTCTCAGTGTCTGTTCTATTTTTGCAATTAAGTTACTGCTTTGATTTTCTGTTTTGAGAAATCTGTAGGCCTAAAGTTTTGGGGCTGGCTGAGGTTGTTTACATCTAAGTGAAAGCTTGATACACAGCTGATCCAGGGAAAAATGTTTTAACACTATAGCCTGAGTTTCATTTCTCTTCCATTGGTTGTTTTACTTCATTGGCTGACATTTGATACACAACTGTATAGCCTGGGCTGGACTCTCAATTGGGCTTGAGCAAAAAACTGTTTTGATTTCCTGCTTTCAAAAATCTGTAGGCTTGAAGTTTTTCCCACCCACTCATTTTCTTTTGTGCATTTTAAATTTGGTGGTTTTAGAGTTAACCACCCCTACTCTAAATTTAGCTTTGGAAGCCTCTCACTTCTGATCCCATCTACTCTTTCTACTGGGCCCTGAAAGATCAAACTGGGGGAAGGCCTTCCCCTTAGACTCTTAAAGTTGGAGTTAGCCTCTATTTCAAATAACCCCCACTCATTTAGTGCACACTGAAATATTCAGAGTTTTATTCCCTTCTATCCAGCTTACCTTTGAAATCTGTAACATCAGGGACCAGACTACCAATCACTGGAGAGTTTGGGAACTGCTTTTCAAGGATCACCTTGGGACTGGTACATTTATTTTGTTCCTGGTGAAAGAAGGAACAGAAGACCATTATTTTATTTCTGAAGACTGCTGCTGCATTTTCAAATTATTTATTGAATTTTTCTGCATTTTATTAATATAAAGTATATTTGCTTTTCCTTTTTCTAGTGTGTGCCTTGAAATCATGTTTATTGTGTTTGAATTACTGCACCTTGTTCTTCATTATGTACAGAAGGTGCCAGACAATGCTAGAAGCTGGCTGGTATTGTCCAGAGTGGCATACAGTGACCTGAAAATGTCATTTTTACATTTTTACATTTTTTTCCACAATTTACGAAGATAAAAGCAGCATATACATGATATGCATTGAATATACTGTTAAATGAAGTTGCATTACCAATAATTCCATATAAATTTTGTCAGAATTATAAATGAAATTACTGAGCTTCAGCCCACTCCAAATGTGAATGAGATGAATTCTTTCACCTGACTGCTTGACCTGTGTGTTAGAAACTTGGATTATTAAAGGAAATGAAATGGAGCAATCAGCAGGCAACATTATTAAAATACACTGGCCTCTTTGTGGTACTTGACCATTGCACTGCACAAACTATGTAACAGTGAACAATTGTAAGTACTGCATAACAGAGACTGAATGGTTTCAGTCCTGGCAGTAAATTGTGAATTTGGATACAGCAAAGATAGCTTAGCATACATCTCAACTGCACAGATTTTCACAGAATGTCCAGATTTTTGCCTCATATTTTTGGTCTGCTTTTCAGAAAATTGTGGTTTTCTGGTAAATTAGTGGTAAATCATTAAAGACCAAAGTTAGAAAATAATGACAGACATTTGAGTTTCTGAGTTCATACCTTCAGAAAATTTATGCTAATGCAAATCCTGTTATTCTATCAGCTTTCTAAGTTCGTAAGAGTAATATTTAAAATGTGAACTTATTTTTAGGCCTTTGTCTCACTTTTATTTTTGGCTTTGTCCAGATTTCTTGCTCAAAGTGGTTGAGAGGTATGTAGCTCAGCTATTTTCAAATTCACAAATTCACAATAAAAGTATACAGTGAGCTCTCAGAACTGTTATCAGAAATAGACTGAAAGCATGAAGTCCATGCTTGTTCTTTGGCATGCCCTAGCATGTTGGGCCAAATAAATGCTGTTTTCTGAGTCTGATTAAAAGGACACACAGACACACATGCATAGTCACTGACTTTGCACCTAAATTTGTGTTGAGTTTTCACTCCTGCGTGCATTTCAGATACAGAAAAGAATAATGAACATATAATGCAAACTTGGATTTAACTATCCTGACATATAATGCAAACTTGGATTTAACTATCCTGACATATAATGCAAACTTGGATTTAACTATCCTGACATATAATGCAAACTTGGATTTAACTATCCTAGGTTATAAGTACAAGGCAAACTTTGTATAAGTAAACACTGCAGCTTCACAAACAATGTCATTGTTACAGCTTCACATGATGTCATTTTCAGAAAGTAGTAATCTCAGTTCCAGTGACGTGATCCCAGGAAAACAAACATGGAGGTGCTTAATCTTTCAAAGATACTGGAATAAAGTGATACAACCCCCCCCCCCAAAAAAAAATGTCGGATAGTTGTTCAGTGCCACGAGATCCTTTCCCAAAGTCCTAAACCTACTTGTTCTTGTCACGGAATTTATACTCATTCTGCAGATCAGTGGTTTGAGGCTCTAATTCTCAAGAAAAAGTGCCTGTCTTGCAGTTTGCAGAATGTGGGTTTGAGTAATCCCTCTAGCTTCTACTATACATTTCATCATTGGTAAACCCTACCATTACTGGATGCCTTCATTACAGTAACCAGTTATTCATAAGACAGTAGTTATTTCTACAGATATAAGAACATTTCAAGGATATGGTGAGAGGTGATTAATGTTTGCTGGCATGATAGCACTATTTTGTTCACATCTCGTTTTTATTGCCTGCTATCTGTTGAACTTCAGCTGTGGATCTTGAGTTTCGTTAGAAAGGGTAGGAGTTATATAATTAGTAATGTTATTGTAGGATGTTCACATGCATACACACACACACACACACACACACACACACACACACACACACACACACACACACACACACACACACACACACACACACACACACACACACACGCACACACACCAATGCACAACTATAGATAGCTGGGGTGAGGATAAATTCACCCATGAAATGTATTTAGGGTGTATGAGAAAGCTGGATCACCTGGCAAATCAAATACTGGTACACAAGCAGAGCTGTATCTTCAGTGAATGTGGGTTTCAATGCAGTTTCAGTGAATGTGAGTTTTAAGAGCAGAGGATTTTACTGTTGCTCATACTAAGTCTGTTTTTAATGTGATATTTATTTAATGTGATATATTATTTTGTTTGGTTTAGCAAATGGTCATTTGTGCTATAAAAGTTTTAAATTAAATCACTGTAGAAATAAAGAAGAAAATATTATGCACACTGACAGGTCTGAACAGTGTTTATGGTAACTGGGGAGAGACAGCCTAATAATGGGACACTGGAATGGTTGTGGGGGCTCAAGCTCCCCATGGAATGCTGACCCACTGAGAACTGAAAGAAACCGGAGATCCAAGCACTATAAAGCAGCAATACTAACTGATATGTCAAAATCCAAAGCTTTCAGGATGAGAGTCTGCACAAAAAAAAAAAAAAACACAAAAAAAACATAACTTTAAGTTCTACACATTATTGCTTGCTTTAACTGTTCTGTCTGGCATAAATCCATACTGAGTGGGAGTAGTTTTTTTTTTTTTTTGCTCAAAAATTTCAGTAAATACTCCATGATTGCCACTGTTGAAGTGACATCCTGACCTCATGTGCAAAAACAGGAAAAAGTCAAAGTAAACTTTATTACCATTTAAAACTACACACATGTAGCCTAAACGAAATGTCTTGCATCAGCTCAATTCTTGAGATTACAAAGGTAAGTGAAACAACACATACACGTAGAGGAATAAACATAACTAACAAATACAATACTACTCCCAATACATGCAAGAAAGAGCAGAGACATTTACTAACACTCATATACGAAAAGAATACCCTCCCCTGAGTTAAATTAACTACCCTATTTAAAGTAATACAAAACACACCACAGATTGAACAATGCCTAAGTTATCTGTCAAATATTGCACTTGAGTGGGTTAAACAATACTGACTATGGATATAATAAATAAATATTGCACCTACTTGGAATATATGTAAGTTTATATTGGACAAATAAATAAAAAATGACTTGTGTGTCCAGACCCCTGGGACTAGTGCTGGAGTTCAGAAGTCTAATCACTGTAGGGTAGAAACTGTTGCTGAATCTTGTAATCCTGCAGCAGATGCTGTGATATCTCCTTCCCAATGTCAGATAAACAGTCTGTGCACAGAATGCATGTTGTCCTGTATTGTTTTGGTAGCCTTTTGGATGCTTCTTGCAGAATAAAGATGTTGCATCAATGAAAGACAGGAACCCTTTATATTCTTTGCAACCCTCACCACTCTTTGTAGCGCCTTTCTTTCTGTAACTGTGAAGCTTCCAAACCACACTGTGAAGTTGTAGGTGAGGATCCTCTCTATTGCACCTCTATAGAAGGTGGAGAGAATATGAGGAGGAAGCTTAAGGTGTTATGGATGGATGGACGGATGGATGGATGGATGGGTGGATGGATGGATGGATACATTAAGTAAACTCCTTAACTATTGAACATTTTCAGCCAGTCTATTCCCAGAATAGGTTCATAGGTTCATAGGTGGGTACTAGGCTATCTGCCCGAAGGCATTTATAAGCCTAGCCAGAATGTGTTGGCTTTCGCCGTCCCCTTAGATTAGTTCCCTGTGCCTCTGTCCAGCAGACCCACTGAAGTGATCCCCGAGGTAAACTTCCTGTTTCCCATCCACTTGTCAAGGTTTCTTTTGAAGAGTGTTAGTGAGGAGCTCTGCATAATGTAGATTGGGATCTTGTTCCAAAGCATGGGAAGTCTCTGGGACAGGAATCTATCCCTCCAGCACATCCTATTTATTGTTGTGGTGAGGTTTAGATCCCTAGAGTGTGTGGCTCAAGGGGATAAGGTTTTCTTTAGGTGGAGCATGTCTATCAATTCTGGGTTGGACATGGCCTTGTATGTCAGGCAGAGATCACCTCTGAGTAGGCGGTATGCAACCGAGTACAACTGGAGTTTCTTCAGTCGAGCTGCATAGGGCATCTGTTTGAGGCCATTGATCCTCTTGGTAAGGTACTTCTGTGGTCTTTCCAGCTGTTGCAGGTGTCTTGTAAGGTACATCCCAAATGGGGTGTTGTACTCTAAGATGAGTCTGATGAGTGATGAGTAGAGGGGCACAATGACCACTTTTGATCTGGATGTGAACCCTTTTGTGATTAGGTGGGCCATGTAGAAGGATATTCTAACCACTTTGACAATGTGATTATCAAAGGTGAGATTACTATCTACTTGGGTACCCAGATCCCTTATTACATCTTCTGTATTTAGGGGACTGCCACATATGTGGTAGTTTGTGGGTACTTTGTTTTTTCCAAAGGGGATGATTATGCACTTTTTGGCATTTAGCTTGAGGCCATGATTTTGACACCGGGTATCTCTCAGTGAGACCCTTTTGGAGGATGTCTGTATCAGCCGGAGAGTCAATTATAACCCCTAGTTTGCAGTCGTCTGCAAACTTGGTCAGCAATAGTTCTCCTGTGCTTGTCTGTACCTCTGAGAAGTATATGCCGAACAGAGGGGTCCTAGGACTAAGCCCTGGGGAACACCACTTGTAACCGGTTTAGAGATGGACCTAGCTCCCACAACTGTCACCATGTGGGTTCTATCCATGAGCCAGTTGGCAGCCCATCTTGTGACGTAGGGGTTTATGTTCAGGCTGGCGAACTTGTCTATAATACCAGAATGGAGAATGGTGTCAAAGGCCTTAATGAGGTCTAGGTAGGCTGTGTGTACCACCTTTCCCTCGTCTATAGCCTTGGTAACTGTCTCAAAGAAGTCCACCAGGTTTACAAGGCATGATCTGCCCTTAACAAAGCCAAATTGGGTAGGGTCCAGTGTTTGGAGGTTCCCAATGTCTCTGTTAATGAGTTCCATGATGATGCACTCCATAGCCTTGCAGACCAAGCTAGTCAGGCTTATATGGCGATAGTTCCCAGAGTCTGTTGTGGCTCCACCTATGTGGAATAGAATAACCGTCACTGTGTGCCACTCTATGGATATGTAGCCTGTGGAGAGGTTGAGTTTGAACAGTGTGTTTAGGTGAGGGGTTAGTTCATCTTTTAGCTCATGTAGGACAGAGCCTGGGACACCGTCCAGTCCCATTGATGCTAAGATTTTGGCTTTGGAGAGGGCTGTTTTAACCTGAGTGTCTGTGATTTCAGGAACTCTACATTCTTCTGGTATGGTTATGGGCCCTTTTGGGGATGAGAGGGGGGTGAAGTTTGTGCTGAACCTGTCTGCCAGGATGTTGGTGATATCGGTCGGTTCAGTGTATTTTGTGCTATTCTGCACTAACTCCGAGCAGATCTGAGCATTGCCACTCAGATTCTTGACATAGGTAAAGAATGCCTTGTGGTTATCTTTGGAGTCCTTGGCAATTTTTCTTTCAAAGCTCGCCTTGGATGATTTTATGAGGGATCGTTGTTTCTTGCTGATACTGATCAGGGATGTCTTCCCTTCTTGGGATTTTACTCTTTTCTGTACTAGTTTCCTCCTTCTATTGTATAGCTTGTTTATGGCAGGGGTCCTCCAGACTGGTTTCCTTTTCTTGGAGGAGTGAGTCTTGGTTTTTCTTGGGATGGCACGATCCATGCATTCTTGTAGCTGCCCGTAGAATGCATTAGTAAAGGATTTTGCAGCTTGGACAGTGTTATCCTTCAGCATGGGGGCTTTGAAACTTTCCACCTCAGTCTTAAGTAATATGAAGTTTGCTTTTGAAAAGTTTTTCATGGTGGCTTTCTTGTCCAGAGGTGGGGGCAGAATATGGATATCCAAAGTGATTTGTTTATGGTCAGATCTAACCAGCAAGGGGTTGACCTCTGGTGTGGAACACTGATCACCCATGTTGGTGATGACCAGGTCCAATATGTTGTCACCTCTGGTAGGAGTGTTGACCAGTTGAACCAGGGCTTTTGAGTTTATAAATTCTATGAAAAGTTAGGCAAGGGAGTTAGTACTTGAGTAGTTCTCCCAGTTAATGTTTGGGTAATTGAAATCACCCAATATTAGGGTGTTTGGTAGGACCTTTATGTTTCCTAATGTTTCCAGAAATGTGGAATGGGGGTCTTGGGACATGTTGGGTGATCTGTAGCAAGCTACAATTTGAATTGCAGTTTTGCCCATTGTTAGTTGCACGTGGATGGGTTGCTTCTCTATTTTTGATCTTTGAATTTAACAGTATATCACAAAAATGGTTCAAAGTCACCAGACTAAAGACCTTCAGTTACTAAGACAAACTTGAAACTCTGTCCCTGTGCTTTGTTTGAAATAGACTTCTGTGCAGTGATATTTTATCTACCATTATGTTTATTAATGCCTCAGCCCTCCTTAATCTCTTAAACCTCCACAAAAAAAAAAAAAAAAAATGTTTCCATAAACACTCAAACTAAAGACTTGAATCCCCATCAACAAAAAAATAAGACATGCTGAAGTGATATATTCAGGGTTAGCTGAGATCCCTGGATCCAGCTAACCCTGGAACTTTTAAGAATTATTCTAGCAGGCTAACTTCCTACCTGTCAGTGATTCCCTAGCAAAATTCCATGCCACCCCGTACTCTGAAAACAAGAACAAGCATATTAACAGCTGCATACAGACAGCTGTGCTTACCTGAAGAAGCAAAGGAAACACTCAAAAAGCAAGCCACCCTGGTAGTATCGCAACATCAACAGGTTATACAACAAAAGAAAATCATGGCCAAACTATGATGTGCTATGACCACCAAGGTCAAAGTCAATCTAAACAATCCCTGAACTTGGTTTCCTACAGACTGGCATATAAAGCATCCTCTGATCCCATTCTGTTGGACCTGTTGCACATCCGTTAAACAAATAACATCAGAATTACCTGCTCTAGGGACTTAAACTTCACCTGCAAGATAAATAGGATATGTCACAGGTGGTAAGTATCTGCCCCAGAGACTATGGACTCTTACCAAGGATTGCCATCCATGTAAAGCAGAGTTCTTCAATTACTCAGTTCTAGCCTAACTTGGAACAGCAGCAAGGGAATTGGAAATTTACCCCTAGTATTGCACCTATGTGTCTTATGGACAGATGCAACCTGTAAATACGTGACTACTTATGCCTGAGCGATTGCACCTATGTGTCTTATGGACAGATGCAACCTGTAAATACGTGACTACTTATGCCTGAGCGATTGCACCTATGTGTCTTATGGACAGATGCAGCCTGTAAATGCGTGAACACTCATGTCTGAGCAATTGCACCTATGTGTCTTATGAACAGATGCAACCTGTAAATACGTGACTACTTATGCCTGAGCGATTGCACCTATGTGTCTTATGGACAGATGCAGCCTGTAAATGCGTGAACACTCATGTCTGAGCAATTGCACCTATGTGTCTTATGGACAGATGCAACCTGTAAATACGTGACTACTTATGCCTGAGCAATTGCACCTATGTGTCTTATGGACAGATACAACCTGTAAATGCGTGAACACTCATGTCTGAGCAATTGCACCTATGTGTCTTATGGACAGATGCAACTGGTAAATACGTGACTACTTATGCCTGAGCGATTGCACCTATGTGTCTTATGGACAGATGCAACCTGTAAATACGTGACTACTTATGCCTGAGCGATTGCACCTATGTGTCTTATGGACAGATGCAGCCTGTAAATGCATGAACACTCATGTCTGAGCAATTGCACCTATGTGTCTTATGGACAGATGCAACCTGTAAATACGTGACTACTTATGCCTGAGCGATTGCACCTATGTGTCTTATGGACAGATGCAGTCTGTAAATGCGTGAACACTCATGTCTGAGCAATTGCACCTATGTGTCTTATGGACAGATGCAACCTGTAAATACGTGACTACTTATGCCTGAGCAATTGCACCTATGTGTCTTATGGACAGATGCAACCTGTAAATATGTCACTACTTATGCCTGAGCGATTGCACCTATGTGTCTTATGGACAGATGCTGCCAGTAAATGTGTGACCACCCATGTCTGAGCTTATATCTAACCCTTAAAGTTACCCTGTGGTTTCAAAACATGGAGTAACATTTGGGGAAACATAGCTAGACTTAAAATGGCATCCTTGGATGATTAGCTGAGTAATCTTCTGAGAACCTATAGTTGTTGCACCAACTGGGATGTGCTATATAAAAAGTAAAGTGCTACTCTCACTTGCCTTAAGACAAACCTTAATGATTAAATAAGTGCCCTTAAATAAACCCCCTTCCTGACTTGTTTTTCCTCCAGGAGGCAAAAGATGTCCTATGAGGATGAGTGTTGACAAGGACTAACTCTGTTGTATACTGTGCAAATCTGTGAATCTATAAATATGTGCAGCGGCCTGCGGCCAGCAATTTCATTTTTTTCCTAATCATAGTAATAGGACATGGATAGCCACAGTGTTGTGTTGGCAGTATCTAGTCACATGTTACTATAACTAGACACTACAAACAAATTGTGCAGTCTGAGTGCATGTGATTAGTAACAGCCAATCATGGTGCTCTCTTGGCAATCTCTAATAAAGTAAGTTTTTTTATTATTTTATTTGCAACCACCACCCCCAAAGTCCCCAAAAAAAAAAGACCATTTTTTTCAATGGAGTCCTGGAAAGCTCCAACACACAGATAGATTAGGTACAAAAAAAAAGATTAATAATAATTAAGAGTAGAAGTAGAAACATTTGAGCTCAAGCTTCAATTCAAGAAGTAAACAAAACAAACACAATGAGGATTAATGTGAAGTAAATAAACTGAGACAGTAACGTGTTTTACATTACAGAGAAGTTATTCAGAAGGAACATAAGCTTGTTAGGTAAAGTTAAGTATCATAAGCGTAAAAGTAGCTATTTCATTACAGACTGCCAGGAATTGTACAATTGTGGATTTTCAGAAATAGTTTTTCCCTTTGCAGGTAAATGTTTTTTTAAGTGTGGCAGAACACCAGATAAAACTGTGGGCACTGAAAACAATAGAGTCTGCCCACAGCATAATCCATTTGCATGCTTTTTTATTTACTTTTGCCACATTGGGGGAGGGGGTCTCTGCATACTTCTCAACTTCTTTGATCAAGAATTCTAGGTAATTGGCTAGTTATAAAGTGACCCCACAAGGGCAGCCAGGCTAGTAATAACCTATGAACCTATGTATGCCTCAACAATTGTTACCAGCTTACAGTTCTCTCAGCTAGCAAAATTGGAGCACTTGTATAATAACGCTGTAAAGTCTGCAAGTAACGACTTTTACAGAACACATCACCGTATTACACTTCAATCCCTTCACTGCCTGGAACTTCCTGATCTTTTTACCTACACTGCCATTAAGACTGACCACAACATCCTGTACAGCCCATACAGATGCACTCCCACTAGCAGAACGTTTAACCTTTACGCACCCAATAGAGACTCACGTAAGCTAAGCCAACACATACGACCTACTCAGAAATGAGACTCACGTAAGCTAAGCCAACACATAGGACCTACTCAGAAATCTAAACTTTGCAATAGTGTCCATTGATAGTCTGTATATGTTGCAAAGCTATGAAACTCTCTCCAAACAAACATTATAAATATCTCAGCTGCTGGTCCTGCACTTATAATATGCCCATTACTTAGCCCCCTTCTTAGGCTAATCATTTCTCGTCTGTATTTTAAAAATCCCAGTATTATCAAAGCTATCAACAAAATAATCCTGGCTCTTGTACCTGCACATTACTAAATCCCAGCCTCATGCAGCCAAATCAAGTATCATAAAATCCTTATGCGTTCTCACCTGTTTGCATGTCTCAGGTGAATAACTGCTTTGATATAATATGCACAAGCCTCATCTGCTATCTGTATACTAAAATGTTATAGTGCAAAATAAGCATAAATTTATGTTATGTTGTATATTTTTTATTGCTAGCTTATGCCAGTTACCTCTGAAGAAGTATGTAGTGTGGAGCTTTTCTCCCCTGGCCTTTGTTCAAAAGGGCTTTGTTCAGTCAGACTTTCCTGGTAATCAAAGGCTAATAACTAACTAACTAAATAAATAAACAAAGCCATCAAGACCAGTTTATTATATATGGAATACTTGCAATAGATTGTCTTGAATGAAGTCAGCAGTTATCAGTACCAACACACAATAACACAACTCTTAAACAAGCTATTCCAAGGCCCAAGTAATCCATACGGACCTGATGACAGGCCAGCATGCAGACAGACCACACCATTCCAGGGATTCTGGCCTGTCACATTCTGACTGAGTGGAATATCCACAGTTGTCCACTGGAACACTTGATCACTGCCCAAGTCCAGTGTTGTAGACAGCTTGCTTTCACATTTGTGAACCTTAAGACTGGCCCAGAGAAGAAACAGAAAAGAGTGAAACTGGGGAAAACCCTGTACAGTGACAACCCCAAGAGATGAAAATGGGAGGGAGCGACGGGAGTGTTGAGCTGCTACACAGAAACTGATAGTGCAAGCCCGTGGACAAGTCAGTAAATACTGCCATATCCTTCTGAGCTTAAATGTCACTATCTCATATCCAGTGCTGGTATAGAGACAAATGAGTCTGCACCACAAACTTCATTTGTTCCCTGTCTCCACCTCACCTCACATAAAGACAAAGTACTTCAAAGTCATTGTGACCAGTTCAATTTATTTTTATTGGAAGAAAGGGATAGACTGTAGATGAGGAGATTTATTTTAATTTATATTTTATATTTTACCTAAGGTTTATACTATTTGTTGGAAGAATAAGATCGATTGAAGGGAGGCAAACTTTAGCCATCCCAGGGGTCCTAGTCGGGTATAATTTCATAGAGAGACCATACATAGGATACTCCAGAGCTTATTTGAAACCATTCATTGTTGGTTTGTGATTTATTGTGAAACTGCTTGGTAAGAGAAGTTTTATTTGATTTGTATCTTACTTTTTGCCTCTTATTTTCACTGTTATATTTAGGTACATCTGTGAGTGACAGTGAGCAGAAGATATTACCGAAAGGGCATCCATAACTTTCGTGTGTCTGGCACAACTGGTACAGAAGTCAGAATGACTTTCTTCTCCTTGTACCAGGTTAGTTCAGTATACTGAATGTCACTTGTCTCATGCATTCAAAAGAGATGATGAAGTGGTGTATGGGTTCAAGATATTTATTGTATATAAACATTGTCAGGAACTGTAAATAAAACATGTATATTTGGGTCTATATTAAATCAGCGAACACTTAAAATAGCGAATGCTGATTTATCGACCCTTCAAGAGCGAAAGCTGACAATCCCGAAGACACAGAACAGCAATTTTTTCCCCAGGGAAAAAAAAAACGCTGGGCTGTTTTCGGGACTTTGCCATTTCCTCCACTGTGGTGCGATCTCGGAGTTGGTATATTTAAGTAGGGGTATTCCCCCCACATTGGGGGGGGGGTGTGGGGGGCAAATGTCCTCACTTTATTTTATGTTTTGAACTTTTTTTTTTTTTTTTTGGAACAGTGATTTTTTTTTTCCCCTGGGAAAAAAATCTCTGTTCCGTGTCTTCGAGATTGTCAGCTTTCGCTTTTAAAGCGTCGCTAAATCAGCATTCGCTATTTTAAGCATTCACTGATTTAACATAGACCACTATACTCAAGTTAACTGATATTACTTCAAACACAGTCACATGTGCATCTCCATTCATGACTGCATTCACTCTGACTGACTGTACAAAATGGCGCTATTCTCGCACGTGCTCAGTACTTATATGTACATGCTATCTAGCTACAGTGGCTGAATAGGAACAATACACTCAATGATGTACACTTCATTTAATATTTGTTTGCATATTGTTTGCATGGTTTCCTCATATAATTTTACTTAAATTGCTAATAGTTATAATTTTTTGAATTACAAAGTCACTGATTTTGATTTTGCTAGTTTTAAAATGATTTAATTGCTTGTAGCTGAGGATGGATTCATTAAATGACGTCATTCATGATTTGCCAAAGCACAGGTGTCCTGCCTAACATACTAAATGCTCCTGATAACATTGGAGACTCGTGTTCCTCTTGTCAAAAGCTGGATGATTTGCTTGCTACTGTTAATAGTAACTGTAGATGTACTGAAGATGATTGCACTTGTGTAACTGGCACAACTTAGAAAACTGTGATTACATATATTACTGACTGGGCTTATGAGATAACTAATATCACGCAAAGTACAAATATAACACGTTCAGGAAATGAAATGCCAACTGACAGTAAAGATCGCTCATCCTGTATAAAACTTGATATTAGCAATGACAACTTCGGAATTCAGGATACAAGTATATAGCAATATGGGGGTTTAGGACATGTAGAAGAAAATATGAAAAGAAAGAGAGAGGAAGTGATAACAACCAAGTAGGAAGAAAACGGCATTGATTAATATCTAGAATGCAACGAGAAAATGTAGTGAAAAGGACGTTGCTTTGATACGTAGCACTCAGATTGCAACGAATGACATTGTTCAGATAACATTCAGTCTACAGAAAATTACATCACTTTCCAAACAGAGACGGTAGAAAAAAAAGAGGCAAGGGGTAAAGTATAAGGAAGAAATCAAACCGGAACTTGGAGTTTACTGTAAGAAAACACGAGAAAGAATGAAGCTGACAACGTGACTCGAGCTCTGGAAATTCAAAGACAACTAGACAATAATTATATGCTTCTAAACACAATAATAAGTGAAAACAGTGAGATTAGTAAGACAAAGGTGATGAAGATCATTGGTGATGAAGATCATTCCTTCGTATCAACTGACAGAGCAGATATTACTGAATTAGAAGTGGGAGAGCCTTCAGATCTAGTTAGAAATTATATACTCGTAACTGGATATTCGATTACTAGAAGAACTGGTACATCTGCAGGGAGGAGAATGGATATTGAATACTGTTACACTGAAGGAGAACAATGCAGGATGTGAGCAGGGCATTATAATGCCTTAATGTCAGGACATAGGGAGCTGATTTTGTTCATGTTGGTACAAATAATCTCATCTTCAACAACCCCCTGACTGTTAGCAGAGGACTGACAGCCATCTTAAACAGCACACTTTGTACAGGTGTTAGGACGTACTTTTCACAAATCACATATAGAAAAAGAGAGTCAGGTCAGCAGGCATGGAAAGAGTTTTGGGTAAATGAAAGTCACTTGTAACTGAAGTCTAGTACCTGATTGGAATACTGTGGGCAGATCTTCTTCACAGGGATCTGCTGGATCTTTCCTTGCCTTGTGTCTCACTTTCTTGGGGACAGTATCTAAGATCACCATATAAAAGGAACCACCACCGCAAAAACAGTGAGATCAGTGGATGGAATTCATGTCTAGGCTCTCCAAAACACTCCACCTGTTACAGTAAAGACCTCCAGACCTACTCGGAAAGTGAAGTGACAAGTGACAATTAAGGCTTAGTGAAGTATAATGACCCTCTTGCAAAATAACAAAATCTTAGTCCACAGACCCACCATGTACCACAAAAAGAGAGACAGAGAAAAGATATGATCAACAAAAGAACCTTGAGAATACAAGAACCAAAATGAAACTCAAGTGGCAGAGCTAAAAGGCTGTACCCCACCCACACACATTTTTGTCACACTCTGTCCCTCATGATATTCTGACAGACACAATAGCTTACAATCAAAATGTTGAGGTGGCTTTCCTTGACAGTTGGAAGGATGAACATGGAGTGGCAAAGAGGCAAAACTATGAATGCAATTCCTGTCAACTGTCAATCGTCGATCAGGAGATTGTGTTTATAGTTTGGAGCATCGGTATTTTGAAAGGCATCGCACTACAGTGGGGATCAGGAAAATGGGTCTATAGTATAACATCGAAGTTTGTAAACATTGAATGTTATAATATCGAACCCTAAACACCGAAATCCGCAAACATCGAACAGTCAGAATAGAGATTTTTTTCCCAGGGAAAAAAAAAATTGCTATTCCGAGAAACATACACACAACACAAACACACAAGAAAAACAGCAATCCGCACTCATACACTTAAAATTCTACACCTAAACCTAAACTAAACTTTACATACACTACCAGCTATCCACTTACCTTAACCCAACCCTAACCCTAAGGTCCATCACTATCACACACTCACCCACACCCTAACCCTAACTCACCTAACCCGTCCCTAACCCTAACCTACACATAACCGCACACTTACCTGACCCATGCCCTAACCCTAACTCACCTAACCCGCCCCCTAACCCTAACCTACACACAATCGCACACTTACCTGACCCGCACCCTAACCCTAACATCCACACAACCGCACACTTACCTGACCCGGTCCCTAACCCTAACTCACCTAACCCGCCCCCTAACCCTAACCTGCACACAATCGCACACTTACCTGAACCCGACCTGTAATGTTCCAACATATCGAACGCTGAAAACAGTGAAGCCACAGCAACAGCCCACTGAATTCTTTCCCTGGGAAAGAATTCAGTGTCCTGCACCTTTGCTGTTTTCAGTGTTCGACAAAACTGGTTCGATATTATAACATTTGAACTTTATAAAATTCGATGTTATAATTTAGACCCCAGGAAAATTACCTTTTCTTCACTGTAGTGTGATCTTGGAGTTAGAATATATAAGTAGCAGGGGGTGTGGGGAACTTTCCCCCTGCAAACTGGTAAGACATTTTCTGCCTCTTAATGGATGTTTTTTTCAGGATGGTGTGTGATCACATGTCAATTCTTTCCTTTGAAGGAATCGACATTCTGAGCAAGCATCATGATTTTATTTCGTTGTTCCAGGTCAAGGGTTGTGAATGGTCGAGGGAAGCTACCTCAACAATTTGATAGTAAATAAGAGAAACACAATTGCACTACCCATGGCAGAATGAAGAATGAGCTTTGGATTTCATAAACTTACATGCAGGTGTCAGCATATCCTCCTATCAAGAACAACTATGGACATGTGTAGAACCACCAATGACCATAAATGGAACAGATTCAAAACCATTACTATTCTGAGACAACAGGGTTCACTGAGTAAAGGACTATGAAAGCCATAGCCCTCCTGTCAAGAACAACATCCAGCCCTAGCCACAACAAGCAAAAAATCCCAAAAGACCCTTAAATAAAGAAGTTACCACAATGCCTTGAACTGATTAAATAACATGTTGTTCTTCTTTTTTATTTATTTTCCTGATGAAAAGGAACTGATGAAAAACACCCACCTGTCTAGTCATGGGCAAGTAGCATGGACCATTCCTTGAGCTTAAGGCTGTGGGAGGATGGAATAATGGTTAAGGAGCTTACCTTACAGACACAAGGTGCAGGGTTTGATTCTCACAGGGGTAACTGACTTGGCTTAAAATGGCCCACAAGGCCAGCTAGCCTAGTGCTAATCTATGAACATATAAATGTCATTAGCTCATTCCCTTTAGTGGCACTAGGAAGACTGAGCGTGCACCCCAACATTCATTTGTAAAACCAAACTATACTAAGCAAATCCAGAGTTGTTTCTGTCTGAGATGTCACACAGGGAATGTGGCAAACACCATGCCACCCCCATCTATTTCTATAGCGTAGAATTGTTTCAGCATCAAATATCATTTTTCCACCCTTGTTTGAGCCTTGAGAAAGTTCCCCAGTTCCCAGCTGCACAACAAGAAATTAGCTTGTGCAGTGATAAGGACTGCCTCTCAGGTTTTGCATTGGATACTCCTGCTTTTACTTTATATTCATTTAGCAACCTTCTCATCCTTATCTATTTATTTATTTATTTATTTAATTGGGTTAGTCTGACTGAGCGTTTGGCTCATTTTCAACCGAGACCCGGGGAGAAAAGCGCCTCAGAGAATACAATGTAACAAAGTTCCATTACAGTCAGCAAATAAGTTACTATCAGGTTACAATAGCATATGAAATGATTAAAGAGGAGCATGATTGTTTTTTAGGTAAAGACAGCATATATGCAATAATTGGATGGAGAGAGGCTCTGCAGTGCAATAAAATTTAACAAAGAATCAGTTACATTCAGCAAAATTTACAACTGGGTTATAATGGCATAGTAAATTAGCAATACCTGTGTTATGGTTGATAGGCACAAGCCGATGAAAGAACACAAAACTGAAAACTGGTTGCAAGAAGGAAGGTACCAAACACAAAACATAGGAACAAGCAGTTTAATCCAAAATGAAGCACTTTTCGCCACAGTAAATACTGTGACTTCTTCAGATAAAAACAACATTGAGAGCATGCCCTTAAGTAGTCAGTGAGCAGTAGTTAATTAGTTATGTAATTAACCAATATTAGTTAATCAGTTCATTTCATTCTTCTTGACAACAAATTGAAAACTAGCACTCATAGAAACTACAGTTTCTAAAGACTACAAAAGTGTCATAAACACATTTAGACACACCAACATGTAAAACTCAAACCCTAACCCTACAGAAGAAACAATACTAAATGTTCTTATATACCATAAAATACCTGTACAATTAATACATACTTTACATGAATTCTATACATAAAACCCTATCTAGTAAGGCTTTTTAATTTCAGAATGCATACAATAGAACATATTTGATTTAGACCTGGATACTGCCCTGCATTTATGTACAACTGCCATAAATGTCATCACAGGAAGATAGCAATGACAACGGCAATCTAACGTTGCTTATTGGTCTATTGGCCCAACGGATAGAAGACCTTACGGACAAGGTGAACTACTTGTCCAACCCTTGCCCTAATATATTTTTTATTTTTTATTTTTATTTATTTAACATTTGTTGACTGGGAAAGTCCGATTAGGTTCCACAGATCCTGTTTTCAGCAGAGGCCCTGGGAGAAATGCTCCAGAAGCATGTCTTTAGAATGTTGGAGGAAACCAGAGTACCCGGAGTAAACCCACGCGAATGCAGGGAGAATATGCAGACTCCACACAGAAGGCACCCCAGCCGAGAATCAAACCAGAGAACCTCTTGCTGCGAGGTGACAGTGTTAACCGCTGCACCACTGCGCCACCCATCATACTACAGCAACACAAGGTAACTCAACTAATGTTGTCACCAATACTATACCATCTATTTCTGGCATTAATAATGCCAGTATTCTGCTTGCTGACAATGTTTGTTTACCTCAGCGTCCCAGCGGAAACCGAACTGCACACATTCAAACTGTTAATAATAATTCTCTGGTTTGAAATGGTTCCTTGGGGCTTATTGGTTCTCCAGATGCACGTTCATGGCTCAATGAGCCTTTAAACTTGTTTGCAGAGGAAAGTGAACAGGAGTTACTGGCTGGAGAAACATCAAGTACAAAAAATATAGTTTCCAACCTGCAGAAACTGGAATCATGTATGCTTAAACATGAAAAGTTACAGTTGGAAATTAGCTATTTCCGCCAATGCATAAGTGAGAATATTGTCCTGAAGGGGCTGAGAAGGTGTCAGTATCCCACTGGTCTGGAGGAGGGGGTCAGTGTTTCACCAAGAGCTCATCGAACTCTTTAACAGACAAGAGATCGAACTATTGCAGGCATGTGTAAACATTACCAACGATCCATCGACAAGTTGATGGAAGAATCTACTGACCTTGATGCAGCTATTAGAGCCAGTAATGATTTTCAAAGATACCAGTATGACTACAATAGGACTTTCTGTAGTATAGAACAGTTCATTAACAAATCAAAGTCTATCAAAATAAAAAAGTTGAACAGAGACCGGGCAGCGTATAACAACAAATCAGCATACCCGAAACCACCCACATCTCAGCAGTGGAACCCTACAGGCCAAGAGAGTAGCAGGGGTGTGTCTACTATGACTGAGGTCGACAACCTTGATTTTCATGACCAAGAGGTGGCAGCACAGACTGTACCTCGTTGGAGTGAAAGGATCCACCAGCAACAAAAATCATACTACAATACATCTAATAATGATAGCTTACACAATAGCGAAAATATTCAGAACCGTTCACTAAACCACAAGCCCCAGCAACCAGCACATTACCAGAATCAGAGGAATAACAAGAAGGGGAACAGAACGACGAGGTAAACGTTGATGCAGGTAGCAGTTTTTGTAAATTTCTTTACAACAAAGAGAATGACTTTATTATCTACAATTTCTCTGGCCTGACTATAGATGGAGCCTTAGTGGAGCTATTTGCTAAAGGGTTGACTTTTGTGCCATATTATCGAGCAAACCTTGCCTCTTCACTTACAGACCTAAAACTGTTTGTGCATAAACTTAACCTAAATCTCACCTTAGGTGAAAATACTACCAGAAAAGATGAGTTCCATATTCCTAGTACATTTAATCCACCCTTACACCCAATCTTAGACCTGTTTGAGCAAATTTGTGAGTTGGACTTCAGGAATGAATTGGTGAAAAATAAAACCAACAAGAATTTTGTAAGAAATATTACTGTAAGAGAGAGGCACTTATTAGATGAATTGAAAACAGTCGGTTTGAGAATAATAAAACCTGACAAGGGACGGGGACTGGTTATGATGAACATCAGTGACTATAGTACTAGAATGCTACAAATACTCAACTTACAAAGAATTGTATAGAAATGAGTAAAATACAGCTAAATCCTACATATTAAATCTTTTATATACAAATTGTTCACTGAAAGCAGAATAGATATTAATCTATTCAACTATTTATCTATGCCAGTGCCCAGAATACCTAATATCATTGGGATACCTAAAATGCACAAAGATATAAGCAACCCTTCCTTCTGACCACTAGTTGATGCCAGAAATAGCATAACGTATGCATGTGCAAAATATGTGGATTCTGTGCTACAAAAATATGTAACTAGTGAGAAACAAATTTGCAAAGACTCTTGGTCGTTCCTACACTGTCTAAATAATACAAAATGACAATAGTTACAATTTTTTAACAGTAGATGTTAAGGACTTGTATACATCCATCCCACACATGGAGGACATAGAGGGAATTAACTACATTCTGAGAATCAAGGGCATACGTAATGATACAATAAGTTTGCTTAGTGAACTATTGGACATTATTTTGTCCAATAACTACGTAATCTTTGACAAAAGATTGTTTTTACAACTATCAGGGAAAGCCATGGAGTCCCTGTGTGGTGCCAGTTTCGCCAATTTATTAATGGCTGACTGGGAACATGAATTTGTCCTACAGAACAACTGGGACCAAGACAAGGTACACTACTACACTAGATTCTTGGATGACATCTTCATGGTGATAAGGGGTGACAATGACACAACTAATTCAATTGTCAGTTACTTTAATGAGACAACTGACTTTTTGCAGTTTACATCACAATTTGGTGCAAATTCCATATCATACTAGGATATTCTGATTTGTAAAGATACAACCAGTGAATGCTACAAAGAACATATATATAGAAAAAAAACTTATTCTAATAGTTCTTGCACTTTTCTAGCTGTCACCCCTACCACCAGAAGAAGTCAGGAGTAAAAGGACAGTTGGTCAGGGCAGCTAGGATGACCTCCCTAAATAGAGACTTCTACTTAGAATGTAACAACTTGAAGGAGATGTTCACTAGGAGGGGTTACCCTATACAGATGTTGAATCTGCTCATTGAAGAGGTGATTCACAAGCGTACGAACAAAGTGTACAAACCTATTTTAAGTCAAAATTGAATTGATACACCCACTGATACTATACGTATACATATTGAAGGGAACACCAACAGTAATGTACTCCAGACTTTTAGTAATTTTAATAATTTCATTATTTCATTCAGTGTAGATGCTCTTGACTTGTGTGGGATCATCAGGAAGAACTGGACACTACTACGGTCGGACACCATGATAAGTAAGAAAGTGGCTCACACACCTAACAACTGAACGCTACACAAATAATAACCTCAATGTGTAATATATAAACCTAACAACTGAACACTACACAAATAATAACCTCAATGTTTAATACATTAACAACTGAACGCTACACAAATAATACCCTAATTATTTAATACATAAACCTAACAACTGAATGCTACACAAATAATAACCTCAATGTGTAATATATAAACCTAACAACTGAGCGCTACACAAATAATAACCTCAATGTTTAATATATAAACCTAACAACTGAAAGCTACACAAATAATAACCTCAATGTTTAATACATAAACCTAACAACTGAATGCTACACAAATAATAACCTCAATATTTAATATGTAAACCTAACAACTGAATGCTACACAAATAATAACCTCAATGTTTAATACATAAACCTAACAACTGAGTGCTACACAAATAATAACCTCAATGTTTAATACATAAACCTAACAACTGAACGCTACACAAATAATACTCACAATGTTTAATATATAAACCTAACAACTGAACGCTACACAAATAATACTCACAATGTTTAATACATAAACCTAACAACTGAATGCTACACAAATAATAACCTCAATGTTTAATACATAAACCTAACAACTGAACGCTACACAAATAATAACCTCAATGTTTAATGCATAAACCTAACAACTGAACGCTACACAAATAACCTCAATGTTTAATATATAAACCTAACAACTGAATGCTACACAGATAATAACCTCAATGTTTAATATATAAACCTAACAACTGAACGCTACACAAATAATAACCTCAGTGTTTAATATATAAACCTAACAACTGTACGCTACACAAATAATAACCTCACTGTGTAATATATAAACCTAACAACTTAACGGTACACAAATAATAACCTCAATGTTTAATATATAAACCTAACAACTGAATGCTACACAAATAATACTCTCAATGTTTAATACATAAACCTAACAACTGAACGCTACACAAATAATACTCTCAATGTTTAATACGTAAACCTAACAAATGAACGCTACACAAATAATACTTTCAATGTTTAATGCATAAACCTAATAAATGAAAGCTACACAAATAATAACCTCAATGTTTAATACATAAACCTAACAACTGAACGCTACACAAATAATACTCTCAATGTTTAATATATAAACCTAACAACTGAACGCTACACAAATAATAACCTCAATGTCTAATATATAAACTTAACAACAGAATGCTACACAAATAATAACCTCAATGTTTAATACATAATCCTAACAACTGAACGCTACACATATAATAACCTCAATAATTAATACATAAACCTAACAACTGAATGCTTCACAAATAATAACCTCAATGTTTAATATATAAACCTAACAACTGAACGCTACACAAATAATAACCTCAATGTCTAATATATAAACTTAACAACAGAATGCTACACAAATAATAACCTCAATGTTTAATACATAAACCTAACAACTGAACACTACACAAATAATAACCTCAATGTTTAATATATAAACCTAACAACTGAACGCTACACAAATAATAACCTCAATGTTTAATATATAAACCTAACAACTGAATGCTACACAGATAATAACCTCAATGTTTAATATATAAACCTAACAACCGAATGCCTAAACACATATATTAAACTAAAGGAAATGTATATCATTGTACTTATTACTGCTGCAACCAGTACTTCAAACTCTTAGCAGCATAGCAATTGCATTCAGATATTCCATTGCATTGTACTCTGACCTACTGCTAATGACATTCTGCATTCTACGTTCCCTGAGACTATATTTGCTCTTCCTAGGTGAAAACGTGCTACCAGACCTCATCAGTAAGCAGAAATCCTTGTTGCTATCCAGTCGTACGAACATGTACGAGTATATTAGGCGACATTTACTTTTATATACGTTATGAATGCAAGTGATTAACATTCCTTAATAATACTCTCCTTTATAATGTATCATAGGTATAATTCATGTCTTATGTGTTTAAATGTAGGACAAAGTTAGAGGTTGGATTTGTGAGTGTAGTGTGCTGTTTGAAAACATATTCAAATGCAGTATGGCTAACTGTGATCTTTCCAATTAAAAGTTTTTGATATTTTCACATCTTGACGTTATCAGTTTTCGCTTTTTCGATTTTTATGTTTTAGCATTCAATGTTGTCAGCATTCGATATTATGATATACACGCGAGTTTTGCATGTGGGTGTGTCTAAATGTGTTTGTGACACTTTTGTAGTCTTTAGAAACTGTAGTTTCTTTGAGTACTAGTTTTCAATTTGTTGTCAAGAAGAATGAAATGAGATGATTAACTAATATTGGTTAATTACCTAGCTAATTAACTACTGCTCACTGACTACTTAAGGACATGCTCTTAATGTTGTTTTATCTGAAGAAGTCACAGTATTTACTGTGACAAAAAGCGCTTCATTTTGGATTAAACTGCTTGTTCTTACGGTTTGTGTTTGGTGCCTTCCTTCCTGCAAGCAGTTTTCAGTTTTATTGTTGATAGGTTTAGAGAGGTTGTATACAGAAGTAGGAATGAAGATATAGGGAAGTAAAGAGGTGATGTCCAAGATGACAGACAGGTTGAAGTAGATGATTTAATGGGAAACAGTGTGATATAGTTTAGATGAGGTAGAGGAGGAATATAGAAGAGGGAGGGAAAAAGAAAGAGTAGATAGAAGGAAGGAAGTGGAGGGAGCACAAAGTCAGAAGTAAACTTGGGGTAAGGAGGACTAGAGGTCTAGTAGAAAGGGCACATAACTATGGATATGAACTATCCTGTTATCTCTGCAGCCAGCTTGGTTGATATGGGCATCATAAAACAATGTAGCAGTTGCCTTATGTTTACTGACAACCAACTAATTATTAAACTGATAAGGTATATGAGATGGGTAACTGCACAATGTCACTGGAGGCAAAACTCTCACATACATGATATCAGTCAGGTTGTCAGTAATACATACACTACACCTACCACATGCAGTAAGGGTGAGAAACATAAACCCACATATGCTGAGACTCATAAATGTAATCCCAAAGACCTCCCAGATATTGCACCTACAACAAATATCCTCAGCAGCCCCAAAAGCACTCCATCAAAACAACACCCATCACAACACATACAGCCATATCCCACAGAGTCTCAGCTTCTAAGCCCATAAAGCAATTCACCAGGAAACTGGTAATAGGAGACTCCATTGTGAGACATGCAGATGTTCCACTCTCCAGGCTAAGGAGGAAGTCATGGTCAGTTGCCTATCATGGGCCAGTATCTATCATCTCACACATGTTCTCAGGTCATTGGATCACAAGTTCTCCTCCTCTCAGTTACAGTCCAGTAAGTATATATGATCTGAGATATGCCCCCCTGGACATCATGAAGAGGGATATGATGGAGCTCTCGGATTGTGTGCCCCAGGCCAGTATAACCCTAGCCTTGAGCAGCATTCTACCTTCTCTGTGGATGAAGCCACAATATGAAAAGAAGTAGACCGACTTAATAACTGGCTTGGTTTTTGGTGTAACTCCAAGGTGGTATAATATTTGTCAGTACAGGAGGATATGCTCAAAACACTACACTGCTTTGCCAGGGATATCTATACCTCTCTACTCTAGGCTTTCAAACATTGCCTAAACCATTTCCTCCACATCTGTGCCTTTTTTATGCAATGCAAAACTGAGAGACATTCTGACATAGCAAAACCAACCCTAGAAAATCTAAATGTGCAACTGCTTAGTGCCAGGAGTCTAAGAAAGAAACTCCATTCCCTCTAAACTGTTCTCACCCTGCAGAATACAGATATTTGTGCAGTTACTGAGATGTGGTTTGAAGTCACAGAGTGTACCCCAGTAGTCCAAACTACAAAGCTTTCCACACATTTAAACCAGCTACTGCACAGGCAGGGATTAAAGGTGGAGGTATCGCGATTTACATCAAAAGCAAACATACCTCAAGGCTGGTCAAATATGGTGACTTGCTTTTGCTTCTCTGTGCCCTAATTACAACAGGAAAAGGTCCATATCATGTCCTTGCAAGCTTTAGGTCTCCCTCTAAGACCCAGGAAGTCCATAATATATACTTAAGCTTAATGGAGACACTGTACCCAATGCCAAATTCATGGGTGACTTTAACTACTCCACTATAAATTGGGAATGATTAACAACCCCAGACTTGCAGGTCCAGAGACTCCTGGACTTTGTCAACATAAACACCCTGTACCAAATAGTCGAAACATGCACTAGGGGAGTGAACATTCTGGATCTGTTTCTCACTAACATGGAAGAAGGCTGCACACACCCTAGTGTAATATCTCCTCTGATATAGTCGGACAATAAAACTGTATATTTGAAATAAAGGCTCTGCTAGAATTAAATCCCTTTGACATATATTTGAAAGAACTGGTCAAAAAAAAGGAGGAAGTTAAGTAGAGGCATTTGATTACTTTATGTTTTACTGCCCAATGGTATGTTATATTCTTCTACCTCCTGCAACTTTCCTTCTGCCTGCAGTGAAGAAATCCAAAGTTACTTGATAACTATATTGTATTTTAGTGCTTTGATAATGTTGCTACACCTGTTAATCTTATCTCTTCTTTAATTATGTTTTGAACTTTAAATGTGTACATTAATGGTTAAAAAATAAATAAATAAATAAAATAAAACCCAGAACCTCTGATAACCCTGGAACATTTGGAAACTTTTGTAAGGCAAACTTCATACTATTAGATGATAACCGGGCAAAATGACAAAGGCCCCAAACTCTGAGAAATATTCTGCCTATGCAGAATTGTTCAGAGATCCTGTACAATCCTGTTAACAGATGCATACAGACAGCTGTGCTTACCAGAAATAAGCAGCAGAACAGACTCAAAACCAAATAACCCTGATGGAATCCTAACATCAATAGGTTGTATAACAAAAGGAAGAAAGTCATGGCAAAAATTAGGGAGTGCAATGCTCAGCAGGATAAAGGTTATCTCATGAATCTAAGAAAGCAGCTTGCAGGGTAGATCAAGTCTACCAAAGCTAAATTTGATGTAAAAATAGCCTCCCAGGCCAAGGACACCCATAAGTCTTTCTTTAGCTATGTCCACAAAGACCACAACCTCAGAGGCAGTACACAAAAATGTGCAGAACATTTTGTAAATGGAGTCACCTGTTGTTGAAGGATGTAGGAGGCCACAAAAACATCACAAAAACTGATAGGCCAAAAGAGAGCCATAGACTATTGTGGATAAGAAAGAAATTATGTATTGTTACTATTATGCAAGAAGCCCAGAATTTCCGGACAGCAGATATACAAATAAATTAAGAGAGAAATTAGAGGAAAGAAAATACTTGCACAAGAAAAACTGTCAAAAGCTTCAAATGCAAATTTGTTTTCATTAATATAACAAATTCATGAAAAACATTATATACCCCAAGAAACCTTGGGCCGTTTGGAAAAAAAAACTGAGGAAGTGCAAAAATATAAAGAACAAAATCTAGATATTTTTGAAAGGTATAAAAAAGAAATATGGGCATGGGAAACAGAGATCTGATATAGTACAATATTTATACAAAGGAGAAAGCCAAATTAATCAATATAAAAAAAGCAGCCCCAAAAATATTTGAAGAGAAATACAGGCAAAGTCAACCAGAAATGGAAAATTTCACAACACAGAAATAAGATCGCAAAGATAATGTAGAACAGAAGATTAGTAAAGTAGAAGTTAAAAAAGTAGCAGAATTTATGGAATACCTGCAAAGCGAAGGATTTACTGTAGAAAGTTTAACACAGGTTATATCACAGCATGATGGAACAATGAGTCCACAAGTAAGGAGAAACAGGAGGATCAGCAGACATATGAAGAAAAAATGGACATGAGAAAGAAAAAGAGATTTAATATGGTGCAATATTTATGCAAAGGAGAAAGCCGAACTAATCAATACAAAAAGAGCAGCACCAAAGACACCTGAAGAGAAATACAGGCAAAGGCATCCAGATGTGAAAAATTTTACAGGACAAAACAAATAAGAAAACAATAAGGGAAAATAGAAACTTGGAATGGTAATGGAGAAATTAAAGAAATGGAAATTGTGATTATGGATTACCTACAAAGTGAAGGATTTAGTGTAGAAAATCTAATTCTGAGAACACCACAGCAGGATAGAATAATGTATCCCCAAATTAAGGAGAAACCAGTGAAACAGGAAACATCTGGTCAGTTGCCATATGAAGATACTTTGGAACTTTCAGTTGGAAACCAGTAAAAAGGTTCAGGTGGAGTTGCACAGAAAGGGAAGGAACAGGAAACTGTAAAATCTGACACAGTTAATGTGGAATGACAGACCAATGAATTCCCATATGAAAGAGCAACAAATGAAATAGGATGACACTGAAGACAATATGACACAGGAAGATGTCTGGAACTTTCTGTATAATTCCAACATGGTGCCTGTTTTTTCATCCACTCATTTGACGTTTTTAAGTGTAAAGACTTTTCATCTTCTAGATTTTGTGGATGATTTAAAACTATATAGTCTGTCAGATGAGGAACTGAAAGCACAACTACAAGTGGTCAAAACTTTCTCAGACAATATAAGAATGCCATTTGGTCTTGATAAATGTGCAAAAGCAAGCTTTAAAGCAGGAAAGCTGCAGCACCAAGAAAATATAATTCTGCAAAGTGAAATAAAAAAAATTGAGCAAGAGGGAGTGTATAAATATTTGGGAACTTATAAAGGATGAACAATAAAACATGAACAAATGCGAATAAAACTTAGCAAGGAATATTTTAGAAGACTAAAATTAATATTGAAAACAGCTCTGACATCTAGGAACAAAGTCCAGTCTATAAACCAGTTTGATCTTCCTATCCTAATTTACAGTTTTGGAGTAACTGACTGGACCCAAAAGGTAAGAGCACTTCTGGCTAACATCAAAGACTGAAACAATACTGATTTTGTGATCTTTAATCATACTTTGAATTAGTTATGGGATCCATTCCAATCATGAGGTTTGAAACCCAAAATACTTGGAGAAATTAAATTGTGAAAAGCCAGAAGATGTAGCAAATCTACTGGCAGATAAATTCAGCTCCAATTTTTCCCCTCTGTCCCCCACCCACCCCTCAGGAAATACCATTGAATACAACCCCCCTCAACAGTCACTAGGGAATAGGTTATGACTCAGTCTCCAAGGCCACCGATATTACATTGATGGGACCAGATAATATCTGAGGTTGCCTCCTAAATAACACAAAACATGACCTTTCTGGACCACTAGAGTCACTATTTAATCATAGTCTCCAGACAGGCTTCATGCCACATGAATGGACAACTTTTACAGCCATCCCTCTGCACAAGGAAGGGCCATCTATAGACCAAGATGACTACAGACCCACAAGTCTGAGCAGTCTCATATGCAAAGCCATGGAAAGCATTACCATGGAAATGACTAACAATGTAATAGGAAATCTTCAGAAATTGGATCTAACCAAGTTTGGTTTTGTCAGTATATACCTGACCAGACATGTGCAACAACTGTAATGTCCACAGAGGCTCCATATAAAATGGTACAAGGTGTTAATATCATGTTCTCTGTGGGTCATCTCAAACTGTACCATCCCTGTACTTGGTCTTTTAATATTGTTGAGGGACAATTAACATCCAGCATACAAGGCATCCTCAGATTCTACTCTGAAGGATTGTCTGCATATTCACAAAACAAATAGCATCAAAGTGAACTGATCTAGGGACTTAAACCATGCTTGGTACATAAATAGCATGTGTGGAAGGACAGGTATGTGTGACCAGCAGATGGGGAATCAGAAATTCACCCTGGTTTGGTACCTATGTCCCTAATGGACACAGGCAGCCTGTAAATGCTTGATCACTCAAGCCTCAATATACATATACCCCTTAGAATAATCTTAGGGTTTTTAAACTTGTCAGAAATATTTGGGATACATGACTAGGCTTAAAAAGACCCAAACAGTCGACAGATTGATTATACACCTTTGAACTCAAGATCTGTACATATAGTTAGTGATAAAAAAATCCCATGTCAAAGCTCATGCCAAATAGAATTAAAGTTTGGATTTTGAGCCCTAAAACCGAATCATAAACCTCATCATTATGGTGTGAATGGTAGTGGGCTAGAATTACATGTGATATTATTTTGTGGTTATATTTATGACATACAATGCTTTTTACCACAAATAAAATATTATATTAAATATATATCTTCTCTTACCCTGTTGAATATGTAAAGATTCAGTGTCAATATTGCATATATAATGATGTACTCTGCATTCTTATGGATTGTCAAATTGTAACTTAAACACTCACAGCCCTGAGATTCTGTGGAAAAGGCAAGTCTGAATATAATTTTTCAAATAAAAAATATTCCCAAGGAAAAATGAGACCCTATTTTAACAAGCTTACTCTCAAAAAGAAAATATTGAAATATGGGGCTTTAAAGTAATATCTATCGTACAAATTAAACACTGAAGAAGAGGAATTAAAAGCAAATCAGCAGTGTACATATATTCAAAAGAAGAAGAAAAGGTGCCTGGACCGCTCACTTCTATCAATAATTTTTTTTGATGATAACTCATTCAAAAAGGACAGGCAACAAATGAAGACAAGCCAAGTTAACAACAAAAATAAGTCTTTATAGTGTGCAATCACTTCAAAAGCTAGTGAACCAACAAGAAAGAGCAATCAATTTGAAAGTACCAATGAGAAACACATACTGCAGACAGAAAGAAGAAGAGATTCAGAGTTCACTTGTGGTAAGATAGACTCATTTCCTCATAGATTAATAAGAAGATAAGGACAATTAAGCAATGAGTTCAAACATAAAAGTATGTGGAATACCTGAGATATTAGGCAATATGATGGTAACTTTTTTGTTACTTTGGTACCTAACACCTTCAGGTTTCAATAAACATTTTCTTAGGAAACTGAAATAGCAAACAGAACCTTATCAAAACCACTGCAAGCATTACGACCCAGATAGGTAATTGTGAATGTTTTATCATATTTGGATAAAGGACTAAATTGCTTGGAGTCAGCTATTCATAAAATAAGTAATAACATGTTAAAATGTTTGAAAATAAATAAAAGTAGTGGCCGCTTATCACTGATTCTGTTTTTCTTGATTTCTTGTTACAGTAGTGATAGTTCTTATCTTGCATCCAACCATTTCTGCAATAAATTCTTAACTCACAACTCAATTACCTAAGAAAATTCCATTAATTAAATAAATGAAAGGTTCTCTGACACCAAATATGAATTCTTGATTTGTCTGGAATATACTTTTGGCATCTAGGATTACTTATAGTTAACATCTGTTGTGTTGCAAATATGCAGTTACAATGGGCTTAAATGTAACAGGTTTTAATTTAAACCAAAACAAGAGGAGTTCTACGGTCTGGTACGTGCTTAATGACAAGATACTGTCATGTGAAGTCAGCAAAGTAAACTGAAGTAGTTATTTTGTAAAGGTGTCTTTAAAAAGCTATGTTATCTGCATCTGAAATGAGGCATAAGAAGAAACATTTTAAAATATATATTTAATGGATGAGTGAAACATCAATCAATAACAGACTGAGAGGGATGAAGGTTGATTGGGGGCACTGTGGGCAGTGAAAGTTTATGTTTTTTCTTTTAGTTGTAATATCATGTAATGAGATTCACAAGCAAAGTGCATAATGTAGTTTAGGATGCTGTTGTATAAAGACAAAAAGGGGAGCGGAGTAGAGGAGAAAATATGCTTCCAATGTTATCCAAAATATCTTATTTCAGAGTTCTGTTTTCTGCTGATATTAAGTACTTTAACTGACAGACCATAAGTTATCATTTGTGCTGCTACTTCTTTTAGGTGTTCAGTTCCTACTTTACCTTTAGTATAGACTTCTGAAAAGTCAGTTAAATAGTTAGAAATGTATGCATTTATTCCCATATTTCTGTTCTCTGCATCCCATTTGTTTTCATTTGATCTCTTGAACCTTAACTTCAGTGAAATCTGTAATCTGTTGCCCATCCCTCTGTTGGCATGTATGATAAAAAATAATTTCATTACTATTCTACATGCCATCTTGTACTTGTACCCTGAGAGCTTATTGAATTGCAATTACATTTTAAACTCCCTTTCTAAAAATGTGGGCATTCTGGTTATTGCTGTAACACTTTACATTTTGTTTTTAACATCTGGAAATTCTGATTCTTTTAAGGTTATAATAATTACTTCTGTATCCAACAGGGTTAAGTATCTTTATTTTCATTTTTTAAGTGCAGTAATTTGCCATTTGCATATGTAATTTGCTGAGAACTGTACTGGTAGCTTTTTCAAATATATTGTCAGCTGCACAAAAGCAAGCATATCGCTCTTTTGTGATTATTTATATTATTGTTCATTATTTTTATGTCTAGCAATGCTGACATGTTTATGCATGTGCTTTGCTAGCTGTTCGTCTGGATGAGATCCATTTTACATCAGATTTCTTTCAGTTAGTGATATCCTTGTAAGAATCTACAACCATTAATCTGCAGGCGTGATACCAACTGTTAAAGCCCAGCCATCACTTTCTGTAAATTTGTTTGACGTAAACCTGATATAACAAGCCCTAATGCCCATTGTTGTTGTTGTTGTTGTTGTTGCTAAACCCGCTCATCCTGCACATCTACATTGACATACCAAGCTGCAGAAGATGACCACATGTTCTTAACTACTGCCCACTTTAGATTATACCACTGCCTGCATCAGAATTTGAACCACATAATGTGATTGTAATGTGTTTATGTCCTCCAAATTCAGCTAATCTGATTTTGTTTACCTCTGTGGCCCATTACATGTTTTTTTTAAGTTGGTATGCTGGTATATATCCTGCCATCCTGTTAACTGATTTGGGGATTGATGTGCTATATTTAATGTAGTAACCAAAACAATTATGGCATAACAATTTGGGCATTGTTTTCATTCGTTCATTTGTGTGCTCTCTATAGTACTTATATAGAACAGACGGATGTAACACAAAAAAGTGACCTATTGCCTGTCACTAATGTCTGTCACTGATATTTATGTACCAAACTAATAATTAAAATAAGAAAAATCTGAGCAATCTAACTGTACCTCTGAACATATTATGTGATTCACCATGTTCTGAGTTTATTGATTCTACCTCATAGAAGGTGTTTCATTCATAAATCACACCACAGATTTCCTTGTAGACACATCAGTTATCACCAAACAGTGCTCTTAGAGCAGTTCACACATATAATGGACACTCATTCTCACTGGAGGTAGCTGCTCTTTATTGCTTTTCTGTCACACCACTGCAAAGATTTTTTTTTTATATGTAAAACGCAAGTTATTTCAAATTATTAAACAAAGGTCTCTAGATTAAGACTGCATACTTCTAATGGACATAATTCAGTTATGTGATTTTCTGTGTATATCAAATATTTAATGGAGGATTTGACAAACTGACTTTAGGATGATCTTGTCAGGATTATTACTGCAATAATTTTGGAAGCCTACAAACTGATCAACAACAGGTTTTTCAAATGTCAGTTGTATAGAGAAATATTGCCAGAAACAATTTCAATGATGGCAGAGTTTTACCTTTTTCACCTGTTACACTACACAGAGATATTTAGTCTGGGCGGTGTTAGGGGTGGACAGAGCATTGCCCCATTAAAATGCATAAAGAAAAAATTAAAGAAAGAAGGAAAATTTACTTTTAGGCTTATATAATTCAACCATCCATCTCCAAAGTATGAAACACAAGCTTTCACAATGTGGAATAAATGGGCAAAATGTGGAACATCTGCTAATAGCTTAACAATAACTGACTAGGAAGCTCACAGGATCATTAAAGTCTGTTGCTTATGCTTAAGAAGAATTTTTTCATAAATTAATATGATTCAGGATTATTTAACATGGTTATCGGTTAAAAAAATTCTTAACACTGAATGTGACAGACCCTTTCATTTAGAAGTGTAAAGATCATGGACTTTTAAAGACTCAAAATAAGGTTCATTCCTCATAATGAGGTACAATTGAGACGTTTGTTTAGGTTTGCAGGAAGTGCTTTGGGTGACAGTTGTTAGGTGTATTGTGTTTGAAGATACTTGCTGTTGATTTTTTCAAGGGATCCAAAAGTTTGAGAATCATTGACACTACCATCTTCACCATAGCTGTCTTTGAGTAACTTAGTTCTGTACTGTATATGTTTGGGTCATTGTCAACGCCGTCTTCCTCAGACTGGTCTTTGAGTAACTGAGTTAGTAATGTATATGTCTGTGTCACTGACACTGTCATCCTCATCAGGGATGTCTTTGAGTGACTGAGTTTATTATGGCTCCCTGTTGAAATGTTGGCAATCAAAATGTTCAGTACCGAAAAGCTGAAAAAAAGACAGAAAACTTGAAGAAGATCGAATCTTGAAAATCACTCTTTTCCTTAAAACCTTTTTGCAGGGTGGGTAACAAGCCCCCACATGCCCTGAACTTATATATATCAACAATATAATCACCATACCTCATAGAAAAGGGGATATTCTGAGAAATGGCATCTTGGACTTGGTAAATGCAACACTGATCTCTCAACCATTTACTCTCCTCATTTCGAGACTTGTTCTAACAAGTCCCGACACTTCAAAGGTTACCGTTTAGTAATATATATGTTTTTATCTTCATTTGAGCTGTATTTGAGTAACTGAATTCAGTAATTTATATAGTATTCGGTTGAGCATTATATATTACTGGTTCATTTACATTGCCATATTCATCAGAGCCACCTTTGAGTAATTCAGTTCAGAGCGTTATATGTTTGGCTCATTGGGACTGCCATCTTCAAATGAGCTATCTTTGAGTAACTCTATTCAGAGCTGTATATGTTTGGGGCATTGACACTGCCATGTTCATGAGTGTTGTCTTTGAGTAACAGAACAGGGTTTGACTAACTTGTGTTCAGTATTGTATATGCTTGGGTCATTGGCAGTGCTGTCTTCATCAGAACTGTCTAGCAGTAATTGAATTCAGTTCTGTATAGGTTTGGGCTGTTGACAGTGACATTATCATCACAGCCATCACTGGATAACTGTGTTAGGTATTGTATATGTTTGGGTCGTTGACACTGCTGTCTTCATCAGAGCCATCTTTGAGTAACTGAGAGCAGTGCTGTATATTTTTGGGTCACTTTCACTGCTATCTGCTTCAGAACCAACTATTTGTAACGGATTTCACTGTTGTATATGTTTGGGTCTTCAGCACCGATGCCTTCATCAGAGCAGTGACTGAGTTCATTAGTGTATATGGTTGTGTCATTAACACCTCCATCATCACCAGAGCTCTCTTTGAGTAACTGAGTTCAGTGCTGTATATGTTTGGATCACTGATATGGCCATCTTCATCAGTACCATCTTTGGCTGAGTTCAGTACTGTACATGTTATGGTCTTTGACACTGCTATCTGCATCATAGCTGTATTTAAGAGACTGTGTCTAGTAGAACATGTATGTGTATATGTTTGGAATACTGACATTGCAATTTTCATCAGAGACATCTTTTTGTAACTGAGTTCAGTACTGTATATGTTTTGGTTGTTGATGTCACCGTCTTAATTAGTGTCATCTTTCAGAAACTGAGTTCAGTAGAACATGTAGTACTGAGTGTAGTACTATATGTGTTTGGGTCACTGACACTGCCATCTTCATGAAAGCCATCTTTGAACAGCCGAGTTCATTCACGTATTTGTTTGGATCATTGACACTGCCATCTTCATGAAAGCCATCTTTGAATAGTCGAGTTCATTCACGTATTTGCTTGGATCATTGACACTGCCATCTTCATGAAAGCCATCTTTGAACAGCCGAGTTCATTCATGTATTTGTTTGGATCATTGATATTATTGCTATTTTCATCAAATAATTATCAACATCAACCCCTCTTTTCACATTTTTTCATGTGGGGTCGGGGTATCTTTAGCAACAGTTGCCATCTTGCTCTATTCAATGCCATGCTCATACTTCTTCAATGCTCATGCCTGACTGTTGCAGGTCTTCTCTCACACAATCCATACACATCTTTGCTGAACACCCTTATTTCCTCTTGTCTTCTTCCTGTCTGTCTCAAATCTTCTTCACCAAATTGTCTTCTGCTTTTCTGGGCATGTGCCTGAACCACCATAATCTGTTCTCTTTGACTTTTTTTCAATTGCAGCTACTTTGGCTTCTGCTCTTATATCCTCATTTCTTCATCTGCTCCACACTGGGCATCCTACCACCCATATCCGGTACTTAATTTCCATCACTTCTAGCTTCTTCAACTTATTTGCCTTTACTGTCCAGGTTTTTGTACCATATAGTAGTAGTACTGGTTGCACCACTGTTTTGCACACCTTACTAAACTGTTTCTTTGGCTTTCTTCTGTCACACACTACCCCTGGTACTCTGTGCCAGCTGGCTGAATCCACTCTTGTTCTAGCTTTGACATCCCCCACTTCTGTGGGGTTTTCTAAATTCAGAAGCTGCTAGAAGTACTTTTTCCTGCTGCCTTTGATATCCTGTGAACTGCTGAGCAGGTTGCTGCTGGCATTCTTTACAAAGATTGTCTCACTATTCTCTGTAACTTTCTGCCTTTTACTTGCAAACTGATATAGCTTTTCTGAGCAATCTGCCGAGTCACTTTCCAGAGGCTGGTAGGTTGCCTTTAATGTCTCTCTTTGTTAGACGAACAGTATTCCTTCCTAGCCTGGTCTGTTTCCATCACTACCCACACTAGATTACAGAATCTTTAATTGTGTTTTTTACATTTGTTCATCATTCCTGCACCTTTGCTTTACTCTGTATTTATTGTTTTAAGTCTTCGTGCGTCTGCCCACAACCAATTATTCCATCTACCCCCATTACTCATTCCCTGACTCCAATTGGCTCTTACCACTGATGCTTTCATTCAGTTCCCCCACCCTCTTGATTTCTGTCAATCACCTTCAACTCCACCTCTCTCCCCCATGATATCCACATCATTATTGGTTTTCATTTTCCTGCCACATATTCATGGTTTAATCTCCCACCCACCCTGTAGTCCATCCGATTAGGATACATGTTCCATTTCTCTCAACCCATTCCATAACCTCTTTGCTATAGGTTCACAATATTCCCACACAACAATTTCTGTGGTCACATAACAACCTTACACACACACCTATTTCATCACCGGCCACCCACTACTGCATAGTCCATCACTGGTTGCTGCCTGACATAGCTTTCCAATCAGATCAAAGCATGGTTCCCCCACTCATTCCATGAGGACCTTGACTTAATGCTCCCACACATAGGCTCATAGAATGAAACAAGGCTATTGGCCTGTAGGCCCTTATAAGCCTAACCAAGAATTTTGCCCATGTTCTCAGTGTTAGCACCTGTTATTCCAGTCCAACAGGGACACAGGTGGGATCCCAGGGGTATATTTTCTGTTTCCGATCCAGTTGTCCAGTTTCCTCTTAAAGAGGGCTAGAGAGGTACTTTGCTTGATATGGAAAGGCAGTCTATTCCACAGAAGGGGGGAGTCTTTGGGACAAAAATCTACCCCACCAACAAATTCTATTAATGTCACAGACCAGAATAAGGCCTTCCGTGCATGTTGCATGAGTGGAGTTTGTCTTATGGATATGCAGCAACTCCATCAAGGCTGGGTCTGAAATGGCCTTGTATGCCAGACACAGGTCACCTCTGAGCAGTCTGTATGAGACTGAGTAGAGGGACAGGGCTTTTAGCTATCTGTATAGAATAGGCATTTGAGACTCTGGATTTCCCTGGTCAGGAACCTCTGTGGTCTCTCCAACTGCTGCATGTGTTTGGCAAAGTTCATAGGTAGGTACTAGGCTATCTGCCCAAGGGAATTTATAAGCCTAGCCAGAGTGTATCAGCTTTCACCACCCCGTTGATTAATTAACTGAGCCTTTGTCAAGAAGAGCCAATGAAGTGATCCCAGGGCTGCATTTTCTGTTACCCAGCCACTCGTCAAAGTTTCTCTTGAAGAGTGTTAGTGAGCGACTCTGCCTAATGTAGTTAGGAATTTTGTTCCAAAGCATGGGGAGACTCTGTGACAGGAATCTATCCCTCCAGCATGTTCTATTTATTGATGTGGCAAGGTTTAGCTCACTAGAGTGAGTGGCTCACAGTGAATTGGATTTCTTTAGGTGGAGCATGTCCATCAATTCTGAGTTGGACATGGCTTTGTAAGTCAGGCAGAGATCACCTCTGAGTAAGGGATATGTGACTAAGTACAGCTGGAGCTTTTCCAGTCAGGCTGCATAGAACATATGTTTGAGGCCAGTAATCCTCTTGGTGAGGTACTTTTGTGGTCTTTCCAGCTGTTGAAAGTGTCTTGTGAGGTACATCCCAAATGGGGCATTGTACTCTATGATGGGTCTGATGAGTGATGAGTAGAGGGGCACTATAACCTCTTTATTTCTAGATGCGAACCCTTTAGTAATTTGATGGGCTACATAGAAGGATTTCCTAACTACTTTGGCAATATGATTGTCAAAGGAGAGATTACTATCTACCTGAGTCCCCAGATCTCTTATTACCTCTTCTCTATTAAGGGGGCTGCCACCTATGTGGTAAATCATGGGTGATTAGTTTTTCCCAAATAGGATGACTATGCATTTTTTGGCATTTAGCTTGAGACCATGACTTTGACACCAGGTGTCAGTCTCAGTAAGGCCCTTTTGGAGAATGTCCGTGTCAGCCAGAGAGTCAATTATGGCTCCCAGTTTGCAGTCATTGGCGAACTTGGTTAGCCATAGTCCTCCTGTATTTGGCTGTACTTCTGAGAAGTATATGCCAAACAGTAAGGGTCCCAGGACCGAGCCTTGTGGGACACCACTTGTGACTGGTTTAGAGTCGGACCTGCAGCCTGTTATTCTTACCATGTGAGTTCTGTCTGTAAGCCAGCTGGCAACCCATCTCATGACGTAGGGGTTTATGTTCAGGCTGGTGAGTTTTTCTATACTTCCCGAGTGGGGAATGGTGTCAAAAGCCTCGGTGAGGTCAAGGTAGGCTGTGTGAACTACCTTCCCCTCATCTATGGCCTTAGTGACTGTCTTGAAGAAGTCAACCAGGTTTAGTAGGCATGATCTGCCCTTAAAAAAGCCGAAATGGGTCAGGTCAAGTGTTTGGAGATTCCCATTGTCTTTGTTAATGAGTTCCATGATGATGCGCTCCATAGCCTTGCAGACCAGGATAGTCAAGGTTATGGGGCAATAGTTACCAGGGTCAGTTGTGGCCCCTCCTTTGTGGAGCGGGAATAACCATTGCTGTGCGCCATTCTATGGGCATGTAGCCAGTGGAGAGGCTGAGGTTGAACAGGGTGTTTATGTGGGGGGTTAGTTTGTTCTGTAGTTTGTGCAAGACGCAGCCTGGGACACCATCTGGCCCCACTGATGCTGTGCTTTTGGCTTTTGAAAGGGCTGTTTTCACCTGTGCATCTGTGATTTCTGGGAGACTACACTTTTGCGGTATTGTTGTGGGCCCTTTTGGGGGTGAGAGGGGGGTGAAGTTTGCACTGAATCTATCTGCCAGGATGTTGGCAATATCAGTGGGTTCAGTATATTTTGTGCTATTTTGCAATAGCTCAGAGCATATCTGCGAGTTGCCACTTAGATTCTTGACATAGTTAAAGAAGGTTTTGTGGTTATCTTTCGAATCCTTGGTTATTTTTCTTTCGAAGTTAGCCTTGGAGGATTTTATGAGGGACCTTGGTTTCTTATTGATACTGATCAGGGATGTCTTTCCTTCTTGGGATTTGCTTTTTTTCTGAACTAGTTTCCTCCTTCTATTGTATAGCCTGTTTATGGCAGGGGTCCACCGGACTGGTTTCCTTCTCTTAGGGGAGTGAGTCTTGGTTTTGCTAGGGATGGCACGATACATGCATCCTTGTAGGTGCTTATAGAGTGCATTTGTAAAGGTTCCTGCATCTTGGACACTGTTATCCTTTAGCATGGGGGCTGTGAAACTTACCACCTCTGTTTTAAGTAAGGTGAAGTTTGCTATAGAAAAGTTTTTAATTGTGGTTTCCTTGGTTGGAAGTGGTGATGTGGTGTGGACATCCAGAATGATTAGTTTATGGTCTGATCTAACCACTGACGGGTTGACCTCCAGTGTGGAACACCTGTCCCCATGTTGGTGATGACCAGGTCCAATATGTTTTCACCTCTGGTAGGGGAGTTTACCAGCTGATCCAGGGCATTTGAGTTGATAAATTCCAGGAAGTGCTGGTCCTGGGAGTTTGTACTTGAGTAGTTTTCCCAGTTAACAGTAGAGTAATTGAAATTACCCAATATCAGGGTGTTCGGTAGGACCTTCATGTTTTTCAGTGTCTCCAGATAGGTGGAGTGGTGGTCATGGGTCATGGAGGGTGATCTGTATCAGGCCACAATTTGCATTGCAGATTTGTCTGATGTTAGTTGCACATGGATGATCTCGGAGGTATCATGCTGTGCCACTAACCTGGAGGTGTAGGTATCCTTGATGAATATAGATACACCCCCTCCTTTTGTGTTTCGGTCCATGTTCTGTGGCCAAAATGTGTGGTATGAGTTGTAGCCCGGTAGTGCTGGGGTACTCTGTGGAGCCTTGAACCAGGATTCAGTTACTGCACAGATGTCAACATTCTCCATACTGAGGAGTGCTTGGAGTGTGTACATTTTGAGATTTAAACTCCTGGCGTTGAGTAGCATAACCCTCATTTTTTTATTTGTGCTGTTTACGGAGGTGGGTTTGCCGAAGGGGGCATTGTACTCAATAAGTCTGATAATGGAGGGATGGTATGACCTCCTTGTTTCTGGATGAAATACCCTTATTTATGAGGTGGGCCATGTAGAAAGTCTTCTGTACAATGGAGGCAACATGGTGGTCAAAAGTCAGGTTGCTATCAACCTGGGTGCCCAAGTCCCTCACGACTGATTGCATGCTTAGTACATTGTTATTAATGTGATAATTAGTGGGGATGACATTTTCACAAAAGGGGATAATGATGCATTTGTTGGCATTCAGTTTGAGGCCATGCTTCTGGCACCAGTCATTAGTTTGGGTAAGACCCTCTTGGAGGATGTTCACATCACTAGGGGAATGTAAGACAGCACCCAGCTTGCAGTCATCTACAAACTTGATCAGTCACAGACCACTGGTTTTGGCTTGCATCTCAGAAAAGTATATCCCAAACAGTAAAGGCCCCAAGACTGATCCTTGGGGTACACCACTCATTACAGATCTACTGCTAGAGGTGGCTTCCCCTGTTTTGACTGAGTGGGTTTTATCAGTGAGCCAGTTAGCTACCCATCTGGTAATATACGGGTTGATGCCTAGCTGGGAGAGTTTATCTATTATGCCCGAGTGGGGCATAGTGTCAAAGGCTTTGGCTAGGTCAAGATAGGTGGTGTGCACTGTCTTTCCCTCATCCAAGGCTTTGGTGACTGTTTCAAAGAAGTCAACCAAGTTTAACAGGCATGATCTCCCTTTGACAAAACCAAACTGTGTGGGGTCAAGCATTTGAAGGTTGCCAATATCCTTGTTTATAAGGTCCATAATAATGCATTCCATGGCCTTGCAGATCAGGCTAGTTAGGATGATGGGCCTATAATTGCCTGGGTCAGTGCACACTCCATCTTTGTGTAGAGGGATGATAGTGGCTGTCCTCCATTCAGCTGGGATGAAGCCGGTGCTCAGGCTTTGGTGGAATAGGATGTGTAACGGAGCTGTGAGCTTATGTCTGAGATGTTATCGGGTCCCATGGAGACTATATTTTTTGCATTTGAGAGGGCATTAAGGACCTGCTCCCTGGTGATGAGGGGAGGGGGGCAAGTGCTGGGGATGTTCTGGTTTACTGATGAAGGGGACAGGTGGGGGTGAAGTTTTCACTGAACCTGTCTGACAGCAGGTTGGCTATATCTATGGCATTTGTGTATGTGGTGTTATTGACCACCAGTTCAGAGCAGATTTGGGTGTTGCCTTTGAGATTACAGACATATGTAAAGAAGGCCTTGTGATTGTCCTTGGTGGATGTGGGCAATTTGGACTCGAAGTTAACCTTAGAGGATTTCAACAGTGACCTTATTTGCTTGTTCAGACAAATGAGAGATTGCTTCCAACTTGGCACCTGCCCCTTCTTGGCCCGGGACAGCAATTTTTTCCTTCTATTATAGAGTTTGTTTATTGCTGCTGTCCACCAGAGAGGTTTACTCTTCCTTGAGGAAGATAATTTGGTCCTGTTAGGTATTGCTGAATCCATGCAGCCATGTAGGTGCTCATATAGTTTTTTGGTGAAGGCTTGGACATTAGTGCTAGTTCTAACTAAAGGGACGGTGGCTGTGAAGATGCTTATACCCGCTCTGATAAGATTGTAGTTAGCTTTAAGTTTTTTCATTTGACCCTGACAAGTGGGGGGGGGGGGGGTCATGGGAGATGGTGACTTCATAAGTGATCACTTTATGGTTGGATCTTACCAAGGAGGATGAAACTGTAGGAGTGCTACAGTAGCTAATCATGTTGGTTAGGACCAGGTCAGGATATTTTTACCTCTTGTAGGGGTGTTGACCAGCTGATCCAATGCATTGGCATTGATGAAGTCGAGGAATCTCTGGGCATTCATGTTTGGGCTAGAATAGGTATTCCACTCTATGGTTGGGTAGTTAAAGTCACCCAATATAAGGGTAGAGGGTTGAAGCTTGATGGATTCAAGCATGTCCAGATAAGTGGAGTGGGGGCCCTGAGTTATGGTTGGGGGTCTGCAGCTAGCTATGATTTGAATAGACATTTTGTCAACAGTTAACTGCACTTGGAGTGTCTCCTGTACATCATACTGTTTGACCAGCCTGGAGGTGTGTATGTCTTTGATAAATATTGAAACTCCACCTCCTTTGGCTTTGTAGCCCTCTGTTTGGGGTCTGAAAGTATGATAAGATGAGTAACCTGGTAAGGTCGGGGTGCTCTCAACATCTCTGAACCAGGTTTCAGTGACTGCACAAATGTCAGCATCCTCCAGGGCAAGGAATGCTTGCAATGAGTGTAGTTTCATGTTAAGACCCCTAGCATTTAGCAGCATGACCTTTAAATTTCGTTTATAAGAATTTTTCATATTGGCAATTTTGTGCTCATGACTTTGCCTAAAAAGGCACTATGGAGGAGGCAAGAGCCTTTGCCAGAACCTAAAGCCCAAGGGAAACAGATGAAGGCCATCTCTGGCAAAGCATCGTGCTCTGTCAATCATGTCCTCCCAGGCTGCCAGGTATTGGATCCCCTTGGAGTGACATCAGAAACAAAGCAAATTGTTAAAGTCAATCATTTTCTGTTTGTATTGAGGTATCATTCTGAGTGATGGTAGGATGCTGCTTAAGGCTAGTGACATACCTGTCTGGGACACATATTCAGCGAGGTCACTCTTGTCTCTTTTCATATAGTCCAGAGAGGTATGTCTCAAGTCATTCACACCAACATGGACTATGACAGAGTCATAACAGTACCTGTTGTTAAGAGACTTGAGTGTGTGCATGATATGGTGGATTCTAGCACCTGACAAGCAACTTACTGTGACTTTCTCCTTGTTTAACCTGGCGAGGGGCACGTCTGTATGTCGCATGATAGAGTCTCGTATGACTAGTATGTTTGGTTTGTGGTTGGGCCTTAGAGGCTGTGAGACACAGACTTGTGTATTGTGTGTGATGCTTCATGCTGTGGGTTGTGATTTGTGTGTGTTTTGGTCTCTTTTGTTTAGGAATGTTTTTGTTGAGAACCCCCGCATATGTAGGAGTGTGTTGTACAGATGTGGGTGGTGTTAGAGGTGTGGTGTTCATAGTGTTTGTGCAGAAAACCTTCTCAGTACCAGATGTATTGGCTTGTGACTGAGACAGCAAAGATTCTAGGTTCTTAATGTGATTGCATCTCTCACATAGTGTTCCTAGGTAGTAGCAGAGGGTTATTTGTGTACATGAGGCAGTTGCTACACAGTCTCAAGATACCCATATCAACCAGAGTAGCAGGAGAAACCACAGGAAATTGCACGTCCATGGTTATCAGAATCAGTGGAAGAGATAGGCTTTCCCTTTACTCCAGTCATAACTTTTTCTCTCACGTTCCCATCCAATTATATTTCAGTTTATCTCATCCGACCCAGCCCTTATGGCCCCTTCTTGCTTCATCCACATAGGTTAACTGCCATCATCAATCACATACCTTTATTCACATTATTATCCAATTGAAATTCATTACTTGAAAGTATGTTACTTCATACAGCTTGAACATGAGTTAAACTTGTAATTTTATGTTTTCCATTTCACAGCCTAAGCTAAAGTATAATTAAGCACACAAAATGTTTTTAGACTGTAAATAAAAGCGCTCATCTGCCCTGTAACTTACCAAAAATGGACTTTAATTTTACATAACATGATGTTTTTTATTACTTTTTCAAAAGTGGTATCTCAACGCTGCATCCGTTTTAATTAGTTACTTATTCTTAATGTTTTCCTTTCCTAATATAATTTTATTTTTTCTGCTCCTACTATAACTTGGGATTTGGTTTCCTCTCATTTTAAAGTGTTTTTGTTCTGGTGTGTTCCTGAGAGTGGGCTTCCACCTTTCAACATGCATATCCTGAGGATCCAAATGCAGGCAAAGAGTTTGTGTACTTTTTATTTTGATGTTTTCCTATGTTGATGATACTGCACACAATAGTAGATACCCAAAGGAGTTGCCTACATAACTTCTCCCCATAGGGCAGTATCTAAAGACTGTGTTGCTGCCCACAGCTCAATTCTTTGAGATAGAAACCCTCAGCATATTTTTCCAAGATGGAAGGAACCCCATAGAAACACAGGGAGAACATGCAAACTCCAAACAGGCACTGGCCAGATATCTTGTAGATGGGCGGCAATGACCTTAACCATTATGCCAACCAACAAAAAGCAAGTTCATGACCGCTGACTTTCAGTAACTGACTACAGAGCTGTATATGTTTGGTTCACTGATACGTTTCATCAGAGCTGTCTTTGAGTAACTGAATTCAATATTATATTTGCTTTGGTCATTGACACTGCCATCTAAATCAAAGCTGTCTTTGTGTAACTTTGTTTGGTACTGTATATGTGTAATATAAAATACATAAAAACAAAAACACTACGTTACCAAAGGTGGTCTCAACAAGTAGAGAAATGCAGGAAAAAAGATGAGACATACCACCAAGGCTGTTGTGAGACAAACACGTCATGTTAAGAGTCATATTCTTTAATACAAATATAAAACAAGAACATGAACCTTGTTTTATGCTACTTGGATTTTTATCTGTTTGTATCAGAGAATTTGGCTTTTAACATGACGTGTTTGTCTCACAGCAGCCTTGGTGGTACGTCTCATCTTTTTTCCTGTATATGTGTTATGGTTAACACTGCCATCTTAATCGAAACCACTATTAAGTAAATTAATTTTGTATTGTATATGTGCAGGTCATTGACATGGTCATTCAGTAATGCATGTGTTTGGGTCATTGACACTGCCATCTTTATCAGAACTGTCTTTGAGTAACCGAGTTCAATACTGTCAGTGTTTCAATCTTTGGCATTGCCATGTTCATCACAGCTGTCTGTGAGTAACTGAGTGCAGACTATATGTCTGGGTTTTTGACACTACCATCTTCATCAGAGCCACCTTTCCGTAACTGAATATTGTACTGTACGTGTTTGGATAACTGGCATTGCTTTCTTCCTCAGAAGACACTTTGAGTTGCTTTGTTCAGTTAGCATATGTTTGGGGCATTGCCATGTTCATCAGAGCCATCTTTGAGTAACTGAGTTCAGTTTTGTATATATTAGGATCTTTGACACTACCTTCTTCTTCATCAGTGCCATATTTTTGTAATTGAATTCAGTATTGCATATGCTTAGGTCACTGGTACTGCCATCTTCATCACAGCCATGAGTGAGTAACTGAGTTCAGAATTGTATATGGTAGCGTCATTGACACTGCCATCTGCATCAGTGCTCTGTCTGAGAAAACGAGTGCAGTAGAACATGTTGTACTGAGTTTGGTACTATATATGTTTGCGTCATTTACAATGCCAAAGCTGTCATTAAGTAACTGTGTCAGAACTGTAAATGACTGGGTCGTTGACATGCCATCTTCATCAGAGCTGTCTTTGAGTAATCGATTCAGCTTACACTCATCAGGGGTATCAGAACTCATCAGAGATTTGGGATGCATGGCTAGGCTTAAAAAAATCCCTTGTGGTCGTTAGCTTAGCAAACACCTATGACCTCTGAACCTATGAGCACTATATATGTTTGGGTCTTCTGTATTGCCACTTTCATCAGAACTGTCTTTGAGTAACGTAATTCAGTACTGTATATATTTGGGTTGTTGTCTTTTATTATGGGTGTATATATACTAAATGCTCAGGGAGATATGGATCTAGAAATTACTGTTGCCTACCTTTTAAATACCTTGTGCAAGAAGTGGGACAATAAACTGGCACAAGGGTTAGGCTTTGTTGTCCTACAGTCCTTTGTCCTCCAGCTAGTTTCATGTGTGTGTGTGTGTGTGTGTGTGTGTGTGTGTGTGTGTGTGTGTGTGTGTGTGTGTGTGTGTGTGTGTGTGTGTGCGTGTGCGCCTTTGTATGCATATCTTTTGTATATGTACTTCCAGTGAAGGGCTGATGCCTGTCTGGAATAGGTTTTCTTGCCTTATGCCTACTGAGTGTCAGCATAGGCTATAACCCCCCCCCCACCATCCTGAAATGGATGAAGGACATAATTAAAAATGTAATGAAAAAATGCAGGAACTGGGAGCTTTCATATCTTCCTTTCCTCACTTTTACTTCAAAGTGTGTGATGTAGTGTGCATTTCTAACCCGCTGAGTTACTTTTCATTAAAGCTCTACTGAGATTGTCGTGGAATCTGTGGAAGCAGTTGTGACTGATTTCACCGAAATCACATTTACTGCATCTGACTTTATCAAAACTGAGTGAACAGAGTTAGTGTTTTCTAAAGAAAACAACAACTTTTAAAATGTACTGTACAGTAACAGGAGCAGCATTTTATGTGAGGGATCCACTTGGGCTTCCCATGTAAGGAGACTGAGCCCTTATGCCTCGTAATGTATATAATTAACTCTGAAATCACGTCTTTCACTTCTATGGTTCATTTCAGAGAGAAAATCACAGTACTCATAACCTTGGGCATGAACATAGTAAAACTATGTTTCTATCACTGTTCTAAACGGAAACCATTGTATTCTGTCAGCATAAATAGTCTTCATCTAAAAGAGTCTTTTTCTAAAACACATTCACTGACATGAGAATTACTGAGTGTTATTTTGACAAGCTGATTAGCTACCTATTGAAAGATTCATTGTTATGTACCTGTTATAGCTATGCTTTATTCTAAGCATAATTTTTATTTCTATGCCTTGGACATTTATGTCTTAGTAAGTACATAATTCTGTTTGTTCTGATGTATAGCTGCCATAATCAATATCAAACAATGCAGATTAACATGACATAATAACAAACAATTGTGCAGATGTGCTGTACCAATCAAAAGTCTCAGACTGTGAACAGTGTTTAAATACCAATAGGCATTTATACTAAATTATACTTAAAGCTCTCCTAAAAATCACCATTTAGAAGAATAAATACAAAACAAAGCCTCTGTTACTCGTCTACCGGTAGCTCCCCCCATCTCAGGTCACTGTACCTGTGTTATGTGTCACTATATTACATATTGCCTTTATGAGTCTCACCTTGTAATAATCTAATTCCACATTCCATTTACGGATGTGTTTTCACGGCAAAGATACAATCTACTGGAAACCAGAACTTGGGTTTCTATATGTAAGGAAGAGAGGCCATCTGTCTTAATAATTTATCTTATTTCCTCTAAATAACTTCTTGTAATCTATAATTCATAGCATCGCCTGTTTTCCATGCTTGTTACCATGATAAGGTGCTCATCTTTCCTTATTTAAGTCTTGTTATTGCTAAAATGAAGCTTCAGTAATAAAATATGATTCAGCACTGTATAACTTGGTGCATTTAAATCTTCAATTTGTAAAGGCATCATACATAAGCCAGCTGTATTTTCATGTGAAGCATTTTTACTTAAGATATATAAGTGATATTTAGGAAAATATTATAGTAACTTCTGATACAGATATAAAATATATTACAAATATCATGTTATATTCCATTATGCTTTGATAGTTTCTGGTATCATCTTTATTACAAATGCAGTGATTTTTTTTCACATTCTCTGAGAAGCATCCTTTTTCTTATGCGTGTCGAGAGGCTTCATTGAACACGTACTGGCACAAGAAGAAGGAACTGCAAGCTAGTTAAAAATAAAGGTTAAATAAAATTTATCAGGAATCTTGTTCCTGTATTAATAAGATTGCTGCAAAACAACGCATACACTTTTCATTAGGTAGAGTTTGCGAGATATTATAATACATTATACAAGATAGACATTCCACCATCACTTTATCTTTTCTTTAATTCTGATGCTTTTGCATTAACATCACATGCACACTGTATGTATATTAAAATACTGCTCAGAGTTTGTAAATTAAATCAGCGTGATTGAACTCTATGGCTATTTCAAACCGATTAACAGTCACTGACTGCAGCTGTGCAGCAGAGCCGACCTTCCTCCTGTCGATTGTGCTTGTTTGAAGACTTCGTTCTGAAGCAAAGGTCAACAGAGAACTATTTCTTTCTTTAGCAGCACATACTGATGTTCACAGAACTAATGACAATGCCATTCAGCTGAGGCTTAATATAGTAAATCTTTTGACCATCATTGCACAAATAAAATACAGTCTGTATAATACAGTGTTGGTAGTTCAGGATGAAATGGTATGGTCTATATACTTTATGACAATGCCTGTCAGAGAAAGGTGGCTTTGACAGGCTTCGTGGGCTACTTGAATTAAAGTTTAGTTAAATGAAATGACACATGTACAAGCTAATTGCAGCGGCATTTCAGATTTGTTCACAAGTAGAGCACAACAAATGAGCAGTCTGTTCTATCATTATCGATTTTACCCATGGCACAGGCTGCAAAATTATACAGTGCAAAATGTGGATTCATATTCTATTTTTTAACAGTTTATGGCACACTACAAACAAAAAAGACTGCTGCACTCCTACCTATTACTGAGATCTGTTCCTTAAGTAGAAAAGGAATAAAATATTAGGTATGTACCACTTTGTAAATAAAAATAAGAAAAATCAAATGCATCTTTAGCTTAAATATGTTTTTATGCAGCATATGTTCCTGTTTTTAACATATAATCTATTGTTATTTTTGATTTTTATTGAAATGGCATCGTGGGACAAAGCATATGTGGCAGTTATTTATTTTTAATTATGTTTCAAAATGGCTTCATTATTCTTTAACTTGCTGTAGGCAAACCCATATATTTGAAAAGTTTTCATATGTTTCTGAACATTTCACATCTGGCTGTTTAACAGAGAGGTGTTTATTCTTTATTGCAGAGATTTGATGTTGCATGGTTAAATCTCAGCACTTCCATAAATGTACCTTGCCTGACAACATTCTAATTCATTTTTTAACTTCCAGTGCCATGTTGAATGTACTTTGCTAATATAGCATGACATGCAAAAATTGTCACCACTGTTGTAAATCCACAAAATATCTCATTACAGAAAGTCTATAGCCTGGAAGGCATTATGCATCTGCATTACAAAGCTGTCCACACAGTTTTCAACACACACAGTACAGTCCCAGAGAAAAAAAAATGGTTATAATGAGCTAATACAATCTTCTTCTTGTATTTTGTGCTTGATACTTTTTGGTCCTTACCATAATTGCTATAATTAAAATTTGGTGTTTACAGTAAATTTTCAGTTACCCGGAACTCAAGCAACCCGCACTCCCAAACAACCGGCAAAAAATATCGAAGAAATACAGTACAGTTTTCATGTGTTGCACTTTCTGTTTGCCCCCAGAGAAACATACCTTATGTTTTTAGAGTTTTAGAGTTTTAAAAAGGAAGCTAGTAATAAATTCCCCCTTTCCCCAACCTGAGAACAAGTCAAACCAAACAAATAGTATAGGGTACATTATTAGTCAGGCCTATTTTTAATAGTAAATCTCAAGCAACCAAAAGCTATAGTTATCTGGCGTATACCAATCCCCATGGGTGCCAGTTAACTGTGAGTTTACTGTATATTTGTTTCCTATTAACAGCTTTGCTGTATAACATCAAACATTATTCTTAAACTTAAAATTCTAATGTCATTTTCAGAATGGATGCAACAGCTGAGATAAACAATCACATAGGTTCATAGATTAGTACTTGACTGTAGTATTCGGGCTGGTAATGTTGTTGTTGTACTGTAGGGGCGCTGTGGGATTGCAACATGTAATGTTGGTTCTGTATTCTCGGGTAACTTGTTGTTTCCGGTGTATGGATGACTTGCAGAAGTGTAAGCATGTAGCATGGGTGCGCACCTGGAGGCTCTTAATAAAGAAAGGCCTTACAACTCCAGAAACTGTGTGGTCTCCTTCTTTACCAGGATGTAACATATTGGCGACGAGGATGGGATGCCTCCAAGTCCGCTGCGAGTAAACCGGTGGGCTGCAGTTCATGTCGGACGACGAAGAGACGGGGCCTGCTGGAGAGATGTCTGGTTCCATGTTGGGGTCACTGGTTGCATACGACTGTCAGACACAGACCTGGGAAGAGTATTGTGAAGTGTTGGAACATTTTTTTGTGGCAAACCAGATAATGGAAGCGGGTCGGAAGCGAGCCATATTGCTGAGCTCGGTGGGCAGCAAGACGTACAGTCCGATGAGGAACTTATTGAGTCCTGATAAACCGGGGGACAAATCGTTCACAGAGTTGACAAGCTTACTTCAGTCACATTATAACCCGAAGCCGAGTGCCATAGTCCAGAGGTTCAAGCTAAATTCCAGGACTAGGAGGGCCAATGAAACGGTAATGGAGTATGTCGCAGTGTTGAGGGAATTGGCGCAACATTGTGATTATGGGGACAGACTGACAGAAATGCTACGAGATAGGCTCGTGTGTGGAATTGCAGATGACCGCATACAACGCAGATTGTTAGCGGAGCATGAGTTGTCGTTTGAAAAGGCCTTGAAGTTGGCACAGGCCATAGAGACAGCGAATAAAGACATTCGTGATTTACAGCCAAGAATCACATCAGCACCATACCATGCATCTTCAAACGGTTGTGCTGAGAGGGCTGTCCAAACTTTTAAAGCAATGATGAAAAAGTCCGGAGAAGGAAGTATAGCCGCAAAAGTATCAAGGGTGTTATTCAACTACCGTATTACACCTCAGTCTACCACGGGTTTGTCACCTGCCGAGATGTTGCAAGGACGGAGATTAAGATCCACGCTGGATCTAGTGTATCCAAACATCAGAGCTAAGGTAGAGGGGACCCAGTGGAGGGAAAAAGAATGTCATGATCGACGGCGGAGAGAGAGAAGTTTTCTGGAGGGAGATGCAGTGATGACGCGAAATTTCAATTATGGACCTAAGTGGATTCCAGGATTCATTGTCAAGAGTACAGGTCCATTGTCGCATTCAGGTGAGGTTGAATGGAGATTTCTTGGTGAGGAGACATGTAGACCAGATTCTGCGGAGTGAACAGAAGAGGGACTCCATGGAACTGCCAGCCGCGGACATACCGTTCAGTTCGGAGCAAGGGCTCGCAGTGGCCGGAGGATCGCCAATGGAGAGGTTCCCGAATCCAACCGTTCCAGAGATGGACATACCGATACCTGAAGTGGTAACTGTGACACCGGAGTCACCTAAGGTGGTACCACTGTGCCGTTCTAAGCGTGTGCTGGTTAAACCTAGTTACTTGAAGGACTATCAATGTTAAAAAAAGTGCATGTATTGATTACAAGAACAACATAGCTAGATTGTATGGTAACCAGTTAATAACTTGCCCGTTATTTAGAAGTAAGTGACTAAATGCATTGTTTGGAACTTGCTCCCTAGTTGCTGATGTAAGGGATTATGTCATAGCTTAAAAGGGGAGGGATGTAGTATTCGAGCTGGTAATGTTGTTGTTGTACTGTAGGGGCGCTGTGGGATTGCAGATGACCGCATACAACGCAGATTGTTAGCGGAGCATGAGTTGTCATTTGAAAAGGCCTTGAAGTTGGCACAGGCCATAGAGACAGCGAATAAAGACATTCGTGATTTACAGCCAAGAACCATTGAAGGGGTGGGGAGCAGGAGTGCTACCCCGCTGCCAGTGCATAAGGTGGTCATGGAGCATAAACCACAAGGGAAGTCTGGTCAGTATGCTTGTTACAGGTGTGGAGGTGAACATCTGTCACGGAACTGTCGTTTTTTAAACGAAAAATGCCATGCTTGTGGAAAAAAGGGCCATGTAAAAAAAATGTGCTCAACGCCCTCTCGGGACCAGCCGAGAAAGGGGGAGGAAAAGAGCAGTACAATGGACAGAAAGGGAAACCGAAAAATAAAACGGCAGTATGCACACCACATGGAAGGTACAGATCAACAAACCAGGGAAGCCGAGGAAGTGTTTACAATGTTTAACATGAAAGAGGCCAGGTGGGAAAGAGTTGATCCCATTAAAACCCAGTTGGACTTAAATGGTAAAATGGTGCAGTTTGAAGTGGATACGGGGTGTAGTGTGACAGTTCTGTCAAAGGCTGAGTATGGGAAGTTATGGCCCAGAGAAGCTCCAAAGCTGCAGGACTGTTCAGTGACTTTGAGAACATATACCGGTGAAATAGTTCCCACAGTGGGAATGGTGAAAGTGACTGTGAAATATAAAGACCAAGCCAAACAGTTGCCAGTCATGGTGGTAGCAGGTAGGGGACCAAACCTGCTAGGCCGGGCGTGGTTGAAGGAGCTGGATATGGACTGCCTACAGCTCCATAAAGTAGAACAGCAAGGCCTGACCTTGCAAGAGGTGCTGGAGAACAATGAAGAAGTGTTCAAAGAGGAACTGGGGACCTGGAGGGGTCCACCAGCAAAAATACACGTTAAAGAAAACGTAACGCCAAGATTTTACAAGCCCCGACCTGTACCATATGCAATGAAGAAGAAAGTTGAGTGTGAGTTGGAGCGACTCACTAAGCAAGGTATAATTGAGCCAGTAAAGTTTGCGGAATGGGCCGCACCAATTGTTCCTGTATTAAAGCCAGATGGTACGGTACGCATATGTGGTGACTATAAGTTAACAGTGAACCAAGTCTCGAAGCTGGAGCAGTATCCCTTGCCAAAGGTGGAGGATGTGTTTGAAAAGCTGTCGGGAGGTGAAAGGTTTAGTAAACTGGACCTCAGTCAGGCATATCAACAAGTAGTGCTGGAAGAAGGGTCAAAGGCGTATGTCACCCTTAACACACACAAAGGTTTGTTCCAAGTCAATTGTTTACCCTTTGGGGTTTCCTCGAGTCCAGCTATATTCCAGAGAATAATGGAGGGACTGGTGGCAGGAATTCCGAAGGTGGCTGTGTATTTAGACGACATTCTGTTGACGGGTAGGAACATTCGAGAGCATTTGGAGATGCTGAATGAGGTGCTGAGACGACTGCGAGAGGCAGGTTTGAGGGTGAAGCGGAGTAAATGTGCTTTCATGGTAAAGGAAGCAGAGTTCCTAGGTTACAAGTTGGATGCATCGGGCCTACACCCCCTGCCAAACAAGGTGGAAGCCATTCAACAGGCGCCAGCACCCACAAATGTTACAGAGCTGAAAGCTTATTTAGGCTTACTCAACTATTATAACAGGTTCCTGCCAAATCTGTCTACACTGTTAGCTCCTTTACATAAGCTATTAAGGAAGGAGGCTCAGTGGTCGTGGCAAGAGGAACAGGACAGAGCGTTTGAACAGTCAAAGGAACTAATGCAGTCTTCAGAAGTATTGGTGCACTACGATAGTTACAAGGACTTAATTTTGTCATGTGATGCCTCACCTTATGGGTTAGGGGCTGTGTTGGCACATCGGATGCCAGACGGACAAGAAAGACCTATTGGGTTCATGTCGCGAACTTTAACCCAAGCGGAGTCAAACTATTCCCAGCTAGATAAAGAGGGTTTGGCTGTCATGTTTGGAATTAAAAGGTTCCACAAATACCTTTATGGAAGGAGGTTTACTATTTGTACCGATCATAAGCCTTTGTTGTCACTGTTCAACGAGATGAAAGCAGTGCCGCAGATGGTTTCTCCCCGCATTCAGAGATGGGCTGTAACATTGAGAGCTTATGAATACGAGATTGTTTATAAGCCCGGAAAACACCATGGTAATGCGGATGCGCTAAGTCGTCTGCCGATACCAGGGCATCTGCCAGAACAGGAAGCGGAGGACCGAGTTTTGATGATGGAGGACATCACATTGGTGTCTGCCAGGGAACTGAGTGAATGGACACGCAAAGATCCGGTGCTAGCTAGAGTGTTTCAGTGGGTCCAGCAAGGCTGGCCAGTCCAACAAACGGATCCAGTGTTTCGACCTTTTGAGGTGAGGAAAACAGAGCTGAGTGTGCAAGATGGATGCGTATTGTGGGGGGCAAGAGTGATAGTTCCGTCCCCAGGAAGAGGGGCACTTTTACAGCAGTTGCACCAAGGTCATGTGGGCATCACACGAATGAAGGCCTTAGCCCGAAGTTATTTCTGGTGGCCCAAGTTGGATCACGATATTGAAGTCGTTGTGAATGAGTGTAAAATATGTCAACAACATCGCAACTTGCCTGTGGCGGCGCCACTACATCCATGGGAGTGGCCGAGTAGACCTTGGCAGAGACTTCATATAGATTATGCAGGACCTTTTATGGGGGCCATGCTTTTGATAATCATGGATGCTCATTCTAAATGGATGGATGCCTATCCAGTCAAAACACCCACTTCCCTCGTTACCATTGAATGCTTGAGGAAGAGTTTCAGTAGCCAAGGACTACCAGAGACTATTGTATCCGATAATGCTTCATGCTTCACGAGTGAAGAGTTCAAGGGTTTTCTGAGAAAAAATGGCATCGTACACATCACATCAGCACCATACCATGCATCTTCAAACGGTTGTGCTGAGAGGGCTGTCCAAACTTTTAAAGCAATGATGAAAAAGTCCGGAGAAGGAAGTATAGCCGCAAAAGTATCAAGGGTGTTATTCAACACCTCAGTCTACCACGGGTTTGTCACCTGCCGAGATGTTGCAAGGACGGAGATTAAGATCCACGCTGGATCTAGTGTATCCAAACATCAGAGATAAGGTAGAGGGGACCCAGTGGAGGCAAAAAGAATGTCATGATCGACGGCGGAGAGAGAGAAGTTTTCTGGAGGGAGATGCAGTGATGACGCGAAATTTCAGTTATGGACCTAAGTGGATTCCAGGATTCATTGTCAAGAGTACAGGTCCATTGTCGTACCAGGTGAGGTTGAATGGAGATTTCTTGGTGAGGAGACATGTAGACCAGATTCTGCGGAGTGAACAGAAGAGGGACTCCATGGAACTGCCAGCCGCGGACATACCGTTCAGTTCGGAGCAAGGGCTCGCAGTGGCCGGAGGATCGCCAATCGAAGGAGAGGTTCCCGAGAATCCAACCGTTCCAGGGATGGACACACCGATACCTGAAGTGGTAACTGTGACACCGGAGTCACCTAAGGTGGTACCACTGCGCCGTTCTAAGCGTGTGCTGGTTAAACCTAGTTACTTGAAGGACTATCAATGTTAAAAAAAGTGCATGTATTGATTACAAGAACAACATAGCTAGATTGTATGGTAACCAGTTAATAACTAGCCCGTTATTTAGAAGTAAGTGACTAAATGCATTGTTTGGAACTTGCTCCCTAGTTGCTGATGTAAGGGATTATGTCATAGCTTAAAAGGGGAGGGATGTAGTATTCGGGCTGGTAATGTTGTTGTTGTACTGTAGGGGCACTGTGGGATTGCAACATGTAATGTTGGTTCTGTATTCTCGGGTAACTTGTTGTTTCCGGTGTATGGATGACTTGCAGAAGTGTAAGCATGTAGCATGGGTGCGCACCTGGAGGCTCTTAATAAAGAAAGGCCTTACAACTCCAGAAACTGTGTGGTCTCCTTCTTTACCAGGATGTAACATTGACTAACTGCTCTTGTGGGCCATTTTAAGCCTTGCTAATTGCCTCACATGAGAATCAAATCCTGCATCTTGTGTCCAAAGATAAGTATCTTAACCACTATGTGAATCTCCCACCACTAAACAAAGACATGCTTATAGTAAGCCTTCATCAGACTATTGCCTGTTTATCGGTTAGTACTAGGTTAATTGCCATTGGGGGCCATTTTAAGCCTAGCCAATTTGTCCATGTGAGAATGAAACCCTGCATTTTCTGTCTATAAGGTAAACATCTTAAACATTATGCCAACCTTGCAATAGCTGTTAAGATGCTTCTCTGCCCAAAGTATGTTTTCCATGTTATTTTATTTTCTGGGGTGGAGCACTGATCTCCATGGACCATTTTCAGACTCAGTTTAGAAGGGGCATTTGTTTAAATGACTTGCTCAGAATTGCACAGTTAGGCAATGGAGGCTCAGGGAATCAAACCTTGCACCACGGCACCACAGGAAACGTCTCATTAACAGCTCATTAGTTCTCTAAGCCAATTACAAGTTAATTTGTAAGCTAAGAAAGCCAAGAAATGTTGCATATCATAATGTAAGATTAGATTTTGTAATACAAAATAAATAGCTAGCAGAAAGAAATTGTGAGTTTAACCACCCTACCTGAATATTGCAGATAGCCCAGAGCAGCTTCCTTTCACCTTTCCCCTAGGCAACCCATGCCCTTCTAAAGGTTTTAACTGAAATGGCACAAACCACTAGTAATAGTTCTAGTTATGTTGGTCAACTACCCTTTCCTTAAAAGAAGATATATTCTCTTGATATGGTTAGACTGCATTTTTGATCTGTTGCTTAATTTATCGCATCCTTGTTATATAAATTATGCCACCAAATTTCCATTAAGTGTGCTATATACTCACTTTATTTATATTATTTTATTTTACATTTGTTGACCGGGATAATCCGACTGGATACATGTCCATTTTCAGCAGAGGCCCGGGGAGAAAAGCTCCAAAGGTAGTTACAAAAGAACACATAAATAGTACAAATTAAGCACAGTTTTCAGACTCTGTAGACACAAGTAAGTTACACAATCTCACAAACTTATGAAATAGTTTAAGAAATTACAACACAAATAAATTGCAGGTGAAATAGTATTGGGTACACAAATATAACTTAAGATTTAATCAGGCTTGGAGCAAGTATCTTAACCACTATGTGAACCTACGACCACTAAACAAAGACATGCTCATAGTAAGCCTTCATCAGACTGTTGCCTGATTATGGGTTAGTACTCTCCTCATCAGACTGTGGCCTGTTTATAGGTTAATACTCTCCTCATCAGACTGTTGCCTGTTTATGGGTTAGTACTCTCCTCATCAGACTGTGGCCTGTTTATGGGTTAGTACTCTCCTCATCAGACTGTTGCCTGTTTATAGGTTAGTACTCTCCTCATCAGACTGTGGCCTGTTTATAGGTTAATACTCTCCTCATCAGACTGTGGCCTGTTTATAGGTTAATACTCTCCTCATCAGACTGTGGCCTGTTTATGGGTTAGTACTCTCCTCATCAGACTGTGGCCTGTTTATAAGTTAGTACTCTCCTCATCAGACTGTGGCCTGTTTATAGGTTAGTACTCTCCTCATCAGACTGTTGCCTGTTTAAGGTTAGTACTCTCTTCATCAGACTGTTGCCTGTTTATGGGATAGTACTCTCATCAGACTGTGGCCTGTTTATGGGTTAATACTCTCCACATCAGACTGTGGCCTGTTTATAGGTTAGTACTCTCCTCATCAGACTGTTGCCTGTTTATAGGTTAATACTCTCCTCTTCAGACTGTTGCCTGTTTATGGGTTAGTACTCTCCTCATCAGACTGTTGCCTGTTTATAGGTTAGTACTCTCCTCATCAGACTGTTGCCTGTTTATGGGTTAGTACTCTCCTCATCAGACTGTGGCCTGTTTATGGGTTAATACTCTCCTCATCAGACTGTGGCCTGTTTATGGGTTAATACTCTCCTCATCAGACTGTTGCCTCTTTAAGGTTAGTACTCTCCTCATCAGACTGTTGCCTGTTTATAGGTTAGTACTCTCCTCATCAGACTGTTGCCTGTTTATAGGTTAGTACTCTCCTCATCAGACTGTTGCCTGTTTATGGGATAGTACTCTCCACATCAGACTGTGGCCTGTTTATAGGTTAGTACTCTCCTCATCAGACTGTTGCCTGTTTATAGGTTAGTACTCTCCTCATCAGACTGTTGCCTGTTTATAGGTTAATACTCTCCTCATCAGACTGTTGCCTGTTTATGGGTTAGTACTCTCCTCATCAGACTGTGGCCTGTTTATAGGTTAATACTCTCCTCATCAGACTGTTGCCTGTTTATGGGTTAGTACTCTCCTCATCAGACTGTGGCCTGTTTATGGGTTAATACTCTCCTCGTCAGACTGTGGCCTGTTTATAGGTTAGTACTCTCCTCATCAGACTGTTGCCTGTTTTTGAGTTAGTACTCTCCTCATCAGACTGTTGCCTGTTTATGGGTTAGTACTCTCCTCATCAGACTGTTGCCTGTTTATAGGTTAATACTCTCCTCATCAGACTGTTGCCTGTTTATAGGTTAGTACTCTCCTCATCAGACTGTGGCCTGTTTATAGGTTAATACTCTCCTCATCAGACTGTGGCCTGTTTATAGGTTAGTACTCTCCTCATCAGACTGTGGCCTGTTTATAGGTTAGTGCTCTCCTCATCAGACTGTTGCCTGTTTATGGGTTAGTACTCTCCTCATCAGACTGTTGCCTGTTTATAGGTTAATACTCTCCTCATCAGACTGTTGCCTGTTTATAGGTTAGTACTCTCCTCATCAGACTGTGGCCGGTTTTTAGGTTAATACTCTCCTCATCAGACTGTGGCCTGTTTATAGGTTAGTACTCTCCTCATCAGACTGTGGCCTGTTTATAGGTTAATACTCTCCTCATCAGACTGTTGCCTGTTTATGGGTTAGTACTCTCCTCATCAGACTGTGGCCTGTTTATAGGTTAGTACTCTCCTCATCAGACTGTGGCCTGTTTATGGGTTAGTACTCTCCTCATCAGACTGTGGCCTGTTTATAGGTTAATACTCTCCTTATCAGACTGTGGCCTGCTTATAGGTTAGTACTCTCCTCATCAGACCATTGCCTGTTTATGGGTTAGTACTCTCCTCATCAGACCATTGCCTGTTTATAGGTTAGTACTCTCCTCATCAGACCATTGCCTGTTTATGGGTTAGTACTCTCCTCATCAGACTGTGGCCTGTTTATAGGTTAATACTCTCCTCATCAGACTGTTGCCTGTTTATGGGTTAGTACTCTCCTCATCAGACTGTGGCCTGTTTATAGGTTAATACTCTCCTCATCAGACTGTTGCCTGTTTATAGGTTAGTACTCTCCTCATCAGACTGTGGCCTGTTTATAGGTTAGTACTCTCCTCATCAGACTGTTGCCTGTTTATAGGTTAGTACTCTCCTCATCAGACTGTGGCCTGTTTATAGGTTAGTACTCTCCTCATCAGACTGTGGCCTGTTTATAGGTTAGTACTCTCCTCATCAGACTGTTGCCTGTTTATGGGTTAGTACTCTCCTCATCAGACTGTGGCCTGTTTATAGGTTAGTACTCTCCTCATCAGACTGTGGCCTGTTTATAGGTTAGTACTCTCCTCATCAGACTGTTGCCTGTTTATAGGTTAATACTCTCCTCATCAGACTGTGGCCTGTTTATAGGTTAGTACTCTCCTCATTTCAACTGAAAAAGTCAAGCTCCTACAGCATCCCATAATAGATTTCCCATTTATCTTTTTTATCATCCTGTTGAAATCTGCCTGTACCATCTTCAACACAGGGATGGCCTTTTTTCCCTAAAATGACCTTCAAAACAGTGGACACCACTTCAGCTGTGGCATAAGATAGCTACTGAGATAAAGAGGAACTGATGCTTGATTATCTTTGGATTCTACCATCTTATAAATAAAGATACCAACATGTGGTTTGCGTTAACTGATACACTTTCACTAAATGACTAATGACTTCACTTTTTATAATGATCACATCCACACTAGTTTGCTATAGCTGAAGTGTTTTTTTTTCATCTACTCCTGTTTTATTTTCTATCCTGGGCTGTGTTGGTGAATTGAAACATCCTACAATTTGAAGGAGTGAAAAGAAGTTATCACTTTTTAGACATGCTTCTAATCCTCCAATGTTTTGTTCTTGTTTTCAGTCTTGTATAATTTATCATTATACAATAACCCCCCATTAATATTCCAAAATGTGCACACTGATTGGCCAGTGTGCCCATTGTAAATCCCACAATATACTAATGGAAAAGGTCTGGTTGCCCGAACTTTTTTCCATTGATATAACTTTTTTTTTAATTAAAAAAAACGATGCAAAGGAGACTTTCTTTTCGCTGTTGCTTCTGTTTCAAAGGATTGATGTATTGGGTATGCATGGGAATGCAAGTCTCATATGTATGGGCAGTACATCAACACAAGGAAGCTGTATATCACCACTGGCAGAAGAACAGTAATGCGCCGTTATACAAAGACATTATTTAAGAAAAGTAAGTTTTTTTTTTCTTAAATAATGTCATTGTATAATAGCAATAACTGACTCCATGGTTGTGGTATATTGAAGATTTACCCACAGTTGGCTTCACCCTTGTGATTAATCCACACCAGCCACGGGTAATCTTCAATAAATCACACCACGTCATCAGTTATTGCTTAAATAACTCATGTTCAGCTGTGTGCAATGCAGAGTTTACCATTAACTGAAGTGGTTTAAACATGAAGGTGAATGCCACATAATCAGAGGAAGTTAGCTGTAGGTAAACCTGCATTACCCCCACCCTGTCATACGCTACTGCTGTTATATGGATAACAATTTGAAATTATGGGACCTGTAGGAGCGAGTCTCAAAATACAGACACTAAATGGCAGAAACAATACTCTCATTTCCTGGAATATTCTCTTTGAGGTATGTTATTCTTGGAGTTGGGATTTATAAGTTTGTGGGTGTAAGTAGGGCTTGTTCCCACATCAGTGGGTGCAGGGGGCTAACCCCCCACTCAAAAACAAGTTTGAAGGAGAAGAGTGATGTTCAAAATTTGCCCTTTTCCTGCATTTTCAATCTTTTTTTTCAGTGTGTTGTCACTTGACATTATGATGCTCACAGTTTAAAAGAGGGTCTATTATACAACATTATTTAAACAAAGACATGTTTTATGTTTTTTAATGGTGTCATTGTATGGGGAGACTTTATTTGGGCACATTATCCTTTTATACCTGGTGAGGACATTGTGATGTGCTGTGCACATCACCAACATGTACACACTGATACATGTCCTCTGCACTGATTTAACGCACTTATTACCACTCAGCATCAAGCTAATTATATTAGGAGACTTACACATTTGTAACATCCTGTAAGTGTTTTCTTCAAAGTTTTCTTTCTATTTTTCTTTTTATGCAGTATTTTGTTCCTTGAAATGGTAATGCGTGGTGTGAGAGGGTAGAATTTTCTGCAGAGGACATTATTGACTGAGTTTCATTTCTGTACTTAGTGGCATAGAGATTATGGCAGCTGTAGATTTTATTTTTAGGAGTTACAGTCTTAGTAATTTCTGTTCCTTTCCTTAAGATTAACAGCCATACTTCTTCCAATGAATATGTTCAATGTATCACAAGCAGACATACGTGAATGACCAATCATCATTGGCATTTTTGCACATTATTATTAGTAGACATGACTGAATGACCAATCATCACGGCATTTTTCATATTAGTTTCCCTTTTCCCAAACTGTTTTGTCATCTAGAAATAGACTTTCCCATTTTTTCTTTGCTCAACATGATATCACAGTCAGAAATTGAACAGGACTGGGACCGAACACTGAACTATGTAGAACATTATTCATTACTTCCTTACTGTCTGATAGTTCTTCTCTAACGAGTACGCCTGTTTGTTAGTTTGCTACTTTTTCATTCATCCACATAGTTTTCTATAATTGCTCATTCAAAACTTCTTGTAAGACGACAAATACAGTTAAGAACTAACTTTATATGTTACTGAAATTGTGATAAATTCATCCATAGAGTTGCCTTTGCTCACCTCCTTGTATCTCAGTCATATATATGGAATAAAAAAAAAAAAACCACCAAAAGGCTGATGTTGCAAGTTTCATACAATTCAAAGAAGAACACACATAAAACTCTACCACCTAGGCTCTATAGTCTTCAAGGAGTCTTGAAGGCTATAGAGCCGAGGCACTAGAGTTTTATGTGTGTTCTTCTTTGAATTGTATTAAACTTGGAACAACAGCCTTTTGGAGTATTTTCTATTCTTTGGATCCCTGGTTGTATACATATATATGGAATAGTTTGTTTTAGCATGATTAGCCATGCTGGAATTCATGAAGTTGGCCGTTTTCTTTCAAGAAACTTGTGAGCATCAAGTATATATTACATCTGTTGATTTTACCCATCATGAAATACAAACTAATAGACCTGCAGTTTCTTTGTTACTCCTTGTAATTCCTTGTAGATTGACACCACTGCTATTTTTCCACAACCCCTTCAAGAGTAGCTTCTCAGTCAAAGTTTTATTAAAACCTCAGCAGATATTTTTTAGATCTTTGGTGTGATCTCATTTGGCACAGCATGTCGGCTGATCATTGAGCCTATTTGTGACAAATTAGTGATCATTTTACTCATTTCAGGAATGCCTGTATTTCACGGACAAATGATATTAAGCAGAAAACAATTGTTGAACAGTTCTGTAATCTCGATGTTAGTATATTTAGAAATGTGATGGCATGCATGGTGTACAAAAACTGTTTTTGCATTTATTTAATAGCAACGTTCTGTGATTTTGAATTTTTTTTTTTTTTTTAGCATAAGTGGTTTCTTTTAATGTTGGCACAATGATTAGCCAAATATCCTTTGGTTCTTATACTTTATCTTTTTTCAGTACTATCTGTGCCTTTTCCAATTCATCTGTTGTAATTACCATAGCCAACCTTTTCTTCATCCTGTTTTAACCTCTCAAACTAGTGTCCTCTATTTTTTATTTTTGATGGTTCATCTCCCAGGCCTATGCTTGTAAATGTTTCACCTCCCAAGCCCCTGCTTACACTTATCAAGGGTAGCAGAACTTGTCAGAGATTTGGGATGCATGGCTAGGGTTAAAAAGGCCCTTGTGGTTGTGAGCCTAGTACACACCTATGAACCTATATGAACTGTCATTATACCATAAAGCAATGTTCACAATGTTGATATTAATCTCTTAGCATCATAAGATCATAGGAGGTTACTAGGCTAATGGTCCTGGGGCCCTTACAAGCCTAACCAAGAATGTATCCCCAAAAATGAAACCTCATTCACACTTCCTCAGATTTATTTATTTTTTTCAGAGGATAAAGCAGCACATATTGTATATATATATCACAACACCTGTACCAGAAAAAGGAGTAGGCGTGTATGGAACAATGGTATGAATAAAATGGCATTGCTGCTAGTGAACCTCTGACTATTTATCTGGGGAAAAAGGCATGCAGCACAATGCTACTATGGATATTATGCATTTAACATTTTACAGACATGTATCTTTTATAATCATGACTCCACTGCACATGGATATTAATGTCTACGCTGTGAACTGGCTCTTAAAAATGGAGCATTGCTTCACTGAGTATTAAGATCGTAAGCAGGGTGATATGAGGGGAATTCAGATCATAAGCAGGGCAATACGATGGGACTTCAGATCATAAGCAGGGCAATATGAGGGGACTTCAGATCATAAGCAGGGCAATACAAGGTGACTTCAGATCGTAAGCAGGGTGATACGAGGGGACTTCTTATAGCCTGGCAGTATTACAGTGAGCAGTGCATGCTTGGCTGGACATGAGTCTATTTCACATTGACACTAAAAATCAGGCAATTTGTCATGTACTGAAGTGTACTTGAGGTCCATTAGAAATATTTATTAATTTATTCATATTTTTGTTTACACTTCATTGGCACGGTTAACCTTGTGGGTCTATATCAGAAGAGCGAAACCTGAAAACAGTGAATGCTCTTCTGTCGAACTGTAAAACCCAAAATTTCAAAATGTCTAAGGCATGGAACAGTGATTTTGTTTCCCAGGGAAAAAAATTACTGATTCAAAAAAAAATGTACAGACAAAATAAAGTGGGGGGCTTCACCCCCCCACAACCCCCAACTTAATTATACCATCTCTGAGATAGCACCACAGTGGAGAAAACAGCAAAGTCCCAAATTTGGCCCAGCAATGTTCTGTGCCTTCGACATTTTGCAGTTTCGGTGTTTACAGTTGGACAGAAGAGCATTCGCTATTTTAAGCATTAGCTCTTCTAATAAGAACCCAACCCTGCTAGGTGATGCATATAATGAAAGAGAAGTGAAAAGTTAACAGCAAAATTCATAGGTTCATACGATGATACTAGGCTATTGGCCCAGAGGCCCTTATAAGCCTAGCCAAGAATTTTGCCCGTGTTCTCTCAAAGTCAGCACCTGTTTCTTCTGTCCAGTAGGGGAATTAGCCAAAAATCAGTAAGAAGATAAAGTAGTAAAATCACAAAAAAGTGGTAATGTTATGGATTTAGTTACTGCAAGAGAGGTGTTAGGTACATACCTCTCAATCTCTTAACACAAGAAATCTGGACAAAGGCTAAAATAATGGGGGGACAAAGGCCCAAAAATAGGAAGAGATTTTAAATATTGCTCTAATAAACTTAAAAAGCTGCTAGATTAACAGGATTTGTGATAGCATACATTTTCTGAAGGATACCAAAGCTAAAACTTAAACATATGTCATTGTTTGGTCATTATTTAGTGACTTCAATCTTCCATGAATTGCCAGACAAACAGATATTTTATAAGGAACAGACCAAATAATTGAGGCAAAAATGTAGCCATTCTGCAAAAATCTGTACAGCTGAGAGGGATGGTTAGGTACAATAGGAGTATGTTGTACCTGTAGCTGGGCATATAGTAACTGAAACACAGATGATACATTAGCACTTCTTTTAGGTTAACGTAACCTGTGTAAAAAGGTGGATAAAATGATAATTTGGTGCAAAATATCAAGTAGTTCCACACTTCTGACAATATAAGACTTTTTGAAGGCAAGACTTGCAGGACTGTTTAAAAGCGCTAGGATTACCCAGTATCCATGTTCCATTCCATTTGTTAGGAATGTACAAGAGGTCCTATCTCCAATTACAGTGCAAGCTTTGTGACGTTGAAGCAGGATTCTGCTATTAAGGCTGCGATTTCTCACTGTGGTAGGTGACCTCATTAGTGGAATTTAAGCAAGGTATTCGGGTATTTATATTTAGAGAGTAAGGTTGCCACCTTTTCAAATGCCCAAAGTGGGACATTTTTGGAATAAACGTCAGATTTTGCAGGGCAAACATACCCACAGCAAGTACAAAGAACAGAACTTCAATTTTTTGCCTAAATAAAAGGTCATTCTTGTAGCATTTTAGTTGCTTATTCTGTTTTTTATAACATTTAGGTGTTTTAGATACAGAATAACTGTTTTATGCAACTATTACATAAAATACAGGAAATATGTTTGTCCTAAAATCTGGGGACGTTTGCCATTTTTTCGATTTCTTTGCAGGACATCACTGCCCAAAGAGGAACTGTCCCTCACAAAGTGGGACAGGTGGTAACCCTATTAGAGAGTAGTTTGTGTTTGAAAAACAGGTGACTTCATTTAGTTTGTTTTCATAGAACATATAGCTTAAAATTTGAATTATGCACAGGTATGATTGTTAGTTTACTCCCTTGACTGCAAAATTTTGCTATTTTGTAGTAAGTGAGTTACAGTTTTTAAGATGACCAGTGGCAGTGCATACATAAAAAGGTCTGAGCTTAATGATATGGTTGACCAGTGTATGTCTAGTACTACAGGATAAACACCTGTTAATGGAGTAGAGGCATCCAAAATGTTTTTGTTAAGGTTTTTTAATTTGATTTTGGTATGATCAGGAATAAGAGGATTTATTGTCTATGGATAGACCAAGGTAGATAGTGTGTTGAAAAGGTCTATATCACGTAATTGAAAAGACCATTAATCGAACAGCTTTAAAATTGAAAATACCTTTTATTTATTTAATTTAACAGTTATTTAACATTTGTTTACAGGGAAAGTCTGACTTGGAACAGAGCCAATTTTTAGCAGAGGCCCAGGGAGAAAAGCTCCAGATGCATGTCTTTGAAACATGTGAGGAAACCGGAGCACCCAGAGGAATCCCACACGAATGCAGGGAGGACATGCAGACTCTGCACAGAAGGCACTACAGCCAAGAATCGAACTGGAGAACCTCTTACTGTGAGGCGACAATGCTACCACTGCACCACTGCGTGGCCTTTCATAGAAGTTGCTTTTGTGGGGGGATGTGCCCCCCCCCCCGCTAATTATATATACCAGCTCCGAGATCACACTATAGTGAGAAAAGGGCAAATTTTCCAATCTTCACTGTACCTCGATCTCACAATGCAAACCTCGATGAATGGCATTTTCGATTTTAAAGCTGTTCGATTAATGGCCTTTTTGATGCTGTGATATAGACCCTGTTGTACTGCTTCAGTGTTTCTGTTGTCCATTTTTTTTACTGTTGGCAGTAGTTGTGTTTTGTGTTTGTTCAGACATCATTAGCTTTGTTTCCTTTACATTTAAAATGAGGTCACAGTCCATTAGCCAGTCAGCAAGTGGGTCTATGGATTTCTGCATTTTTCATAGTAGGAACTGTGTTTTTGCCACAACATTTATTAATGATGTTATCAGTATATTATAGATGTTGAAGATCTTCAGTGTGTCAGTACATATTATTTTTAAAGAATGTAAAGAGTAGTGCCCTAGAACAGAGTCTCGTTTTATCCCAGGGTTGCAGTTAAGTAAGAGAGTCTTGTTTTATCCCAGGGTTGCAGTTAAGTAAGAGAGTCTTGTTTTATCCCAGGGTTGCAGTTAAGTAAGGGAGTCTTGTTTTATCCCAGGGTTGCAGTTAAGTAAGAGAGTCTTGTTTTATCCCGGGTTTGCAGTTAAGTAAGAGAGTCTTGTTTTATCCCAGGGTTGCAGTTAAGTAAGAGAGTCTTGTTTTATCCCAGGGTTGCAGTTAAGTAAGAGAGTCTTGTTTTATCCCAGGGTTGCAGTTAAGTAAGAGAGTCTTGTTTTATCCCAGGGTTGCAGTTAAGTAAGAGAGTCTTGTTTTATCCCAGGGTTGCAGTTAAGTAAGAGAGTCTTGTTTTATCCCAGGGTTGCAGTTAAGTAAGAGAGTCTTGTTTTATCCCAGGGTTGCAGTTAAGTATAAGAGTCTTGTTTTATCCCAGGGTTGCAGTTAAGTAAGAGAGTCTTGTTTTATCCCAGGGTTGCAGTTAAGTAAGAGAGTCTTGTTTTATCCCAGGGTTGCAGTTAAGTAAGAGAGTCTTGTTTTATCCCAGGGTTGCAGTTAAGTAAGAGAGTCTTGTTTTATCCAAGGGTTGCAGTTAAGTAAGAGAGTCTTGTTTTATCCCAGGGTTGCAGTTAAGTAAGAGAGTCTTATTTTATCCCAGGGTTGCAGTTAAGTAAGATCGACAGTTTTGCCATGCTACTGTTTGGGTTCTATCAGCTAAGCAGTGTGTAAGACTGTTTAAGAGGAGCCAAGTGTGTTGGGTGTTAAGTCTGTGTATTAGAGCATTATAACTGCATCACACACTTTGGAGAAATCATGGAAAAGAACTGCATTAGCCAGGCCCTTGTCACTCTGAGTAGCAGCATATTTTCTTATTTTGATCATGGCTTATTAAATACTGTGACCACACTGAATGCAAGTTGAGTGTTAGTGATTATGTTATTTGAGGTTACTCCCTAGTTGAGAATGTACTATTTTTAAAGTATTTGCACATGGAGATATGGAGATGAGTCTGCAATTTTCTATTGTATGCTTCTTAGGTTGTTTAAAAAGTGAGGTTATTTTAGATTTCCAGACATCTGGAATAATGCCTTCATACAGACTATAGTGACTTATCAGACTCAGTGGGCAGGGCATGCTGTAAGCAATTGGTTTTTAAATATGGTGGGGACTGATGGTGAGTAATTTACATTATATCTAATAATTGACTCCATGACTCCACTGGACATGCACATTAATGTCTAAGCTGTGAACTGGCTCTTAAAAATGGAGCGTTGCTTCACTGAGTAGTAAGATCATAAGCAGGATGATATGAGGGGATTTCGGATCGTAAGCAGAGTGATACAAGGGGACTTCAGATCATAAGCAGGGCAATACAAGGAGACTTCACATTATAAGCAGGGTGATACGAGGGGACTTCAGATCGTAAGCAGGGTGATACGAGGGGACTTCTTATAGCCTGGCAGTATTACAGTGAGCAGTGCATGCTAGGCTGGACATGAATCTATTTCACACTGACACTAAAAATCAGGCAATTTGTCATGTAATGAAGAGGTCCATTAGAAATATTTATTTATTTATTTATTTGTTTACACTTCATTGGTATGGTTAACCCTGATAGGTGATGCGCATAATGAAAGAGGAGTGGAAAGTTAACAGCAAAATGTATAGGTTTGTAGGATGATACTAGGCTATTGTCCCAGAGGCCCTTATAAGCCTAGCCAAAAATTTCATCCATTTCCCTCAAAGTCAGCACCTGTTTCCCCTGTCCAGCAGGGGAATTAGCAAGAAGATAGTAGAAACAGTTGCATGAATTCATTGTAAAAATGAAGTTATAATTGCAAGGGATATATGTAGTATGATATATTAAGTAGTAAAATCACAAAAAAGTGGTAATGTTATGGATTTAGTTACTGCAAGAGAGGTGTTAGGTACAATAGGAGTATGTTGTACGTATAGCTGAGTATATAGTAACTGAAACACAGATGATACATTAGCACTGTTGGTTAGGTTCTTTAAAAAGTGAGGTTATTTTAGATTCTTTCCAGCCATCTAGAATGACGCCTTCTGTAGACGATAGTGAATTATCAGAATCTTTGGGCAGGGTATGCTGTAAGCAATTTGTTTTTAAATATGGTGGGGATTAATGGTGAGGAATTTACATTATATGTACTAATTTTCTAATTGTTTTGGCTGTTATACGTGTGGAATAAATTTGGGGCTTGGTACTGCTTATGTTTCTTAATTGACAGTTTTCTTTGGGTAATCCTAATGATTTGAAATAATGGACAAATGTGCTTGCAGTGTCTTCACTGCTGGATAGGCTTAGGGGGTTGCTATCTCCTGCTTTTCATTTACCCATGAGGTTGTTAATGATATTACAAAATTTAGACGGATTATCTATTTCCGCATTGTAGGCTGAGGCAGATTTTCTGTCTTCTTTAAGCTGTTTCTGACATTTATTTATAAGCTCTTTGGATAGCATATTTAACTGTGAAACTTCAGGATTTGTAGGTTTTTTGGGCATTGTCCCAAAGTTTCATAAGGCTAGGAATAGATTTGCCCGTCTAGGGGAATGATGTTTAATTCTGATTCTTCTTGTAGGGACATATTTATTTCCAAGTAATATGATTACGTTAAAGAGTAGAATGGTTCTTCAATATATTGAGTTAGATTAAGGATGTTCCAATTAATAGAAAACAGTTCTTGGGTAAACTTACGTTCTTCTTCTTCTTTTGGCTTTTTCCCAGTTAGGGGTCGTGACAGCGGATCACCTGTCTGCTCATGATTGGCAGTGGAGTTTTACGGTGTCAAGTTGCCAGCCCGGCACCCAACCTTCCACAGAAGGCACACACACATGCACACACTCACACCTAGGGCCAATTTAGAGTGTCCAATCCACCTACAGCATGTCTTTGGGATGTGGGAGAAAACTGGAGCACCCAGAGGAAACCCACGTGACCACAGGGAGGACATGCAGACTCCGCACAGAAGGCACCCCAGCTGAGAATCGAACCGGAGAACCTCTTGCTGTGAGGCGACAACACTAACCGCTGCATCACCGTGGCCACCCTCTTGGGTAAACTTACCTATGAGTAGTTTATTCAAGTGTCTGATGGTAATAGGCTGCATGCAGTGGGTGGTCTCTTGTTTTTCCATATGATGAAAATTAGGTTGTGGTCACTAAGGTCAGTAGGGAGTATATCACTATAAAAGAAGCTCTTGGAGTGTTGGTTAAGATCCAGTCAAGTGTTGATTGAGTTTGTTTTTTGGATCATTTTGAAAGTGGCTAGGAGAAGACTAAAATATAAATGTTGTAATCTGGATTATCTTTGGTTGTGCTTGTTCATTGAATATTAAACCTCCAAGCAGTATAGTTTTACCTAAGCAGTTTTCCTGTTGCTGGTTTAATATTAGAGAAAGTTCGGTTGATGCATATTTTGGTGGTAAGGGATTATATCCAATGTCTAGTTGTTTCATGTTTGCTAATTTAAGGGTTATAAGTGATTCAAGGTGGGAAATTTAGTAAGATGTTAGTGCAATAAGGTTGAAGAAAGGGAATTTGTGACCATGATGATAACAATATCAACCCTTTATTTGGTTGGTGTCTTCAGTAGGTAGTAAAGTCAGATAGATTAAATGCTGTGTTTTGTTTATTTGGCTTTAAACAGGTTTCAGATATCACAATGATGTGTAGTGTATATTGGTGTACCCATGCATGAAGCTGGCAACCTTTGTTACATAGACTTCTTGCACTGATTTTAGTAAGGCATACACATAATACAAAAACATGGTTCTATGAAATAAAACACAACACAAATGACAAAAAGAGAACAAAAACAAAGAGAAAGGGAAAGGGGACAGATAGTTCTTGCATTAATATATAGAACCATTAAATCTTTGCAGCCAGTCGTTTAGTTGTGGTTTTGATCTGGGTTTTCAAGAGAAATGCTAATCAGTAGGGATCCTGAATATTATTGAATGTCACTTGTATACCATAAGGGTATGAGGGTTGTGATTATTGAAAGTAGTTGTTTAGATTTGGGATGAAGTATGTGCTGCAGGTATTGAGAAAATGGAATCTTCTATCTTTATTATTAACTAAGGATAAATAGTGGAGTGTTTTGGTAGACTGTTGTGATTGTAATATCAATTTGTCTAATAGACATTTTAAGATGGGGGTTGACGTTTGACTTAGTTTGCTTAGTTTGCCATTGAAATGTATATGGCAAGATGAGCCTGTTATATGTCAGAATGTATAAAATGCCACAGATAACTGTGTGACTATATGGAATGCTGTCTCATAAAGATTTCACATTATAATGGAAATAGCTGACCTTGCTTGGTAAGTATCAGAAAAGTATTAATCAAGACAGTAGTAGCATAGCTAGGGTGGGGCAACTGCCCAGGGCACAAAGTGTTGGGGTGGGGCAAGGTTGGTCATTCATCATCTTAATCACTATTTTAGTACATTACCAGCTTTTTATTTTATTTATTTTCTTTATTTATTTAACATTCCGTTTTCAGCAGAGGCCCGGGGAGAAAAACTCCATGAGTAACATTAAATTTCCATGCACACATTACAATAATCAATAAAGTATAAAGTAAACAAAATGTAGTATACATAAGAACATAGAAATGTGTTACATCTTGACAACAAAACCTAGGCTTTGAACATAGCTAGTACTGTTTGTAGGTATGACTTATGTCAAGATAAAAGGTTAAGACAGGTCGATAGGAAGAAAGGATTAAACACTGGGGGAGAAGTTGGATATGTTTTGAGTATACTGGGATGTATCCGAGCACTCATGAGGGGTTAGTACAGGAACATAGCCACTTATGTTTTAGATAAGCTTTAAGTGATGGCTTAAAGTGGTTAGTGGATGAAATTGAAAGAATGGAGTTAGGATGGGAGTTCCATATATGAGATATATAGTTGGAAAATAAAGATTCTCCTGCAGTGTTGTTGACCTTGGAGACAGTGAATAAGTTCTTGTTGTGAGAGTGAAGTGGTCTGCTGGAACTGTAAGGAAGGATGAGATTTTGTAGTGCAGGGGTTCTAGTTGGTTGTGTTAAAATTTTATGAGTTAGTTGTAAAGAATAATGTTGGGAAACTCAAGCCAGTCTAGTATCCTTAAAGCTTTCAAAAATTATGTGTTCTATATGGGCAGATGCAAACTTAGCAATTTTATTATAACATACTTCTAGCTTAGATAAGTCAGTTTTCCTTAGATTAGTTAAAACTGGAGAGGCATATAGTAGAGTGGAGAGCATATGGGTTTGTGCTAATGTAATGTTGGCCATTATGGTCAGGAACCTTTTGTGCCTATATAGACTTCCAAGTTTCTTATGGACTTTTTTATAGTTAGGGATACATGCAAGTCAAATTTTAGGGTATTGTCTATTTCCACTCCAAGAAGCTTTGTATGGGCTGTCAGGGGGATCACAGTATTGCCTTTGGCTATTATGTTAAATGTTGGGCATGAGATAGATGTCTTGCTAGGTTGGAGGAGTAATAATTTAGCTTTGTTTGGGTTCAGGATTAGATGGGCATTGGCTAACCATGTTTCAACAGAAGTGAAAGATTCCTGTGTTTGAGAATGAAGAGTTGATAGAGAAGTGGCAGCACAGATAAGTGTTGAATCATCTGCATACTGGATTATAGAACCATGTGGAGTAGCTGTGTGTAGATTATTAGTAAATAGGGAGAAAAGGAGAGGGCCCAAGGTAGATCCTTCGGGGACACCAATGGATAAAGGAAGGTGTGGAGATAGGTCACCCTGCCATAGAACAGATTGTTGACGGCCAGATAAATAGTTATGAAACCATGCTGTGGCAGATGGTGAGGATAGTTCAGTTAGTACATCTATTAGTTTGGAATGGGAGACCATATCAAAAACTTTTGATAGGTCTAGAAAGATGGCAGATACCAATTTATTGTTATTCCTGTGATGGTTTACAGTATTAGTGAAGGATAAGAGAGGTGTAGTGGTACTATGTGATGGGTGAAACCCATGCTGAGTGTTTGAGAGAAAGTTATTTGTTAGCAAGAATTTCATGACCTGCAGATGAATACACCTTTCGAGAAGCTTAAAAAGAGGTGTAAGAATAGCAATTGGTCGATAGTTTGTCAGTTCTGTGGAAGATCCCCCTTTATGAAGTGGGATCACATGGGAAACCTTCCACAGTTGAGGGACCTTGTTTTCGAGAATGGATCTATTTATAAGGATTGATACTGGAAAGGCTATAGATTTAGCTGCAATTTTCAAGTATTCACTGGTTAAATTATCTACAGCAAGTGTAGTAGGTTTTAGTTTCTGTAGTAGTTTTTTTTAATAATGGCTGTAGGAACTGGGAAGAAAAAGAATAAGACATTGTTAGCTGTAGACTTGGTTGGTTTGGTATCAGGAGTTTGCTGTTTGGAAAGAGCAATTATATTTTCAGTAAAATGATTGTTAAAAATGGTAGCTGTGCTATCGGAATTGTTGTGGATATTTGGCATTGGTGTAGTAGATTTTCCTGGGTGACGGATTGAGTTTATAGCTGGCCAGAATTTTTGAGAGTTTTTATGATATGTGTTTTGAATGTCATGATAGAATTTTATTTTATCCTGTTTTATTTGTTTGTTTTTTTGCCTTATTTTTAAGTTCTTCATACTGTTGTTTAGAAATTACTGTGTTAGTCTCATGCCATAGTTCCTAGGCTTTATCTCTAGTTTTCAGAAGGGCCTCAATGTCTCTGCTTAGCTAGGGGGCATAGTTTGATTTTACTCTGATGGTTCTAACAGGGGCATGTGCATTTAATATATATAAGAAAGATTTATTAAAGTGGTTCACTGCATCATGCAGGTCAATGTATTTGAGTGGAGTCCAATTGTACCTTTGTAGGTCAGCTAGGAAGTTGTCAAGATTAAAGTTATGTTTTTTTCTGAGTTGTTTAAACATAGTAGGTTTCTGTGGGAATATGTGTTGTCGTATAAGAAATTTTGGTAAGTCGTTGCACAGACCATCAGGAAGGCAACCTGATTGGAATGAGTGATAGGAGTTATTTAATAATATCTAATCCAATGTGGATTGTTTTTTTTTTACTAGCTTTATCTATTCGGGTAGGTTCTTGAATAGTTTGTGTAAAACCATGCAAGTTTATGTGATGGATGGGGTGGTCCGTATCACATGCAAACCAGTCTAAATTAAAATCACCCAGTATGAATGTCTCCTGACTAAGGGTACTACTTGCCCAGTGCAATAGACATTCTATAACTGGGACATTATTTCCAGGTCAGACATAGCAGCCAATTATATTAAGTGTTTTTCTTGAATTTATGGTTGGTGTGGTATAGATGATTTCAGCACTGTCCAATTGCGGGGTTTTGCATTCAAGGAAAGTTAAAGTGAGATGGTCTTTAAAGAGGACAGCAATTCTACCTCCTCTTTTGTTGATTCTATCCACCCATAGTATGGAGTAACCTGGGGCTAGTATTTCTTTATCTTTTATACTTGGTTTTAACCATGTTTCACTGATTATGACTATGTCTGGGGAGTATGTAGCTAGATTGGCATGGAGGATGTCCAGTTTGTTGGCTATACTTCTAATATTAATGTTCAATAGCAATAGGTCTGATTTTTTTTCTGTTTAGGATTGAATGTGTGAGGGTGTTGACACTAGAGTGATTAGATGGGTTGGTGTTATCTGAGAGTGGTCCAGGGTTTGGGTGGACATCACCACTAAGCAGTAGCCTGGAGGCAAAGTTGGTAAGTAGGCCACTATTGCATTTGCAGTCATACCTTAGCACTGTAGCAGTCTGTGTGTGGTCTAAACTGTAGCAACTGCTTGCTTCCTACAATTTAAAAGTAAAAAAAAAAATGTATATATATATATATATATATTTTTTTTTTTTTGTTTGTTTTTTAACTAAACCCTGTGCATTGTAGCTCTCCATGCAGACACTGTTTGCTACATCTGTAGCAAGCTGTTTGCTAAGTTTAAAAGAAGAAATGATTTCATGTTACTAAAATGTGAGGGAGGAGGGTCAGGCAGGAAGCAGAAATGGGATCTGAATGGCTGTGGAAGGAGGCAGTAGGGGCTGTGTCGTGCAACTATCAGGCCACCTGGTTTGAGTTTCAGTAGAAGGAGTGGAACTCCAAGAGGTTGGAGTGGGGGGATTAGGTACTGCCAGAAATATTTTTCAGGTTTAGTTTATGAGACCAGCACTGTGTGCTGGTTGGGCCAATCATGCTTCTGCAAGACAGTAGAATGTTTCTAGCGATGTACTTTGGTGTCTTTTCTGTTTCTAGCGATGTACTTTGGTGTCTTTTCTGTTTCTAGCGATGTACTTTGGTGTCTTTTCTGTTTCTAGCGATGTACTTTGGTGTCTTTTCTGTTTCTAGCGATGTACTTTGGTGTCTTTTCTATTTCTTTTTAAGGTGTTGTCAACCTCAAGGAGAACAGAATGGTGAAAGAAGATGGTGCAGTCTTATTCCTGATGTAATATGTTAGATGTTTTAAAACAGTAACCACACAAGCACACTAACATAACTTAGTTTAATAAAATAGGTGTGGTTAAATCCATTGGATGTTGGAAATTTTGTCAGACATGGGAAGATGCAGTATTTCCACAACAATGATCCCTTGGAAGAACATGGCAAGACAGATAATGCATGATTTGGAATCTTAAGACCATTTCAGAAAGAGCTGAGACATTGTAATGCTTACAGTGAATACCAATTTCAAAAAGCACCCCAAAGTAAGTTATCTTTGGACAGGGGAAAGCTCTCCCTGCACTGCCCATATAGGACAGGGAACCCACTACCCCTCAGCATACATATTCTAACTCCATGGATGTGAAACAACTGACAAATGCTACGTCCAATGTTTGGTGAAAGTCATTTTCATTGTATGTTTTTGCATGAAAGAGGACTTGCTGAAATCCCTTTGTCAAGCTCTCAGGCTCACAGTCATTCAAATTAACAATAAAACTGTACTAGGCAAAACCTGAACTATTATCAATTTGTCCTATGGATTGTAATAAGAAATCATCTGAATATGCTTCCATGCCTAAGTGGTAAAATCCTGGCTGCAGATGAAAAAGGAATTTGTATTGCCTATATGAGTTTCATGAGTGGCTTAAACTATTAGAATTAAAATTTGCAGTAAATGCAAGAACATCTGTGTGTGGTCTAGAAGACAGAATATTTATTTATTTATTTATTTATTTTAAAGGACAGACAGACTGTGGTATTAGAAAGGAGTACAAGCCAAATCTGTGGTAACAATTACTCATTAAAACAAAACTATGTGATATTTATATAGCAATATAATTTTTTAATAAATTATGCAGATTATTTTATTCCGCAAGGCACATACAGTTGTGAAATGTATTGAAATGTGTGGTGCCACTGATGTCAGACTAAGGGAGACTGATTTAAATGATATGTATTATTTTCTTGGTCTGCAAAATGTATGTAATTTATTAACTATTTCTCTTGTAAATGTAAAGGGAGTTGAAATGAGGGATCATGGATCTGTTTGAAGATATGCCCAGGGATTCATGAAGCTTGCGCCAGGTGCAGGCATAGCACTGGCATTCGAACACCAAATATGGCCGGCGAGCGATCCAGGTACGAGCTGTTTCCACGTGCACTACCTGCGTACGCTATGCCTGCACAGCTCCCGGCCCATGTATGCTAATTACCCCATTTGCAGCAGTGTAGCATGCAAATGAAGGTATTTAGTGATCCAGGAAGTGGTGCAGGTGTAGTGTAAGCATGCAGAAATGTAAACCGTAAAAAATGGTTTACATTTTTGCAAACATACAATCGGAGCCATGACAGCCGGCCAAACACATGTATTATATTGTTAATATATGCCAATGGCTAAATATATAGCCATTGGCATAACAAAATGTACAAAATATAAAAAGAACATTTAATTTCATTTTTCACACTATCGCAGAGTGTAAGCGCAGGGCAGCGGTGCGCAAACTGGATCACAAGGAAAATAGAAAAATATAGAATAAAACTGCAATGTAACACATATCATGATTTCCCCATAATAGTCAAGTGGCAGGTATGTTACACCACACCATGGTGCAAGGGTTGCTAAGAGGCTGCAACAAAGTTTTGCGCGGTAGCTAGGAATTAGTAGGCAACGTTGTGCAAATGAGAGGAGTAATAGTGAATCATAGATTCCCCACTGGTGTAAGGATGCACCTCACAGCGTAACGTTATAACACCGAGGTGTGCCCTTGAGATAGAAATGACATCATGAGAGGGGTGTGTCACCTTTGCTGTAAGCAGATTGGAGCATTGCTAATCCAGTTTTCCTGTAGCTAAGCAAAGCTGCAGGAAAGGGGGTGTTGAACTGGCTATAGCCTTGCTTAGCTGAGAACACAAAAATTAACTTAGTATGCATGTGAACGGAGATTAAAACGTGCTTAAACTCAGTAAACAGGTTTGCACGGTGCACACCGGAGCTGAAACAGGAAGGATATAGGAAAAAAATAAGGAAATGCTGCAGCAGGGAAATTGGAGTACAAATCACTAATTAACACCTAGGAACCTACAGTGGGCCATTGACAACAGCTAACAAGGCTGCAAGCAGCTACCTGCAGAACAGGAAAGGGGAGGGGCTGTACTGCAAAGAAAACAGAAAAGTGTCACAGCAGAACAAAGCAGATTTGCATTATATCAGCTGCAAGACACATTTTGCAACACATGCCTAGGTAGGGAAAGTACAAAACAAGAAAGACGGCAGGTGGAGGCATGCCTGATAATGGGAGGGGATCCTGGTATAAAAGTGAATTAAAGGGCAACAGATTAATCAAGGCAGGAAAGCATAACTCCACACTAAAGGCCCCACACTAGCAGTGCTCACTGTAAAACCCATAATTAAGATACCCTGCAGCTGGAATTGCTCATACACACCCAGTGACATCAGCAGCATCCATAGCACAATAGTATAAAGTGTGAAAGCACCTCACACACAGTTGTATATTCCCATACACTCTGTGCCATTGGTGTATACAGATGGGGAACTTTTAATATGTACATGTTAGGGGCTGCCATAGCTTTGATCCACCAGCATGTGTTGGAGACTGAAGGTGGTGTGGAGGATGATGCTCACAACCACCCCAGGCACCAGAGGAGGAGAAGAAGAGTGTTCAGACCCAGGGTAACCTACCAGGGGTACATGATCTGGAGATAGTAGAGCATTACAGAGTGGACAGGGACACTTTACAGAAACTTGTGGAGCTGTGCCGGCCACGCCTCAGAGCCAGAACAAACAGATGGGAACCCATCCCAGTGGATACGAAGGTATGTGTAAGCCTGAGAATACTAGCTACAGGTACCTATCAAAGGCCAGCTGGGTATATCATGGGGATCTCACAGGCATCAGCATCCAGGGTACTTCACCAGTTCCTGGCTGCCATGTTACCATGCCATGCCAATGAGCACATATACTTCCCCCGAATGCAGGAGGAGTTGGCCAGCAATATGCGTCTCTTCCACTGTGTGGAAGAATACCCGGAGATACTGGTTGCAAAAGACTGCATGCACATACACATCAAGTCACCACCCGGTGAGCAGGGTAGGCACTACATAAACTGCAAGGGATACCCCTCCATCAACTGCCAGGTCATGTGCAATGCCCAGGGCATTATCATGGATGTGTGTGCTGGCAGCCCTGGAAGCTATCATGACTCCCACATCTGGCATGCCTCACAGCTGTATCAGGTATTTTCCAGGGGTACATCCCATATGGCCACATGGTGGGGGATGCTGGCTATGCATTGGAACAGTGGATGATGACTCCCATCAGAAATGCGCACACACCCATGCAAGAATGCCATAATGAGGTACACACACAAACCAGAATCATCATACAGTGTGTGTTTGGGATGCTTAAATCACAGTTCCATTGCTTGGACATATCTGATGGAGCCTTGCAGTACTCTCCAGGCATGTGTGCCCACATCTTCATAGTATGTGCCATGCTAAACAATATGATCCTGTGGAAATAGCTGCAGCAGGGACAGAATGGTGAAGGCTCTCACAGCCCACCACCATTTCCAAGGACCCCACATGCACAGAGGTACTCAGACCATGAACTCCCTGAGCCAGCCCCAATAGGCAGAGGGAGGCGTGCCCAGTATGCCCATGCCTTGGCAAGGAGGGAACGTATAGCACACACACTGACAGTGTAGGCACCTAGGGACTGACACCTTTCTCCACCTACACACACAGTAAAAATGGATGGCACACACACAAGACTACCTATAAATTGTCATGCATAGGCAGTCTATTGTGTGCATCCAACATAGGCAGCCCTCAACTATTGCACACACAACTGCTATTGGCACAAGGTAAGTCAACACCTGAACAGTAAATTAAGCTATCAGCATGTGCTGATACTGTATGTATAGATTCATAGGTTCATAGGTAGGTACTTGGCTAACTGCCTGAAGGCATTCATAAGCCTAGCCTAAATGTGTCAGCTTTTGTCACCCCATTGATTAATTAACTGTCCCTCTGTGGAGCAGAGCCAATGGCAGGATCCCTGGGGTGTATCTACTGTTCCCCATCCACTCTTCAAGGTTTCTCTTGAAGAGTGTTAAGTGAGGGGCTCTGTATAATGTAATTAGGGATGTGGTTCCAAAGCATGGGGAGTTTCTGTGACAGGAATCTGTCCCTCCAGCATCTTCTAGTTATTGTTGTGGCAAGGTTTAGCTCACTATAGCGTGTGGCTCACTGTGACATGGATTCCCATAGGTGGAGCATATCCATCAAGCTTGAGTTGGACATGGCTTTGTTGGCCAGGCGAGATAATCTCTGAGTAAACGAGATGCCACTGAGTAAAGCAGGAGTTTATTCAGTCTGGTTGCATAGGACATATGTTTGAGGCCAGTAATCCTCTTGGCGAGGTATGTTCATGGACCTTCCAGCTGTCAGAAGTGTCTTCTGAAGTACATCCCAAATGGGTTATTATACTCTATGATGGGACTGATGAGTGATGAGTAAAGGGGCACTATAACCTCAGTATGTCTAGATGGGAATCCTTTAGTAATCAGATGGCCTACATAGAAGGATGTCCTAACTACTTTGGACATATGATTGTCAATGGAGAGATCACTATCTACCTTAGTCCCCAAATCCCCTATTACCTCATCTGTATTAAAGTGGCTGCCACTTATGTGTTAATATGTGGGTGTTTAGTTTTTCCAAAATGGAATGACCATGCAGTTTGTGGCACTTAGCTGGAGTCCATGAATTTGACACCCTGTGTTGGTCTCTGTGAGGCCCCTTGAAGGATGTCTGTGTCAGCTGGACTGTCAATTATAGCTCCCAGTTTGCAGTCATTGCCAAACATAATCTTCCATAGTCCACCTGTGTTTGCCAGCACCTCTGAGAAGTATATGCCAAACAGTAGGGGGTCTCAGGACTGAGTCCTGTGGGACACCAGTTGTGACTGTTTAAGAGTTGGATCTGGAGGCTGCTAGTCTTACCATGTGGGTTATGTGTGTAAGCCTGTTGGCAACCCATCCTGTGATGTATGGGTTTATGTACAGGCTGGTGAGGTTATCAATAATACCTGAGTGGAGAATGGTGTCAAAAGCCTTGGCAAGGTCCAAGTAGTATGTGTGAACCACCTCTCCCCTCATTTAACATCTTGGTGACTGTAAGATGTAAAACAGGTTCAGTAGGCATGATCTGCACTCAGCCAAGCTGACCTGGGTTGGGTCAAGTGTTTGGAGATTACCAATGTCTTTGTCAATGAGTGCCATGAGGATGTGCTCCATAGCTTTGCAGACCAGGCTAGTCAGGCTTATGGGCTGGTAGTTACCATGATCAGTTGTGTTTACTCCTTGGTGAAGTGGAATAACCGTTGCTATGCACCATTGTATGGGCATGTAGCCTGTGTAGAGGCTGAGGCTGAAAAGCTTAATTAGGTGGGGGTTAGTTTGTATTGTAGTGTTTGCAAGATGCAGTCTAGGACACCATCTGTCTCCATTGATGCTGTGTTTTGCTGTCTGAGAGGGCCATTTCCACCTGTGTGTCTCTGATGTCTGGGATACTGTACTTTCCAGGTATTGTTGTGGGCTCTTTAGGGGGTGAAGTTTGCACTGATTGTATCTGCAAGGATGTTAGCAATATCAGTAGGGTCAGTATATTTTGTGCTATATTGCACTGGCACAGTGCAAATCTGTGTGTTACCACTTAGATCCTTGACATAGCCAAAGAAGGCTTTGTGGTTATCTTTTGAATCCTTGCCTATTTTCCTGTTGATGTTAACCTTGGATGATTTCATGAGGGACCTATGTTTCTTACTAATACTGGTCACGGATGTCTGCCCTTCTTGGGTTTTGCTGTTTTTCTGGACTACTGTTCTACTTCTGTTGTATAGCCTGTTTAATGCAGGGGTCCACCAGACTGATTTCCTTGTCTAGGAGGAGCGAGTCTTGGTTTACCAGTGATGGCACGATCCATACATCCTTGTAGGTGCTTACAGAGTGCATTTGTAAATCTTTCTGTAGCTTGAGCAGTGTTTTCCCTTAGCATGGGGGCTGTGAAACCTCCCACCTCAGTCTTATTAGTGTGAATTTAGCTGTAGGAAAGGTATTCACTGTGGTTTCCCTGGGTGGGGGAGATGGTTGGGTGTGGAAATCATCAGTGAACAGTCCATGGTCAGATCTAACCAGTGACCGGTTTACCTCTGCTGTGGTGCACCTGTCGCCCATGTTGGCCCTAGGGTCGGGAGGGTGGCACCTGTCACCCTAGAGTTGGGAGGGTGGCTTAATGGCTAAGGTGTTTGCCTTACAAACACAAGGTGCAGGGTTCGAGTCTCACAAGGGATAATTGGCTAAGCTTAAAATGGCTCGCAAGGGCAGTTAGCTTAGTCCTAAACTATGAACTATGAACTATGAACCTATGGTGATTACCTCTTCTAGTATGTTTCCACCTCTCGTTAGGGAGCTTACCATCTGACACAGGGCATATGACATGATAAATTCCAGGAAGCACTGGGCCTGGAAGTGAGTACTCGAGTAAGTTTCCCAGTTAATGGTAGGATAGTTGACTTCGACCAATACCAGGGTGTTCGGTAGGACTGTCATGTTTTCCACTGTCTCCAAGTAGGAGGAGTGGTGGTCCTGGGTCATGGAGGGTGATCTGTAGCAGGCCACAGTTTGCATTGCAGTTGTGGCTGATGTTAGCTGCACATGGATGATCTAAGCGGTATCATGCTGCCCCACTAACCTGGAGGTGTAGGTATCCCTGATGAATATGGATACACCCCCCTCCATGTTCTGTGTCCAAAATGTGTGGTATAGGTTGTAGTCCGATAGTGCTGGTGTGCTCTTAGGAGCCTTAAAATAGGTCTCAGTTACTGCACAGATGTTGACGTTGTCCATACAGAGGAGTGCTGTGAGTGCATGCATGTTGTGATTACAACCCCTGGCGTTGAGTAGCATAACCCTCAATGATTTCGCTATTGTGCTATTTATGGGGGTGGGAATCACATTTGAGACTTGCCTAAAAAAGGCACCATGGGGGCGCCACTAGCCTTGGCCAGTATTCCAAAGCCTAAGGCTGACACATGCAAGCCGGTATGGTATTGTTGCATGCATGTTTCCCATCTGTGCTTGTTTCTCATCTTTCCTGTAGGTAACCTACTGGTAAGCAATAGAAAGCCTTAAATTTATACAAGTCTTCTAGCTTGCAAGATAGGCTTTTGGAGTGATTAAGTATCAGTGTTCTGTATGTTCTTGCTGTACTTAACTGTTTTCTGACTACATGGTGATTTTTCACTGTATATTGTGATCTGAAAGCTCTGTTTATTCACATATTATGTCTGTGATTTAGAGGTTCACAGATATGTAGTAGGCTATCTGCCCAAGGGCATTTAGAAGCATAGCTACAGTGTGTTGGCTTTCTCCGCACCATTGATGAAGTAACTGAGCCTCTGTCAAGCATAGCCAATGAAGTGATTCCAGGCAGAGTTGCCGGAAGCTGTTGAAGACTGGGGTGGCGGAGGGTGATAGGGGCACTTAGTGATCTAAAGAGGGCATGTTAACGTGAAACATCAACACCATTCAATTTCCTCAACAGGTCTTGCAGCTATAAAACTGGAGGGGCTCCCCCACCCCCTGGCTGCATGGTTCTGGGACACATGATCCCAGGGGTGTATATTCTGTTACCCATTCACACATCAAGGTTTCTCATGAAATGTGTCAATGAGGGGCTATGCCTAATGTAGTTAGGAATTTAATTTATAGTCTCTCATTTCATTCATGTTTTTATTTCAAGAGTAAGTGAAGCTCAGTGGGTTTGAGCATCTCTGCCCTTTGCTTAGTCTAGCTTATACATAGAAATCATCTAAATAGGAAATAGGCTCTAAGCAGCGTTAATGTCAATAGTAATGGTTACAGCATTTGCATAGTATCTGTGCATTCCTGGTTCAAATCCCAATAAAGTCAGAGATGCTTTTCATGTTAAAAAGTATACCTTAACCACAGCTTGCATATCTAGGTAGTATTCTTCAGTATAATAAACATTTGAAACACCCATGTGTGCTGGAGGGTAAAATCAACAGAGAATGTAATGTTATGAAAGGACATAGTGAGATGTTACTTCACTGAAATGTATATATCCTGAGTACTTAGCAGATGTGGCCGTGTTTGCGCGCACAGGTTATAAGTTTTAAAGTTTGTTTAACTGTGTTTAACTGCTCCTTTAACGTCACACAAACACCTTTAAACATGCTTACAACTGCTTAAATGAGCCTTATTCTGGAGTAAAACACATTTTTAAAGCATTGCAGGTGTTGATCCCTGGACCATGCACACCATAGTCATGGGACTTACCACTAAGCCATCAGAGCTGTATACACGTTTCATGGTCTTTAGACTACACCTTATACTATATGCATTTCACAGTACTGACCACAAATGGGACAGTCACTTTGTGTACATATATACAGTACATTGTAATGTACTGTAGTTTGTGAATCAACATATACAAGTCTACATATGTATAACTGTTACAAATTAATACTAAATATATATATATATATATATATATATATATATATACATGTCAGTGATGCCTGCACATAGATAGAAATATATATATATATATATATATATATATATATATATATATATATATATATATATATATATATATATATATATATATATATATATATATATATATATATATATAGTTACATCTATAGCCATATATATAAACATCTATGAACACACTTTGTGACACAGAAGCAATCCAAAGGAACTGAAGTGTACACAAAACACATGCAGCTCTGCTATTATAACTATTAATATTAACTTAATTCACCATAGAACAGATGGTTGTTGTGTATGTGGAGATTGGGGTGGGGGGAGGAATGGGCAATGAAATTATGCATCAAGGAGAGCCTGGGTTGGATGTTCAATAAGTGAACTGGAGGGATATACATGGAGTATAGGGACAATATAAAAACAAAACAAGAACCATTCTCATCCATAATACTCCCTGTCAGGTCACATTGCAATACTTAATTCCACAAACATATGAACATTAACATGTATCATGCAAATGTACACCAACTGACTGTCACATTTGTTTTCAGTAGTGAGGAATGCCTGTAGTAAAATGTGTATTCTAAACACCATAGCATTTGTACATATCTCAGATGGCTTGGTGATAAAGTCAGTGACTGTGGTATTCATGGTCCTGGGTTCAAGGGTTATTAATTTATTTTGAGGGGTAGAATAAGGGCTGTTGGATACAGGTTGAATAAAGCACTTTTAAGCAGTTGTAAGCGGGTTTGCATGATGGTAGGCGGCACATAAACGCAGTTAAACAGATAAGCTCTTCACAGTTTTAACCTTTGCTTAACATCGTGCAGACCATGGGCAAACCTGCTTACAATCACTTAAATGTGCGTTAATCACACTTTCCCTACCAGTGCCTGTTTTGAGAGGTAAAATAATAACCACTTCCAGGATTAGAACCCACAACCATGTACACCATCCTCAGAGTAACCTACCACTACGCTACCTGAGATGTACTTATGCCAGCTGTGTATTCAGACAGGTTAAAATACAAAAGCGAGGATTGTGGGGAAATAGGACAAACCACCATGTAGTCAATGAAAGGTGTATGCTATATAGATATATTTTATATATATATATATATATATATATAGAGAGAGAGAGAGAGAGAGATACATAGATACATGTCGATATATAGAGATATACATATATATGTAGATATATAGATAGGTTAAAACATGTACACATCTATAGAAGTACATATAAACGTATGCAATAATATATATTATATATCTATATCTATATATATATATATATATATATATATATATATATATATATATATATACATACATACATACATACATACATACATACATGTGTGTATACAGCATCTGAAATGTTCAAATCTGAGTATAACATAGACCATAGCAATCACACATTCAGCCACCCCCAAACAATATGAACATAACATATGAAGAGTATATGGCAATACACTATTGAAAATATGTTCTATGGACATGAGCCAAATAGGGTTAGTCACCAACACAACTACAATGACTGCAAATATCCATGACAGAAATACACAGACATCTTTAATTTAGTAAAACTTTATTACATTCCGATGTATTGCCAAAAGGATTCAAGGACTAACAATACCTGCATGCTATAGAGGAATCATTTAACAGTACCTTAATGAATCAGCCTGCAATTACCATAGTATTAGTCCACTAAGGGATAGGTGTTCACATAGGGAAAGAACTCCCACACGCATATAGAATATATATAAAAGCAGTTCCTACACACCTGCATCTGCTATGTACGCCCACCAACATCTCCCCCACACCCAAACTAATTATAACAATACATACTGTCATACCATAACCAATTATTCACCCACTGTACGACATCTGCTGAAACCTTAACATACCTGGACAGAGACACACTAACATGGCCCTATGTGAAATAGTTGCTGTTATAAAATGGACCAACTGCTGATGTTACAGGGTTTGTTTGAACAAATCCTGTTTCAGAGGGTTGAAAAGTAATTACACCAGGAAGTGTTAGCAATTACTGATTATCAGCACAGTATGATACACATTTACACCAAACTAAAGATGTCTGATGAGCACACTGTAAACCCCCTAACATTATATGCATAGCCTTACAGTCTTGAGCTGGTCAAATATCCTGGCCAGACTGAAACATATGCAGAAGTATTAGGTACAGACAAACCCTGCACAAGTAGCAATGTTCAGAAATATAACAGCAGTACTCACATGTAGATCAAATCTTCTAGGCATTACAGACACTATATTTGTGTTTGTCTCCATACAGCTGTTGCAATAGATTTCAAACAACACTTCCAGGCTGTATTCCTCACAAGTAAGGCAAAGAGACAACTCCACCGTTGCCATGGTATTGGCTAAGGGAGTAGCTGCACAGCTGATGTTCATGTAATTAACTACTGTGGAACACCAATTGGCGATCAGGATAGCACATGTTACTGATCTCTTAACTATAAAAGAATGCCTTGTCACACATTCAAACCATCTGTATCTACCTGCAGAATAGTACAAAATACCCAACAGAAGATCGAAACACAAACTGAAAATGATTAATATACCAGTCAATAACACCTCCAGTTACTAAGAAGGTATGTATAACATTTAGTATGTCTGTGTATGTAGTACCTGTTCTGTAATAATTACAGTGTAATCAATGCATATAGTGGAAATAGCTATCTTGTAGTGATGTATTGTTGAGCAGTAGTAATGCTTGTAGTATTCTATGTGTGTACTGCAGTAGGTCACAAGGCAAACTCCTCATACACCACAAGGGATGATATATATGGGCTTGGAATTCACCAATTCTTTTCCAGCCACTGTCAGTGTCAGGGTTGGTCCAACAAGTATGTGCTATAACAGGGGATAGTATATGTTGATATATTGTAACAGTAGACAACATATGTATGGGTGTATTAGTGAGATGAACATGTCAAAGGGTGGGCTTATTGTGAAAATATGATTTGCATTGTGGGATATTGTGCCAATAACTGTAATGTACAATATAACCCTGTTGTAGTTTGCTTTTCGTTCCTTTGAATACTGAAGGAACTACATACCTAATTTTTACTGCTGCCTTATACCAACCCGAACTCTGTGGTTTGTTAGCGCGCATTCCTTTGAACGCTGAAGTAACTACGAACCACTCTTTAAACTTCATTATTATAGCCTTTTAAGCCTTTTGTGCGTGTTTCTTTGAATGCTGAAGGAATTACAACCATCATCTTACACTTCATTAGTATTGCCTTTTGCAAAACTGAACTTTGTTGTCTGTTCGTATGCTTTCCTTTGAATGCTGAAGCAACTTTAACCTCTGTCTTAATCTTTATTATTGTAGCCTTTTTAAAAAAAAAAAAAAACACAACTCTACACTCTACAGAATGGCTAATGTTTTTAACTGCTGTTTGAATGCTGAAGTAACTATAACCACTGTCTTAAACCTTATTATTGTAGCCTTTTAAAAAAAAAAAAAAAAACAGAACTCTACACACTACAGAAGGGCTAATGTTTATAAATTGCTGTTTGCTTTCGCTACAGAAGGGCTAAAAGATTTTAAACTACCTAGTAGTCCTACTTTTTATAAGACTTTGTGTGACTGAGATAATATAGCCTAGACTATCACAATTTGGCATTGCAAGCTGTGGCTTTTAAGTATGATGGTTCAGAATTTATAACGTAATCTATTACAAATTGGTATTGCAAGCTTTGGCTTCAGATATGATGTTTTTCCCTTGTATAATTTGTACTTGTTGCCCAGGTAAAGGTTCCTGTGTCTCTTAGATGTACATTTACTTACTATATGCTTTGAATGTGTTAGAGTATGCCTAATTTCACTGCTGCCTAATTGATTCTTTTATTCTATGGTTATTGTAACAGTAACTTCTACCAGTCCTGTAGATGTGTTGCATGTACTGTGTATCACTATAAATGGTGCTTAACTGCTACTGCCTATACTAATGCATAGTCTACATTGCTCTGTGTCCTTAATACTTTCTCTCTACTTCCCTTCAAGCTTACAACCTTCCTGCTAGTGAATCTCCTCAGCGTCCCTGTCCTGCTGTCTGACTGAAGACCTGAACTTTCCTAGTCATCAGCTAATTTTCTGATACCTCCTCCCAGTGCAGGAATTAGAGCCTTGCCCTCCATTAACTGTACTGCCTTGAGAACCAGGACTATTTATTTGGAAGTATGTGTACATTACATCTTACAGCTTAACTGATCAATATCCTGTCACTGTTTTTGTGTAAGCAAATGCTCCCTGCCAGGACAACCAGCAGCTATAGCCATCTATACTATATCCACAATACTCCCAAACTAGCCTCCCTGCTGTAACTCAACCTCCTTCTTGTATCTACTTATTGCTTTTCTTTTCTCTCTTCTCCATTTCCCACACTATTACCCGTTCTACTTCTGAAAGAGCATTATTTAACAGTACCTCGAGTGTCCACTCAAGGGCAGTAGTACCCTTACACTCCCCATTACTTACTAGCATTCTAACCTGGGTTAATAAAATAGATTCTTAGTCTCTTTGCCTCAGTCTTCCACATTACAAGTCCCTTTGCCACTACTTTATACCTTTGTTCAGCTCTCTACTCCCTTACTTCATAGTCCTTTAAAGCATAGATACCTTACTTGCCCTCACCTCACTACCTCTCTGATTGATTTTCCTCTGCTCTGGTCTTCTTGGCTCTGCCCCGCTCCGTTTGCCCTGCGGGCTCACTCCGCTCCTCTACCCTACCCCAATTCCCACCCACCCCCAGTGGTCCTACACTTATACTTCACTGACCACTCCCCCCTGTTTCTCTTCCTATCACAGACCCCAGCATCACCAGGCCACTCCCCTATCTCTATCTCTCCTAAATTGTACTAATTAACTCTCTTTTGAACCACTCCCTCCCCTTTCCAACCTTTTACTATACAATATTCCTCTGAATACTAACTCCTATCCAAACCTCCACTAATTTCTTACCAATATATTTTAAACCCTTCTCAATCTATTGAAACACTCTCCTCTATTTTTCTACACCATCTACCAATCACAAACTACTCCCTACAAAATCTACTTATTATTATGGCCTCAATAAATAAAACTCTTTTCACAAACATACTACGCTTAACTACCATAATAGCCTGTCTTACCATACCTTATTCACTCACCTCCATTGAAAATCGTACTCTACCTGAACAAAACCATTACATCCAACAAACTTTACCATCTTCATTCAGCTACTCCCTTAACCACAGTAACATAACCTGTACCTCTAACTATATACTACCTAAATATCATAGAGCAACCCACATTATTTACTTCAATACCAAAAAAGACATTTATCAACCTCTTTAAACTCCTTAGAGCTATACAAAACCCCCAGCAACATCCCCTCCTAGACAGTGATATTCATCCTAACCTGGGCCCCAATGATGACTATACCAACAACCTTAATAATGTAACAGTGCCTATGGTCTCTACATTAACTAAACCATCTAACTCCCTCTTGATAGCTCACCTTAACATTAGAAGTATTAACAATAAAATTTCCCACCTGCATGCTCTCCTCGATGTTCACTCATTTGACATTTTATGTCTTACAGAAACTTGGCTAAAACCATCCACTCTAGACCAGGAAATTACCCCTCCTGGCTACAATGTCCTTAGAAGTGACCGTAAAATCAAAAAAGGTGGAGGTATAGCCATTCTCTATAAATCTAACCTCCAAATCTCAACCTTTAATGTGCTTCTATCATCAGACACCAAATCTGAAATCCTAACTACCAAACTCCAAATCAATACCTCCAAATCCATCTATCTAATTTGCACGTATCTCCCCCCCAGGCAATAATACCAATACTCTTGAAAACCTTCTTAGTTACCTCTATACCCAACTACCCCAAGAGACAATTGTACTGGGTGACTTTAACATCGACTGGTCTACTTGTAGTTCTCCTAACCCTACTAACCACATAAACCTCTTTGGATTCTCACAATTAATAACAACTCCTACTAGAATCCACAAACCTAGCAGTAAAGAAACTACTCTGGACTGGATCCTTATTAACAGCCACCCTGAAATTTATACTCCAAGAAACCTTCCCGACGATATCAGTGACCATATGCTTACCTACATTATTAGGCAAAAAGTCCATACTCCAACTACTCATAATCTTAGAACCTCTCGCTCAAAAAATTCTTCAATCCTGACAGTTTCCTAAATGAATTACAAGCATGTGACTGGTCACCACTAACCCATCTTGAACTGGATGAGGTTGTCACTTACTTTAATACTAACTTTCTTCAAATCCTTGACTGCTATGCACCTTATAATTCTACTAGAATAAAAACCAAATCTTCCCCTTGGTTCACAAAACAAACAAGGCAAAAGATACTCTTCAGAAATTAAAATCTGGACTAAATGGAGAGCCACCAAATGTCCAACAGATCACCTCCTCTTTAAACAGCTAAGAAATGCCACCAAGAAAGATATTCTTAGAGACAAAAAATACTTCTACCTTCACCTCCAACAAACCAGTCAACAAACTCCACAAAAATTTTGGTCAGGAATAAATAAACTTCTTCAACCAGGTCACCCTACTACTCCAGACCCAGCCGGTTTCAACCATAACAACTCCAAACAGATATCTGACGCCTTTAATAACTATTTTACAGAAGCCATTCAAACTCTAGCTAATTCCTTACCACCCTTCACTGCTTCTGCACTAGATATACCCAAGACTTCTTCTCCCGCCTTTCATATACAACCTGTATCTGCATCTCTCATCTGTAAATTACTTCAAAAATTGAAACCTTGCACCCCTTCTGCTGACCGTCTCCCATCTGAATACCTACAAATTGCTGCAAAAGCCATAGACATTCCCATCTCTATCCTTATTAACAGAACCATCTCAGAAGGCAAAATTCCCACTTTATGGAAAGTATCCCACATCATCTCCCTACATAAAGGTGGACCTTCTACTGAGCTTTCTAACTTTCATCCTATTGCTTTACTCTCCCCATTAGCTAAGATAATGGAAAAATGTATTCACAAACAACTACTTAACCACTTACTACAAAATAACCTACTAGCAAACTGCCAACATGGCTTTAGGCCATTCCATAGCAGATCAACTGCCCTCTTATCCTTTACCAACTCTATAAACAAAAATCGTAACAATAACTCTTTTTCCTCTGCAATATTTATTGACCTGTCAAAAGCCTTTGATATGGTTAACCATAACTTACTTCTAGACAAACTAAAGGCCCATTCTCTCAATCCTCAATCTATACAATGGTTTAGGTCTTATTTGGAAAACAGACATCAAGCAGTACTTTGGCAAAACAGTCTGTCTTCACTACTCCCAGTAAATATTGGAGTACCCCAAGGCTCTATCTTAGGTTCCCTACTCTTTTCCTTATTTATTAACAATCTTCACATGAACATACCTCAAGCGACCTGCATTCAATATGCTGACAACTCCACCTTAATCTGTTCAGCCAAGAATATACCCTCTCTCCACTCTCTCACCCAAACTGTTTTTAATAATGTTGAAAACTGGTTTTTGGAACACTGCCTACTCCTGAATCCCAAAAAAACAAAACTACTGCTTTTTATTCCAACCGATAAATCACCTACTCCATTCTTCTCTGTAACCTCTAACAATGGTACCAAAACTAAAAGCAAAATCCAACCAAGAATAAAAACCACTTGGCACGACAGGACCCGGAAGCACATAAACAAAGGCTTTCAAAATAAGCAGATGAAGAAATCAAACAGCTGCTAGGTCTCCAAAAAGATCCTTTAATATAACAAGGCAAAGTAAAATCCACAATATCTTCCAAGCGCTTTCACTCGACCACTTGCGAGCTTTTTCAAGGCAAAAAACATTGCTGGAAGTTCATTCACATTAAATACTTCCACAATCATCACATGACTTCCTGTGACCCTTTCCCAACAGGAAAATCACCATATAAGGAAATTCTAAAATGCATTCTTATTATCATTAAAAATAATTCATTTTCTAAAAATCTTGGCAACTAGATACCATATTAAACATGAAATCAAAACAAACTGTTAAAATGTGCCAAAAAACAATCCTGCAAAATATTTTTATAATCACAAATAAATGCAGTGACCCCTTTACCCTCGGGGGTAAAATAAAAACTCCAAATTGAAACCTAGAATTACTGAATAGCATTGTAAAACATTTCTTTCCTAAGTTTCAAGTATATAACCTGACATTCCATATATCTTATTATAAGATTTGGTAAATTCAAAAATGAGTAAAACAATAAATGTCATGTTATGCCAAACTGTGTTATAAACGGGCTTGCCTCAATTTCAGAACACTACTAATGTTAAGGGTGTCATTCAGACCTGGGTATCTAGTAGCGTCTAAACGGAGCTGCCAAAATAGCTCACGGTATTCTAATTTTGACTCCCAACTACCCCGTCTTATATCCGGTTGTACCTGTTCCAAAACCATAAACTTTATGTTCATGTCCTTACATGTCAAAGAGTGTTTATAAAAGGCATTACTTTCCTTCCTTACATTGATGTCATTGAAGTGTTCATAAACCCTTCTCCTAAACACCCTTTCAGTTTTCCCAATGTAAAAACCATGGCACGTGCCACAGCATCCAAGATAGACTACCCCCTTAGATCCACAATTAAAATGTTTGTTAGCGTGGAACTTGAATCTTCTAGAGGGAAGGTAGAAGGACCCCGAATTCAGCATAGCGTGGCATTGCTTGCACATCCCACATGGATAAGTGCCTAATTTCTTTCTATTCTGATTCTGTGGATCCTCTAACCTAATTTCTAAAGTTCTTTCAAATTCCTGCCCCTTTTCCTAACAAAAGAAGGGAAACTGGGCATGGAATCCTTAAGATGTTCCTGAAGTCTGAGAATGGGCCAATATTTTTTAATAATCTTCTCGATCTGATCTGAGTTGTTAGAGAAAGTATGTATAAAACTATTTTTTAACTGTGAAATGTCTTTTGAAGGGTTTGGTAACCTCTCATTAACACCCACCCCCAATAAAGGGGGATATTTATTAGCCCTCTTCTCAGAAATTTCTGTAACTAGTGCTTCTACCAGGGCTTCCGGATATTGTTTTTCATTAAAGAATCTCTTTAAAATGAAAACTTCCTCATTGAAAAGTTTGTCCGTGCTGGACATTCGTGAAGCCCTAATTAGTTGACCCTTCACTATCACCTTCTTTTGATAGAAGGGATGTCCACTGTGATAATTTAGGAATGCATTTGAAAAAGTGCTTTTCCTGTAAATCTTAGACTGGAAACACATATTTGAATAATCCTTAACCAGTGAAATGTCTAAATAATCAAGTTGATGTTTACTGATCTTATAGGTGAACCTAAAAAATGTGGTGGTCATGTTGATGTAATCCATAAATTCCCTTAAACTTCCTTCGTCTCCCATCCACATAAAGGAGATGTCGTCCAGAAATCTCCTATAGTACAAGATGTCCTGATACCATGTACTAGTGAAAATGTATTTCTTTTCCCATTGGTATAATACCAGATTTGCGTACATGGAAGCACAAGAGGCACCCATTGCTACACCTTTTTTCTGACGATAAAATTATCCCTTGAAATGAATGTAGTTATTTTCTAAAACTAAATCCATAAATTCCAAAATTAAATTAGTGAACTTGGCCCCCAGTTGGACTTCATTAGATAAGTAAGTACCTAACCACTCCAGGCCCGTGTTGTGTGGAATACTAGGGAATAAATCGACTACATCAACAGTGACCATAAACATCTCAGGTAAAAATAAACTCTGATCCACTCCTTTTAGGTAGTCCCATGAATCCTTACATATGTGTTTAATTTTCTCTACATGTTGTTTTAAGGAGAAGTCGATAAATTTAGCTAAGGGTTCTGTGACACTTCCACCTCCTGAAACTATAGGTCTAAATTTAAGGGGGTTCAAATTCTTATGTGTCTTTGGAATTCCAAAAATCTGGGCAACCTTGGGTTTTTTTACTAATAAGTAGTTATATAACTTCTCATTAATAGCATTCTGCATTAAATAGTCATATAATAAATAATTTATTTTAGCTTGAGCTATATTAATCTCATTTTTTGAGACAAGTTCATATTGATCGGTATCCTGTAACACCGTGTGCAAGGCAGCCTCATAATCCCAGTTGTACATCAAGACGGCCCCTTCCCCCTTGTCTGGTTTCATAACCCTACACCCCTCCATTTTAAGATTTTTAATTAGAGTCAACTCATCCTCAGTAATGTTGTCAGATGTTTCACAATAATCTTTCTCCTTAAGTTTCCTAATGTCAGTCTCAACCAACTCCTCAAAAATTTTGATGGTGGGGTGAACCGGGGGGTTAAAGGTACTTTTTCTTGTGAGAGTCCTTTCTAAGTTTCGTTCATCTTTGAACAATACATTAAAATTAAGCTGCCTCATGAAAAGCTTTAAATCAATCAAGGTTGTAACTATGGGGGAAGGCCTAAGGGGAACATAATGAAAACCCTTGGAAAGTAAACTAAAAAAATTGTCCGTTATTAATAGGTCAGTGTAATTAAAAATAGTAAAATTGCCTTTCCCATATTTAATTTGTTTACCTTGAAATAATATGGTGCTATTGTCCTCATCAACTATAGATCCTAAAACTAGTTTGTTGGATGGTTCCAACTGTTGTATTGTTCCCTGTGCCCCCTCCCTCTCCTCTGGGGATAATAAAAATCCTGAGTAGACGGATTCCTGTTCTTCTGTGCTATTCTCTCACTTCTTCTGAGATTCTCGTTTCCTCCCCCTATAGGTTCCCCTTGCCTATTACTTTCACCCCTTTCATGAAAGACATTTTCAGTAGTGTTGTTGTTACTTCTTCCTTTTATAATTGGGAGGGGATAGGCTTTACCTTCCTTGTATTCAGTTAAGTCTCTCTCTAATTTCCTAATTTTTCGATTAAGTACCCTAGAACAATGCTGGTCTACATCACTAAACAACTTGTCATAGTCCCTCTTAACTGAGCTAAAAGTTTCATCTTTTAACATATTTACGTTAAGCTCATCTAAATCTTTTAACAAAACAGTCATTTTTTTCTCATAGTCCATCACCATACATTTTAACATGTCCAAACCTGCTTTGTTGAAAATTTCACAAAGCTGGTCATATAAAACAGAACCATGTTGTACATTGTTGGGGAACTTAAAAAACCTCAAGCCCTTAGGGATTCTCTGTACATTAATACATTCGTTTAGATAATCAACTTCCATCTGTTTGTTCTTATAAGAATACAGTTTGTCTTTAAAGTCAAAAAACACATTTTCAAGATTTTTGTAATTGTCATGAAGCACAGTACCTTTTCTGAAATTAAACTGTTGTTTTGTCCAAGATTTAAAATCAAAGGACTTCCTCTGCTCATTTGACCCAGAAGCAGCCTGGTTGTTTGTTTTAACTTGGTCAAAACAATTCGAATTCAAGTTACTATGATTACACCCTCTCTCAGCTTTCCTTGTAGCATTTCCAACCCCAACCACTTCAGCAAGTGTTCTGGGGGAATGGTTAAATTGTTGTTGATTCCCCGGTATCTGGGAAGCTGTTAGTTGTGTCCGCTGTTCAACCATTGAAGTCAATTGTGTCAATAGTGTTAAAACCTGTTTAAACTCAGCCCTAGAAACTGGGGCTGTGTCAGCATCTTCACAATCGGCTCTCAGTACTGCCGGAGTGTGGGTGAAGCCGCTGGCTTCCGTTCCTTCTGCCATGTGTAAAAATCGACCAAAAAACACCAAAACTAAAAGCAAAATCCAACCAAGAATAAAACCACTTGGCACGACAGGACCCGGAAGCACGTAAACAAAGGCTTTCAAAATAAGCAGATGAAGAAATCAAACAGCTGCTAGGTCTCCAAAAGGATCCTTTAATATAACAAGGCAAAGTAAAAATCCACAATATCTTCCAAGCGCTTTCACTCGACCACTTGCGAGCTTTTTCAAGGCAAAAAACATTGCTGGAAGTTCATTCACATTAAATACTTCCACAATCATCACATGACTTCCTGTGACCCTTTCCCAACAGGAAAATCACCATATAAGGAAATTCTAAAATGCATTCTTATTATCATTAAAAATAATTCATTTTCTAAAAATCTTGGCAACTAGATACCATATTAAACATGAAATCAAAACAAACTGTTAAAATGTGCCAAAAAACAATCCTGCAAAATATTTTTTTTGCCTTGAAAAAGCTCGCAAGTGGTCGAGTGAAAGCACTTGGAAGATATTGTGGATTTTTACTTTGCCTTGTTATATTAAAGGATCTTTTTGGAGACCTAGCAGCTGTTTGATTTCTTCATCTGCTTATTTTGAAAGCCTTTGTTTACGTGCTTCCGGGTCCTGTCGTGCCAAGTGGTCTCTAACAATGGTACCAACATAACCCCAGACAGTACAACCCGCCTACTAGGTGTAACAATTGATAATCGTCTCAGCTTTGATGACCATATCAACTGCACCATAAAGTCTGTCAACAAAAAACTTTATAGAATTAAACCCTTCCTTACCCCTTTTGCAAGGAAAACTATTGCCCAGACCCACCTAATTTCCACCCTCTTTTATGCCTCTGTTATATATACTAACCTATCCAAAAACAACTTCTCTAAACTTTCCACCTGTTATAATAGCATAGCTAGATTCATTACATGCTCCCCCTTTAAAACTCACCACTGCCTCAACCTCAAACAACTTGGATGGCTAGAATTGCAAAACCACCTACTCTGTCAACAACTACTTATTACTCAATATCCTTTACCACCCTAACAACACCCCTATCCTCACTAATCTAATTACACCATATAAAAATCTAGCTAACTACACTCTGCTAATAAGCTTCTAGTTTCCTCTATTAAATCCAACAACAAAGCCGGTGATTCACTTTTCTCAAACACTGCAGGTAAAAACTGGAATCTGCTTCCTTCTGAATTATCAACCCTTGCCTCGACTTCTCTATTTAAAAAAACATCTTAAAGAACTTCTCAAAACTCATTGGCTCTGTCCATGTGCTAACCCAGACTGATATCTTTTTCCCCTTCCTTTCTACCCCTCTAACCTATGCCTTCAAATTTAGCTATTACCCTTTTCTTCAGAATATGAAGATAAAATATAACTTCTTTTCTCTTAACTGACTCTTGCTCATACCTTCTCATATGTGTAGTATATTGATTAGTATAATTTTTTACTAAAATTTTTATAGTTTATCATTTTTAATTTTTCTTTGAGCAATGCTGCCTCTGTATTTGATTTATTATGTCTTTTTATATTGTTAACTTTGTCACTGTTCATGCTTGGAGCTTTTCTCCCCGGGCCTGTACTGAAAATGGACATATATCCAGCTAGACTAGCCTGGTCAACAAATGTAAAATAAATAAATATAAATTTTAGGCAGATCTGTATTCCATTTTACATAGCATTCCTGTTATGTTATGCAAACATTAGTTATGTCTATTGGCAATTACAATACTCAATAACAGGATACATATGACTTGTATTCATCTGACAGTTTAGCAGCATGATAGCAAAGATAATTGGAAGAGCTAGGTAACTATCCATGCACATAAGACATGTAATATCCACCTCACTAGTATCGTTTGCAATAACAGCTGTGCATGTGTACATGTTATGCAAATGTGTAATGACCCTTGTTACAGGGCTGGCCCAAATGGCTATGTGCACACCTACATAGAGTGGATATTGAGAGTAGAGACACACTGGTTGAACTTTCAGGTTTGTGTAGCCTAACCTCTCATTGCCAACCTAACAGCCGCTTGCAAATACTATATGTAAGGTTGAGCACAGTACTGGTAATGAAACAGGTTGCATATCATCTGTAACTCCAGTGTAACATCTGCAGTAGGAGTGTAAGATGTAGGAGACCGCTGCCCATGTATAATAGCTGCTTCATAGGTGATGGCTTACACTATCTGATTATATCCTGATCATGTTGATAGTGGCAGCAGAGTCTATTGATACATGACTCTGTTTGGGGAGTGGGTGTCTATGCCCAACAGAGCTCATGGTTCTGGTGGATATGTGAGTATATACCCAGAGAAGGAAACAGACCTGCTGACACTTGCATCATCTGTAATCAGCTATCAGGATGTGATGTGCTCCTCAGAGGAGGATTGCTGCTAAAGGTAGCTGCTATGTTTCTGTAATAGCCAGTGTTGTCATGTCCATAACACAAATATTTACTTGTGAGCATCACTGTCTAAAACATCTTCATAAGCAATAAGTAAATAAATACAGTACTTGGTAGTTGTAGTACTGAATGCTCATACAGGCATGTCCACTAGTCAGCTACTGGTGTTTACTAATGTCAGCTTTGTGTATGCGGCCATCCTGGGGGAATGTAATCTCTATGCCATGTACACAGCCAAATCCATCTAACACCACACCCCACACATTGTCTGGGATGCAGCTACAGGGGTAAGCTGGAAGGCAATCCAGTCTACAGCCATGACTGGACTGGACAGTCATGAGGTGTAGGTTAACACATGCATCTCATCACCACAACTAACACATACCCTTACCAGAACACAACAAGGACACCCACACATACCACCAGCGATCACACACATTCACAGAGGCTTCTAAGTATCTGGCCAAGCAAGAGACCTCCCAAGCTGGAATAGACAGACAACAAAATACAAAAACTGTATGACATAGTTTGCATAATTGTGCCACACCTCAGAACACATGGCCAGAAACATGCCCAGCAGTACTCATTTGTGAATGCAAACTCTAGAACTATGTTATACACCAAGCTATACGAGGGCACACATACTGTCAGCTGCCTGTCTGCCATGATAAGCCACATACCCATACACTCAGGCCACCTTTTGAACTATACACATGGCTCTGGCATATTCCATGTTGTTGTGTAGGACCTGTGATGCAGTAGCCCGGAATGCATGGAAACACACATGTAGGAACTGTCAGGTCTTGTAGCCCAAGCAGGTATGTCCCAAGGCCTGGGTAGCATTTTGCCAGTGGCCAGAATGATACTGCAGTACAGGGACAAAAGGATTGTATTCCACAATTGTCTAATGTACTGGTGTAATTCAAAGGGTATCCAGTATCCCTCTGCCTGGGATAATATGGCTGACAGACCATGATGCTTTGCCAGACAGAGCCTGCACCTGTCACCCCTGGGAATCTGGATACTGGCTAGGGCTCAAGCTTCCCCTATAGTGCCTTCATCATGCAAAGTTCCAGTGAAAGTCCACTGCTGTAACAGGTACAGCCAAGCAATAAACTGCGGGTCTCACTACTCAATGATACATTTCAGAAACTCAATATGGACTCACGTCAATCCTTAACATGGAGAACGTATCTGTGCAGTGACTGAGATATGGCTCAACGCTCCGGAGAGCACCCCTGCATGACCATGTTATAGCACATACCTCACCTCTCGGTCATTATCCTTTATTGGAACACAGGGGCCACAGATGTGTCCATATTCCTGAAGGATATGTACACCCCCATGCTAGTTGCACTCGCATAACTTCAGATGCAGTATGCTGAGCAACTACCGTTGTGCCAAAGTGGAATCACAATTCCACCTTGCGACAGATAACCCACCATGCCTCAGAATTCCCAACTGTCATATTGTGCTGTAATGGGGAATATTAGGTTTGAGACAGAAAACCATAATAATGGCTGTTCTCAACTATCCCATTATGAACTGGGAAGACTCATATGCCAACACCTGTGCTCAATGCATGTTGGATTTCATCAACCCCAATGATTTGGATCACCATAGTCACACAAACAGGACTAACAGTATGCTACACATAGTAAGTCTCCACAGCCAGTGTTATGCTTCTTAAGAGTGAAGTGGTGACTGTCATGGCACCCATGCATATGGACAATGCATTTGCAAATGCTGAATCCTACACAAATGCACTTTAAGCACTCACATAGGTGCAGTGATTGTGCCATTGAAACAGAACCAAGATTCAATTAAACACAAACAGGAAGGCAAACTGGTGGTACCCTGCCTTAAACTGTACCACATAAGGTAGTAACTGTTGCAAGAGTGAACACACATGAGTGGAGGTGATCCCTGGTCAGCTTCAGTAAGATGCAGATACACCATATAAAGCCACACAAAGCTACTGTGAAACTAATCAGCCACATATTATGTGGCCAATCAAAGAGCATTATATATCTGTGTCATGAATCATAATGGCAACAACAAGACCTGCCGTGCTTCACAGCACTATGACTTTGAGAAGTACTGCACCTACAGAAATAGCACCTGTTCATCCAGATAGGGTCTTGGATAACCTAAACTCACACTCACCCCCCCCCCCCAACAGGTACACATATTTATATATCCATGTACACTACAGAGCCCCTGTAATAACAACTATGCAGGTACAAGCTGCACTCTAAAGCCATGCATACAGCTTGCATGGGACCTATCAACATCCCAGGGTGTATCCTACACAAATGTTAGAACAATTTGTTCTCCACATACACATCATGTTCAATCATAGCTTCATGTCAGGCTATGAACACATTGAATGTTGCACAGCAACAGTTATCACACCCCACAAAGGGGAGACACCACTGATAATGGGAAGTAGTGCACTACTACCCTGCTGAGTCTGTAAGGCCATGAACCTTGATCAACTTATTTGATGTAGTCAGTACAGATGTAGATGACAGTAAGGTTGATTCACACAGCATATCATGACCTTGACAGGTCTTAGGACACCATCACCCATACTGTGTTCCAGCTACACTCAGTAAACTAGGTCTATATCCCTATGTCACAGGGGTGGTTGGCAACTGGACTGCTGGCAGAACCAACACTACATAAGGTATCTGACTAATACACGCACATCAAACCAGTGCCAGCTACAGTAATACAGGGTTAATTCCTGGTACTCCCCCCTCTTTGTTATCTATACCACACAGATTAACACAGAAAGCATCTGCCTATTGAAGTTTGCAAATGACTATGAACTAGGAGCAATATTTGACTCAATGAGTGCTGCGGGCAACATACAGAAGGGCCTTTATGGGTCAGATGTGTGGTGAGTGATGTATGGCCACAATCTGACAGCTAAGTATTGCATTGTCATCCCCCATGTTAAAAACCCTGTACCCATGAACTACCACGTAGGCAGCGGTCAACATAATGGAAACTGTGTGTATGGGATGCAGCTGGACAGTAGTCTTTCCTTTGATAGTTACTTCACCACACCAGTCAGGTAGTCATAAGTGGCACCCCTAATCATGACAGGGTGCCATCCATGAATATAGAGATCATTGTTCAGCCATACTCAACACTCAAGTGACCCATAATAGATCCCATATTTTCTTTAAGGGTTATTGGCCATGTTCAGATGGCCTACACCAGACTTCCCAATCCCTAGCTCCACTATGTAGCATGATGCCTACCCTGAATAAAGCCATGTCCAACACAGAGATGTTGGACATGCTACACTCACACATCCTGATTTCAAATAAATACATATGTCATGGACATCCACCTTTCTAGTACAAGTATCACAACATGCCTGACAGATCCCTGTCCCATACACTTTACACACTCCTGCCATACTATGCATCCCTGTCCAGCAAAGCTGCACATTGCCCCTCATTGAGACATGGTGTGATGACCACATGGCAAATATATCAGTAAACATGTGGATCAGTTCTGTGACACTGCTTGAACTGGACACTGAAACTTATCTGTCTGTTGGCTACAGCTAAGTAACCTTTCAGCCTAGGCTCATAAATGGCCCAAGGCATATAGCCTACTAGTTCACTATGACCATACATGCTATAGTTGATATCCAACCCTGCAAATACCATCAGGCTAGCTATTGTCCCATGTGTTTCACATATGCAATAAAGGTAATACATGGCAGGATACTACACAGCTGTACAGTGCCATGTAGATGTATATAGCAAAACACATACATGTAAAACATTCTGTGAGCAAGTCTACAGGGTCACAGGTCATGTCCCTTAAGGCTGTGTATGACTATATATGTGACATATACACAGCATTAAGGTCTATTGCATTAATGTGAACACATCCAGGCATGTGCTGATAGGTAAAGACACCAGTACAGGCAAACAGACATGCCCACATCAAGACAACATCCACATGGAGTATGAGCAATGTCATCACTTGACACACACATATATGGTGATAACTTCAAATCTCCTGTATGTGTTGAATATGGGTGAGTTAAACATGTCAGTGGTGTTAGTGTCATGTAGATTTGCAAAGACATATTTGTAATCTTAATAAATGTGATACACATGTATGTACAGCTGTACTTCTGTACTTCTCTGTGAGTTACTATGACCTGTCTCCATCATTGTCTTCCAGGTATGCTGCATGCCAGGCTGCCACCATACACCCGCTTGCAGGATGAGGTCCTCATTCCATACCTCCTTGACAACCATGTAACACTCTTCAGCCATGTGCCACAGGATGCACAGCAGTGGGATGTCCAGTGGGAGGAACTGCGCAGGAGGGTAAATGATGTTGGTGGCCACAATCGCACCTATCAGCAGGTACACCAACACTGCACTGACATCATTAGATGGGCTAAACAGCGTGCAAATGCAATCGCCAGGGAACAAGGTGCAACATGTGGGGGGGGGGCACTCACCCAGCCCCCACTCACACATACCAAGGAGTTACTGGCCAACCTGGGGACATCTGCAGAACTCCATCCACAAGTTTTAGCTGGTATTGTGGAGGTGGGTGTCTCACAACCACTGAGCCTGGAGTTGCCTGGTAAGGTACTACTGCACATATAACACAACTATATTTCATATAGTTACATATGTTACTGTACAGTATGTAATGTAACATCATATGTAAGGCATGTATGCACACATGCCATATACTATAGTTTGCTACTCTATGTATGCACAGATGTGCATACTCCATAGTATAGTCTATTGTACTGGCTTATGTGCTAACATGCACATTGCAAACTGTAGCTATTACACAGGTGTGGATAATGACCTTACTGCTGTGACACTCCTATTTAGGTAACTCTGGTGTTTCACAATGACAGCAGCCTGTTGCAGGTGAGATTGTTATTATTTATCAGGCTCGATAATGCACAGATCATATTAATTGCATGCCATCTGCCATGTGGCAATTTAACACACGTACACATAATGTATGGCAGCCCTGTTAATAATTGAAGACTATATACAACACCTACACTAAACCTTACAAACTGTCATTGCCAGATGTGTGAACAGCTGTGAATACAATGGTGGAGGTGTGGCTCACTGTAGGGACATGTACTACAGATCAGCATTACACATGTGGGGAATACAAACAGTACTAAACAGAGAGCATATGTGTGCACACACTCTAAATGTTTTGGAGCTGGAGTATGACCAGCCCACAGGATTCACCCTTGTGGATTATACCCTTGCTATGAATGTCACACAATGTCATGTGCTATCTGACATGTCCATGACATTTAGTTGGCTGACTGCAACACTGCTTAACTACCCTGCAAAACATAATATCTCACATCCCAAACGTACCATCCTTTGTCTGCATAACCTTGTCCTCAGTGAAGCATATGACATCTATGGGTGTATGTCATATGGGACAACACTGACATGTGAAATAGATGCCCATCACAACCATTGGACAAAACATGTTTACACATGGCCATGTTGGATGGCCAGAGACATGAAGCAACACACACAGTAGAAGTGATGTACATGTGTGTACACCCTGTTGTACATTGGCTTGACACAATAAAACTATGGCCTTTGTGTAATGGTGATATTGCAGATGTGAAACACTAAACATCATACAGGCCTGTACACAGCTTGTGTAGGCATGACATCAAACCACCACATAACATGTCTTGAACATCATGAGTGTGTCATGACATGAAAGCATTCACCTGTACAGTATTGAAATACATACATGTGTTGCAGAACATACACATACAACCACATCAGGCCACAGATACAGTTCATTCACCTTGCTGGTGTCAGACATCACTGTCATGCTTGCTCCTCATGTGTGTGAGGTACACAGATGGCATGTGGGACATGGAGTACTGCTAAGTTAGCAATGCCTGGGAATAGTTGCCAGGCATCAGCAATATGGTTGCAGATGTGCAGGGGGGTCATCTGTATACCCTTCAGTGATCTGTGTCACACATTCCACATTAGGGTTTTGTGTGTATACACCTCAGTGACGTGGGTCACATTCCACATTAGATATGTACTGTATCTGAACACAATCATGGCTATGAACTGTGTCTGTAACTCACACTGTATAGCAATAGTGAAGTCACATGATGCCCTTCAATGGCTATGCACATCAGCTCAATGTGCAGTTTGTCACTGTATATATGTAGAATGGACTGACAACATTGTGTGAGCTGAAGGTCCATGTTAGTATAACACATCCCTGCATTGGGACACCTTTGCCTCACTGAATATTTGAAAGGACACCATTGTGTTAAACATGTATGTATGTCATTCAACACGTCAGCAGAAGACATGTCATACTACATGTGATTGGCAAGGTCATATGCCACACATCAGGCTGGTGTACTGTTAACCAGTGTTGGTCTGTGGCACCATTGCAAAGTAGGGACAGCCATGTCAAACATGTGTGTACAGCCACATGCACATTGTCTGTAGACTCAGCTCAGGGGTAAGCAGAATAATGTTGAACAGACATGCACTGTTTTGGGGGAGATATGCAAGCTAGGGCTCAGGCAAACATAGTATTCACTCAACATACCCTTCTGCTCATGTCCTCCTCACACATAGGGGCAGTGGCCAACACAAAGCATCAGTGACAGATGTACAAAGGTCAGTGATGGTCTGTTAACATGTGGGGTATGTTGCACAAAACATGGCAGTGCAGTCAACGGTGCATAGTGCATGCATTGTGTTGCAGGTTTGGGGCATAACCTACTAACACAAATGGTGCAACTCAGGGATGTATGATAACTAACACTATAAATGTCTAAGCTGAATGCCTTCTGCCATATCATATGCATGTTGCATGCCACTGTGTGCCATAGCATGTGTCTCTGTGTCTGTCTGTGTCTGTCTGCATCTGTTTGTGTCTGTGTGTGTGTTTGTGTGTGTCTCTGTGTGTGTGTGTGTGTGTCTGTGTGTGTGTGTGTGTGTCTGTGTGTGTGTGTGTGTGTGTGTGTGTGTGTGTGTGTGTGTGTGTGACTGTCTGAGTGTGAGTGTGTCTGTGTGAGTGTGTGTCTCTGTCTGTGTGAGTGTGTGTGTGTGTAACTTGTAATGTACAGTTCTTGTCTGCCTCTCACAGGTGTTGATGTAGGTACGTTGCCCTCCAGTGGTCCACCTGATGTTAGTGTCCCCACAGACGCTAGCAGTGATAATGAAAGTATGATTGAGGCATAGGCAGGGTTGTCAGGGGCTGAATCTGTGCCATTGGTTGCCATTCCACCTGCATCCCCCTCATCCTCACACACAGTTCTCATGCCTACACAAACTCCATCACCAGTGGCCATAGAGGAAGGACAGTTGGTGGGTGGTAGCATGGAATAGGAAAGTGTGGAGACTATGGAAGGTGTGCCTGCACACCATGATCCCAGCCAACTGACTGGTGATGTTCCACACAGGCATGTGCCCAGTGCTGCTCATAGGAGGACCTCTGGCCAACATGCCCCTGCAAGACATAGCACATCAGCTGGTTCACCAGATGCATATTTCAGGCTGTAATGGAGGCACAGGCACGTGCTGAATGGCACAACAGAGAAGGTCTGAGGCTTCAGAGGGCTGCTGTCCTGTCTTTAACTGACAACATCCAGGCAATTGCAAATGCTTACCATCATCTTGCAGATATTTTGGATAGACGATTGGGTGACATGGTGGGAGTCCTTGACCGTGGCATGTAAATCCTCGAGCGTGGAATGTCTGTGCTGGAACATCTGGTGGGAGTGAGGCATCAGGCACATGGACGTAGGCCAGCTACATCACTTGTTGAAGGTCTACGTGAACATGCTACTTCACATGCCCGCTCCCATAGTGGTGGTAGCAGCAGCAGTGCAGCTGGTGCTGTGCTGTTCACACCAGGATACAGCAGGCCATGTGCACGTGGTCCTGGATGGTCCCAACAGGGACATGGTTCCAGTGGACATGTGTCATCAGGCAGTACCCAATCTGGACCTCTGCCTGGTAGTGCCCATGCAACCCCTGGCAGGTACAGGTCACGTAGCCATGCACAGACACTGTGAACTGTGAAACCTGTCCTGTACAGTCTGCAGCTGTCAATAATACCCCTGTGTAGGTCAGCCACATGCCAGACCTGTGTGCATATGTACACACACATACACCAAAAACAAATATAGGGCACCTCAACACACACACGCATAACATCCACACATGCCCAATGAGATCAAAGTCTCTAACCCACACACATGATGTCATCCAATGGTGCAGACTAGGCCTCTGGCAAACACTATCACCCTGTGCATATGATGATATGACATGTGCCGCATCCCTGTCATCCACACTATCGGTGCAGGGACATGCTCATATGGTCTGATGCACAGGGTGAACATACTAGGAAGACAATTGTAGATTACAATCGTTGAGTGGTGTTGACAGGCAGCAGACATACCATGTACTACAGTTTTAGAATGCATTTTGTACTTTTGACAGTATGTATCATGTGTAACAACAGTAACTGCATGTTGATCTTGATGTTCTGCCTTCCTCTTTCAGGTGTAATTGCATGTGCTGGGGGATGTCAGTGTTTGCGGTTAGTGTCCCATACGTAAATGTAGACTACTCACAGGACTGTATGACAATACCTGCATGCACTTTGTAACTTTCACATCACAGTTATAATCTCCCAAGTTTCAAACATGTTTACTGATCTAATGATCCAAGAGCATGATAGTTGTGTAGTAAGCTACTGTGGCCAGAGCCGTCACATCCATAGTGGGATACATCACAGGTATAGTTACCTGGAGTGGGGAGGAGGTAAAAGAGTGGTTTATCAGATGACAAAGGTAAAGGCCAGCTTCGCATTGGGAAGCAGTAATACCCACTCTCATGACAGGACACATACACGGATTCACAGACACAGTAACACACCCAGGGATTCACAGACACAGTAACACACTCTCTGACACACACACAGTTGCCAGTATTGGGATGAGAACCCCTGCCTATGTTCAAATCATCATTATAGTATTATGCAATTACAAGACGCGCCACAGAGATTACACATGTACAGGTAGTCAGAATGGCCTAAGATCAAGGACATCAACAGGGATACTAGATTGCAGTGAGTGCATGTGGGGAGAGGAGTTCATCTGTAGGCTATGTAACAACAAGCCTCACCCCAGGTCGTATATGTTTACAGGCAGTTAGAATGCCCTTCTAAGACTGATGACATCAACAGGGATACTAGATTGCATTGAGTGAATGGAGGGAGGGGGTCTTCTCATTTCACTGTGGTAAAATACAGCCTCACTCCAGGGACCAGACAGCCATACACACATACACACACACACACACACACACACACACACACACACACACACACACACACACACACACACTGCGGAATTCACAAAGATATACACCTATGTCACACACATACATATGCTTGATGTGAGTGATTCAAACACTTGCCTATGTCTTGCTTTCTACACTTCAATCTGTACAGATGTTTACACAGTGTACAGGTGAGTGAAAAACATTTGGAATGTATTCCCCAGCATGCGTGACATATATGGACACACACACACACCCCCACACATGCCAGTACTGTGAATCAAATACCTGCCTATCTCATGATAGGTATTACAGAGCGACAGCACTATCACACGCACTACAAAGTGTACTGACAATTTCCTTTGCCAACTGTGCTGATGTATGCACAATATATGCATAGGGAAGGTGTTACCGTTCCAGGTGTCAAGAGGTTTGCCTTCAGTGTCACCCTTACTTCATGCTACGTTGTGTGTCTTCCCCTTCAATTAACAAAACCATAGCTTAGCAGTTACACAGGTTATTGTAGGAATGGTTGTGACACACCTGTGAGCTGTCCTCCATAATCATTCATCTGCAAAGTAGACCCACCACTTAGTAGTTATGTCCAAACATTTGGCAATACCTGAAGTACAGCTTACTGTACTTTGAGCATATCACCATATACAGTTGGCAATGTTGAGGCTGCATTGCAACTACATGATGTACTAAGACAACAGTCACCTTCAAACATCAGACACTGCAAACGAATGGAATTTAAACACACATCAATACATGTACACATATGCAGTCTCCATCAGTAAGTGGACTAGCAGGTCAAGACGATACATTCCACACCTTCCCCACACCATGTGTGAAAGCTACCTGAGCATTACACCATAATGGATGTTGTATTCATGTACTGGTAGGACACACAACCACCTTCACTGAGTAGCCAAGTGTACATTTATGCCAACAGCACATCAGCAAGCCACACACACAGCAATATTCTATGTCATGATCCCACAAACTGTTAGTTGACAGTTCCACTGTGAAGCCAGGGCACTGTAATGGTCAACAGTGAGAACATCATATTTGCCACACACACATCATATTTGCCACACACACCTCATGATGACTTGAAGAGTGCCAGCAATGTGCTCTGTTTGAGCTAGGCATTACACTTATTCAAGCATGTGCGAGGTCTGTGGCTTGTAGACAGCTCACCCCTGCACGTTCTGGCTATTGTGGTAATAAGGTTAATGTCCAGACAGCACACAGCATGCATGGCTTGCAATTGTTGACATGGGGTATATGTACGAGCTGTGGGCACACATGGCTGTACATGTCATGGACATATCACCTGTAACTACTCAGGAACATACATAGCATAGCTGTATTTCCCTGAGTCTGTCAATACAGGCTATGTGTGTAGGTCCTGTGATCCTGTTATTTGGGTATGTTTGTAGGCATTGCATTTGGTGGACATGTCTAATGACATACATGCCACATGGGTTGTTGTATGATATGTTAGGTGTCATGGATGATCAGTAGAGTGGGAATATTACATCTGTTAACATAGATATCAACCCTTATGTACTGTTAGCATGCTATCTGCAATGTGCAAGTGTGTAATGAATGTAGTCACCTGTATGTAGAATGGACAATGACAGCTATGGTATATTCATTTATGTTGTATGAGTGTGGGATGTACATACCCAGGGCAGGTACAGTTAGGTCATATCCAACCATGAGGGTGTTGTTTACTGGTGTATAGCAACAGTCGACTGTGTTAATGCTGACAACATCTGAGGGACCTTGATATGTGTACAACTGACCTGGTTACAAACAGTGGTATTATTGCATTGCATAACACATTATGCAACTGTGTCAGTACATGGGTACTTTGCATAGTTGATGTAGGACTAGGTACAGTCCACCAGTCGAAGTTTATTTGGTGTTCTACCATACTATTTCATACCACATGTATGGATGTGTGTTGGTAGTCTGAGGACATGGTGGTGGATGTATATGAGGATACAACCTAGAATGCAGCTTTTGCCACTGTCACCTGTACCTGACTCATCTGTGATGAATTATGTTGGAGTAGTGGTCTTTACTTGTGGGTAGCCTTTATGAATATGTGGACACCACCACCTGGAGTGGTCCGTACCAGTGTTATGGCCCACATGTCTGGATCTGAGTTATATGGTGGTAGTGCTATTGTGCACTACAGAGCCTTCAGCCAGGTGTTCCTCATTGCATAGATGTCAGTATTCCCCATTGTAGGGTCTACATTGAGCAAATGTATTATGAAAGCCACTCCTCTAGCACTGGTTAGCATAAGCATCCAATGCAATTGTCTTGTAGGTGTCAGGGTGTTAATTCTGTGTTTAGGACTTGTGCCTTGGAATGCCAGTATATGGGTAAATGTGACCTAGGTATTATCCACACTCCCTTGAATCATGGATGCATGTGCTCTGTGACAAAGGTATGTCTTCTTGCAGTCATGACATCCCAGAATAACAGACACTGGACAACATCATAATTACAGCAGGACATTGGCTCATTGTTTTGGTCAAGCAGTTGCCACTCATACCATGACATCATTGCGAGTTGCAGTATTGTGCTTGGTATCAAATGCTAAATCTAAGATGACGGACAGCAGCAGACGTTGTGTAGATGACGAATGTCAGATATGCTTAGTGGAGTGGTCCTGCTAATAATGACAACTACTAACACAGCCGGGAGAGGTCAACTTGACACCTGCACCTCAGTACCATTACACAATGGGGCTCACATAGTATGCTTGCACATGCCACTGTTCCAAGTATAATGCCACTGTCCACAACCTGATATCAATGTATGCCTTTCAGGGCAGCAATGTGTGTGACACATGCTGTAGTTAGCATCCACCTGTGTGTCCCAGTTAACCTATTGTCTGTCACTTCCACACATGCATGATTGTGTCTACTTCACATATATATGACAGTACTTCATGTACATGTATGTATTTGTATCACACAGCACAGACACAAATATATCATTTACGGGACACATACAGGTATCTGGTAGTAAACCTGTATGATGTGCATATATACTGAGAGTTAAGATGTACATAGCTGTAAACCTGTGTGTTTACAATAGGAGTCCATTACAACGTGCTCTGTACATCTAAGTGTATGAGTATGCACACTGTGGCCTTCTGTGGTTAGAATCGGAGTGCATCCCAAACAGCCCTGTGCTACTAAGTGTATGAGCGTACACACTGCCACCTTGTGTGAGTCAGTGCATCCAAACAAGCCCTTTGTTTCTAAGTGTATGAGCATGCCCAGTATAACCTTGTGTAGTTGTAGTCATAGTGCATCCCAAACGGCCCTGTGCTACTAAGTGTATGAGCATGCCCACTGTCACCTTATATAATTGGGGCCAATACATCCATACAAGTCCTGTGATTCTATGTGTATGAGCATGACCACTGTAACCCTGTATAGTGATAGTAGTTGTCCATTCCACAGATGGACATACTCCAGTTTAGGGCTTGTTGTGCTACAACTATACCTCTCAGGCCTACCTATGTCTTACCCACAGATGATGTGTCTTGTTTGTGCATACAGGTTGTAATGGACTCCTACTTTAAACACACAGGTTTACAGCTATGTACATCTTAACTGTTGGTATCCCTGTTGATGTCCTTAATCTTAGAAGGGCATTCTGACTGCCTTGATATGTGTAATCTCTGTGTTGTGTCTCATAACTGCATAGTACTATAGTAGTGATCTATAGATAGACAGGAGTTCTGATCCCACCACTGGTGTGTGTGTGTGTGTGTGTGTGTGTGTGTGTGTGTGTGTGTGTGTGTGTGTGTGTGTGTGTGTGTGTGTCAGCAAATGCCTGAGTGTGGTTGTGTGTCATGACAGTGGGTTTTACTGATTTCCAAAGAGAAACCACCTTTTGCACTGGCCTTTATCCTTGTCATCTGCTAACCCCCCCCCCACTGCAAGTAATCAGTCCTGTAATGTCACCCAGCTCAGAAGCAGAATCAGAGTAAGTGTAATTGTATGGGTTCTGTGGTACATACACCAACTGCAAACCACTCTACTGGTTACCTTTACATAGGCAATACTTGTAAGCACAATACTGGCAAATGTGTGTGTTTGTGTGTGTGTCTACCCTGTAGCCAGGCATGCACATGTGTTATGTCTTTTAACATGCTGCACACCATGGTAGTCATCTGTGGTGAGTGGAGTCTACAAATTATTACATAGTTAGGAATAGAAAAGAATAGACAATCAAGAACGACTACTGTTGGATATGTTATTTTCCTGTGCCACTGTTGAGCAGTGACACAGATGTGGTCCCCAGGGTGTATGTCCATACCCATCATTCCCCCACCCAAACTCGACCATCCCCAGGGTATATTTCCTTAGCCATCATTCCCCACCCCAAACTCCACATACAGAACAACCATCCCTTCTCTGGTTAACTGATTAAGATTTAAATGTTATAAAACAAGAGTTGCCTCTGTTTTGCGTACACGTCAATTCCTTTGGAACCCTTCTGTGTCACAAAGGGTGTTCAGACATGTTTATATATATGGCTATAGCTGTGTCTGTGTATATGTACACACATATATATATATATATATATATATATATATATATATATATATATATATATATATATACATATGTGCGTGTGCTCGTGTGTACATATCCCGTAAGTGCATATATGTATTTAGTATTTAGTTATAAAAGTTGCACATATGTAGACTTGAAAGTGCGTATTTAGTATTTTTTTATAAAAGTTGTACATATGTAGACTTGTCTATGCTGTTTCACAGAGTACAGTACATTCAAGGGTACTGTACATATGTACACAAAGTGACTGTCCCATTTGTTTTCAGTACTGTGTAATACCTGTAGTAAAATGTGTATTATAAAAACCATGAAGCATGTATACAACCTAGATGGCTTAGTGGTAAGTTCAGTGACCTTGGTGTTCATGGTCCAGGGTTGACAACCTTCAAGGGTTGCGAATAATGTCATTTAGGACTGAATAAGACACTTTTAAGCAGGTGTAAATGTGTTTTCAATACAGTAAGCAGCGGGTAGACACAGGTAAAAGACATGTACAACTCGCAGTACACTTGAAATGCCCTTCTTTGGCAATCCTGTTGATGTCACCCACCTAGACATACACCTCTGGGACTGCTATAACCTATTGATCTCTGTAGCACGTCCTGTAACTGTGTAATGCTGTAGTGTGATAAACTAGTCTGGTAGGTGTTCTAATCTCAGACTTGCCAACTGTGTGTGTCTGCCTGTCTGAGAAGGGAACAATGCTTTTTAGAGTATGCACAATCCTTACAATTCACATACTCAGCTTTGGCAAGGGTGCTGATGTCACCCACCTAGAAATACACCTCTGGGACTGCTGTAACCCAGTAATTTCTATAGTGTGTCATATAACTGTGTAATGCTGTAGTATGATAAACTAGGTTGGTAGGTGTTCTAATCCCAGACTTGCCAACTGTGTGTGTGTCTGCCTGAGAATGGACCAACACTTTTTAGGGTATACACATTCCTTACAATTCACATACTCAACTTTGGCAAGGGTGCTGATATCACCCACATAGAAGTACACCTCTGGGACTACTGTAAGCCAGTAATTTCTGTAGCGAGTCCTGTAACTGCATAATGCTGTAGTATGATAAATTAGTTTGGTAGGTGTTCTAATCCCAGACTTGCCAACTGTTTGTGTCTATCTGCCTGAGAAGAGAACAATGCTTTTTAGAGTATGCACACTCCTTACAATTCACATACTCAACTTTGGCAAGGGTGCTGATGCCATCCACCTAGAAATACACCTCTGAGACTGCTGTAATTCAATAATTTCTGTAGTGTGTCCTGTAACTGTGTAATGTTGTAGTGTGATAAGCTAGTTTGATAGGTGTTCTAATCCCCGACTTGCCAACTGTGTGTCTATCTGCCTGAGAAGAGAACAATGCTTTTTAGAGTATGCACACTCCTTACAATTCACATACTCAACTTTGGCAAGGGTGCTGATGTCACCCACCTAGAAATACACCTCTGGGATTGCTATAACCCAGTAATTTTTTTAACATGTCCTGTAACTGTGTAATGTGATAAACTAATATGATAGGTGTTCTAATCCCAGACTTGCCAACTGTGTGTGTGTCTGCCTGAGAAGGGAACAATGCTTTTTAGAGTATACACACTCCTTACAATTCACATCCCCAACTTTGGCAAGGGTGCTGATGTCACCCACCTAGAAATACACCTCTTGGACTACTGTAACCCTGTAATCTCTGTAGCACATTGGGTAACTGTGAGTGTCTTACCACTGGACATGTTGAGGAGCATTTTTGAAGTTTTCCTATATGGTGGCCATATCATATGTTACAATGTCCACCTCACGAGGATTACAGATTTCAATCATCCAAGAGACTGTGTTGGCAAGCCATACCCATACCCATACATCTGGAAAAAGGCCTGGTGAACAACGTAAGCAGCCCTACTATTTCCCAGAATATGGTCTGAACCCATGTGTCATACACAAATACACTTGCCTAGAAAATCCCACTATGTTGCTATTACCCTGCACATTGTTGACAGATAGTAGGCATGGTGTGAATGCAGTGGGCTGCAGAGGGCATGGCACCCTGTCCACCAGTACAATAGGTGCATAATTGTGGACAATGCGCCTTCGCTATGTTCCCCACTGGATGTCTGCAACATATGTGGTGCCATCAAATGTGATCCACAAAGGATATACAATGCCTTACACACATGCTCTGTATGGACAGATGCCACTAACACCAGGGAATACCTGTATCATGCTATCAATGCAGGTGCAGGGTCAACCTGCTGTCTATTAGCAGGTCCTGCCACACCAGGCCAGGATTGGCACATCTGATGATAACAGTCTGTGTACACAACATGTGCCAGGCAATCCAGGTACAATTAAACTTGTCACTGTACATTAATTTGGGACGTGCACATCCCAGGCAATGTCCATGTCAAGGACTATCAAACACAGACATGGCATGCATTGCAAAGCAATGGCCACACACAATGGTAATCAGGATGACAGGACAGTTAAAACAATACCCATCTGTGTGGGGCATTGCAGACACTACACCCCTGAACCACACTGCAGACCATTGTCAGGTGGCCTGATGCCAAGGATTACCCCTCACCCAGCCTTGTACAGCCATCTTGCACAGCCAACCACTACACACCCATGAAGCATTGCACACATGCATGTCAGTACTGGCACCTTGTGTCTGCATGTGGGGTAGGATGTTCCCAACCAGTCACACCCAGTGTATCTCTCATTGGCATACTGACTGATGTCAGACACGTTCACATGCCCTAGCCCATAGAACCTCAGAATAACCCCTGTGGTGCATGTAATACCTGTGCATTACTGTAGTGTGTCACACTAAGTAGTTAGGAAGTATATTTGTGAGCTTGCCAAAGTGTGCCAATGTGTTTGAGTCCCTTAGAGAGTGTAGTTGTTTTGGCAATGACATCTGTTCATGTGGACAGTCGTGTGCTACACCTAATGTATGTCTGCTATATCTCTGTTGCAGATGTCGCTCACCAGCACACATATATGTTCTTACAACACACTAGCATGTCAGCTATGTGGCACATGGTGTAACTACATGCACTTGTAATAGTAATGGCTTGTCAGTCAGGGGTTTGAACCCCTGTACTGGTAGGTGTATGACAGATGATGCTTAGGTTTTAGTCTCCCAGCCCTTCTCTGATGTACTTTGCCTCTGTCTGTCCCTCCCACACACTCTCTGGTGGATGTGGAGTTGTACACCTGATCAGCAGCAGCTTGTGTTTTGTAAGTGATGGTCATGATCAGATGATGGCCTCTGCACCTATTGCAGTCCTCCTCTAGCTGATTGCATGTGAAACAGCTGTGGTGATGTTCCCATAGCCATTCACATGGAAACACAGTACAATATCTAGAAACATCATGCTGGTATTTGCCCATGACAGTCGCTGTGAGTGGAACCTGGATCTGGTGTTTGGTTAACAGAATCACAGATGAAATCTGGATATTCCGCAAATGACATACACAGTGGAAAATAGCCTAAAAATGGGAGGGTGATGTGCCAGACATGATTACAGCATGTAAGTGTAGCTATGCTTCATTCAGACTACTGCCAATTTAACAAGTTGTGTGTAGTAATAGCTAGCATGCATGTTTTAATAACTAACAAGACATTGCTCTGTTTGTGAGGACCCCCCCCCCCCATCTGTAGGGTCATCTGTGGACTGGTCAGTGTGTGGAACCATTTGTTTCTTGTATTACTCACAGAACACACATCTGTGAACTGTAGAAGCATAGTGTGAGGATTGCAGTCAATACATGGTGACAGTGATGAGAGTTACTGCCATTGTATCCCTGATTGGACATACGTCACATGAAACAGTGGTATGACAGTCACTGTCTGAGGTTATCACAGTGACATGCCAATAGTGGGCCACTGTTCATAGCTGCAGTCACAAGTCATCTACGGTTTGGACAGATGTCATGCAGTATATATGCATGTGTTGTGCTCACTCTGCAAAAGTACATCTGTTGTCCTGGGTTGATGGTAATATCTATGCATGCTGTTATAAGTAATCCTGAATGCTGTTGACTATTACTAAGCCTTATCTGTATTAAAACTGCAACACCATAGGCTGTATGGGATTGGAGGCCCCGGTGGAACCACCTATCCCACTACAGCTGGCCATGGCACCGGGCACCAGCACATCTGGGGCCCAGCCTTGGACCTCCACCTCTGTTGGCTCTGCACCACCTTCTGTTGGAACCGCCACTGAGGATGGGGCCTGTCCCCACTGGGAGCAGGTCAAGACAGGATCTTGTCAGCCATCGTACAGTCCAGGCCGTGGTGCATAGGGGGCTCATTAAGGGGTTTTGAGGTCAGCTACATCAGTTCAAGGGCAGAGTGTCACATTTAGAGGGTGAGCCTGCACCTCCTAGACAGCCCCCAGCACAGCCACTTTTGCGGCTGTGAAGGTGCAGTGGTGGCTGCCCATGGGTGGGGACCTCTGTCACACTGTTTCCATTTGGGGGTTCATGGGCTTGTGACTGCCAAACACCCCTCCCCATTCAAGGTGTATTCCCCCACATGTGTCATATACCACCCCTGTATGCTGTGTTGTCTGTCATCCTACCCAACCTATCCTCCATGAGCATACCTACTCTCCTTCCCCAACATCCCACTCTCACCTTACGAAAACAGAAACAAAAGGCCAATCTGTTCCCAGAACAACGTTTGCCCCATACATAGCTGTCCATTTCATACATGTGTCCACTGGACGCATGTAACCTTTTTAACTTGCATCACAACATACTACTGTTGTCCTCACCCCTCTCTCAGGCACATGATCCTGGTATGCACATGACTCCTAAAGGTTCCAGGTACACGTGATGCAGATGACCCCATTGTACACACGACACTACCAGTCCCTCTATAGTTACCCCATTTAACTTTTTAATGATGATGATGTTGCACACAGCACCTTGCAAGAGTACTGTTCTCACATAATAATTGGACAGGAACTGTAAAGGAAATGTAAAGGAAATGCTCAAAGTAATGTATTTGGGCAATGTACAAATGTTTGCGTGTATTAATGACAGATGTCTGTCTGAGGGAGTCTTGATATTACATAGGACAACACCACTACATAATGCAGGAGTTGCTGGTGTTTCCCTTTTCATTCTTTTTTACTGCTTTGTTGTCACATGGTATGTTCTTGCTATGTCTATATCTATATATATCTATATCCATGTATGTATATATATCTGGACATAAACACACACACATACATCTACATAATGGAATACATTTCCTATACTGTTGAATGACTGTGCTGGATGCTATGTTTGTGATAACATACAATGCTTGAATATCTGCCATGGCGTAGTGGTAAATCACATTGGCTGTGGTGTGGAAGGTCCTGGTTTCAAGCCTTGCAGAAGCCATTTATTTTGTTGCTGGGCAGAGCAAGGGCCGTTGGATACGGAGTGGTTAAGGCACTTTTAAGCAGTTGTGAGCGGGTGTGCACGGGTTTGCACAACGGTAAGCAGCTGTTACTTTTGGTTACAGTTCCTTACACTCAGTTACCTTCTTGATTGCTTAACCTGTGTACGCAGTGCTTACTCTCACGCAAACAGGCTGTAACCTGCTCACTGCTGCTTAAAAGTGCTTACTCCCACTTACCCCATGCTAATTTCTTTAAAAGAAAAGAAAAAGGGGTGATAGGAAAGTGGTGAAAAAGGGGCACAAAGAGGGAAAGACAATAGGCAAGGTAGCTAGCGATGTGTAGGAAGGGTGTAGGGAAGGTCCATAGCTCTCCATTTCTTCTACAGCAACAGCTGTGCATATGCAATAAATTTGGTGGTACATTTGGACATTCACAACCCTGAGAGAGGGGTGAGGACAACAATAGTATGTTCTGATGCCAATTAGAAATGTTTACATGTGTCCAGTGAACATGTGTGCAAAATGGACAGCTATGTATGGGGCGTGCTTTTTTTGCGGGAACAGGTTGCCCTTATTTTCTTTTACTTTTAGGTGAGAGTAGGATGTTGGGGAAGGACAGTAGGTATGATCACGGAGGATAGGTTGGGTAGGATGACAGACAAGACAAAAAAGACACGTACAGGGACTGTATATGACACATGTTGGGGGGGACACCTTGGACGGGCAGGGGTGTTTGGAAGTCGCAAGCCCATGAGCCCACAAATGGATACAGTGGAACTGAGGTCCCCACCCATGGGCAGTCACCACTGCACCTTCACAGCCCAGAAGGTGGTTGTGCTTGGGGCTGTGTAGGAGGGGCAGGCTCACCCTCTAGTTGTGCCACTCAGCCCTCAAGCTGGCATAGGTGGTCTTGAATCTCCCTGTCGAGCTCCCTATGCACCACGGCCCTACTGTACCACAGGTGACAGGTTTCTGTCCGCTCCCGCTCATCGGGGTACCGAGCTCCATACCCTGCAGCGGTTCCACCCAAAGGTGGTGCAGGACAAAAGGATGAGGAAGTCCCAGGCTGGGCTTCAGATGTGCTGGTGCCCAGTGCCATGGCCAGCTGAGGTGGGAGAGGTTGGTCCGCTGGGACCGGCCTTCCCATACGAGCTATGTTGTAGCATGTTTAAGTCAGATATGGGTTAGTAATAGTCAACAGCATTCATGATTAGTTATAACAGCATGCATAGGTATTCCCATTACCCAGGGCACCAGATATAAAATAGTTGCAGAGCAGGCAGAACACATGCATATATGGGTAAACAGTGGCCATTACAACATGCAGGTTTCATTGATGGCAACAGGACACCAATATGGGGGTATTTTAACATGGCACATGCATAGAAACAGATGTGAATATTTATAAACCAATAGCACATATGTCCCAACAAAGGTTAGGCATGTAGACATGCCAAATGAGTTGTGTAAATTGGTTATTTTTGCACATATGGTAGGGGTGAGAGAGAGAGTTCAATTAACAACTAATAAATCCTTGTAGTTTACATAACATTCATAGTCACTGCAGTGGTCTGTGCCTTACATGTATTATTACACTACCCATTGGTGTTATATTGTACAGTGGTATGTTTGTAGATTAGTATGTACGGGACCTGTGTCTTACGTACAGGCTTGACAAGATGCAGGTGTAATGCAACATGTTTTGAGACTGCTGACTGCTATCATACACTTTGAGTGAGATGCTGGGATGACAGGTATGTTTGCATGTACATTTTCTGACTATGTACAAGTCTGATTATCAGTTATAAGTCATTTACAGCTGCCTACATTTCTTGGATCATCACACAAATTTGTCAGGCGAACAGGGCAAAAGGCAGGTGATGTGGGTCATTTATCAGGACATACTGGGCAGATTGGAACAGTTGACTGGGCAGATTGGAACAGATGAGGGGTATGAATATGCATACCACTTTCTATTTGAGCATTCTAGCATAATCTGTACAGTTGTTAAGTGCATATATGCATACAGCTTTCTCTCTGAACATTCTAACAAACTGTGTGCAGTTGTGTGGAATGATTATGCATACAACTCACTGGCGCTCCTGGGATTCAAAGCCCTGCTGTGTGTGACAAAAGCATTACAGTTAAGATCACTGTACACTATTCTATCTGGCAATTGTTGTGAGGCTTTGCAATGTATTTAGTCTAATATGACTGACCTGTTTGCACTTCCAACATTGTTATACAGCACTTCATACACATTTTATCTGCATACCACAGTGTGGGTAACACTGCTTACTACAACAGTACTATTTAATAACTGCAACAGTACAACAACATATGACTACAGAGTAAACCGAAGCAATGCAGGGGTTACACCTTTATTGGCAGCATATTACACAAATCTGTATACTGGTACAACACTTTCTGAGGCTCTTACATTTATTTGTTATGGCAGTACATGCAGGCTATTTACTAACCTGCCTCGCGACACATCCTTTGCAGCCTAGCATCATAGGCTTGCTGGCTTGCAGCATGCTCATCTGCAGCTGTCAGAGAAGTAAAGTGATATTTAGCCATACTTATCCATAGTATACACAAGCTAGGCAATTATTAACAATGTAGTGGAAGGAGTACATACTCAGTTCTGGGGCATTCTGCATCTGCCTTGTTTCCTGGAACCACTGTTCCAGGACATCCCCCCTCCGCTGCTTCAGGTCTGCATGGTGGTACCTTACCTGCTCACCAGTCTAGGGGATACCTGTGGCACTAGTGAGGTCATGGGCGAGACTGTCCCAGGCCTCCGTTTTATACTGCGAGCCCTGGTACTGGCCCAGCAGTAGTCTCTTCTCATGGTGCTTTACCAGGAGATATACCATGAATTTGGACTCCTGGATGACCCAGCGCTGCACTCTAAAGCGAGTGCCTTCTCCCACTCCAGCCATTCTGCCTGCAGGGGGATGCTACAACCAGTTATGAGCCATATTCCCACCTCTTCAGTTTAAGTAGGGCAAAATTCCCGCACTTTTCCGTAATTGGCCGGTTTCGAAAAGGCTAAGCTATGTCTTATTCATTACAGGTTATATATGTGTCTGGTATCTGTCATTCATGTGTACATACACTGTATGAGGTCATGGGGACTTCATAACTTTATTACAGTGACACCTCTACTCTATGTTTACTGCAGTACTCCAATTCATATATTTATGGTCTGTGGCAGGTTATAGAACATTACACTGTACATAGATTCAGTTCACATCTTTGATTTGATTTCCCTGTGGTGAGGATTAGCTTGCTGATGCCTCATTTATATGTATTGTTATCATGGCATAGTGGTTAACATCTGTGATGTACAGGGTCCTGAGTTCTAGCCTTGCAGAGGCTGTTATTTTGTTGTTGGCCAGAACATGAGCTGTGGGATACAGAGTGATTAAGGCACTTTAAGGCAGTTGTGAGCGGGTGTGCATGGGTTTGCACAGAGCTAAGCAATACTAACCTCCGGTTACAGTTTCTTACACTCAGTTAGCCTCTGCATTGCTTCACTAGTGTGATACTCACATACTGGCAGCCAAACAGGCTTACACCCACTTGCTCTCACACTTGCAAATGCACTGTATTTGGTGTTTACATCTGACACTCACACCCTGGGTAGGGGTGAGGACTACAATAATACCTTGTGACGCCTATTACATCGGCTTACATGCCTACAGTGGGGTGTTGCAACCATGTGTTCATAGATGTTGTGTAGTGGGTTATGCAATGACACATATGGTCATACCATACTTAGCCATTTAAACTGGACTGTGCTGCGGTGGGACCCATATCGGGAATGGCTGCCCATTAGGCATAAGCATGCCAGTCAACTGTACAGAATCTGCAGTCTGTCCAGAGTTTGCTTTATACTATTGGTGTGTTCCTCTTGCAATCTGCACCTGTCTGGCAAATACCTGGGAAATGATGCCATTAAATACAGACAAGTAATTGGGTTTAGGACTCCATATCCTTCAGCTGAGTGAAGCTAAACTATTATTCTATCAGCTTTCTAATGTTGTAAGTAGAATATGTGCTTTCTGTCCCTATTTGTTCCCCCAAAGGTTTATGTTCTGTCCAGTGGTTTTGCTCTTAGGGGTTGAGAGGTATGGGCATAAGATCTGCTCATTTCAGAATATTACATACCCAGAGCGGTCCTAATACAACTTCGCCAGCCAACACCTGCACACCTAGGCCCATAATTGCATACCCATAGTTCCCCCACCTGTTCCTCCTCAACAGCACTCATCCTTACTGTGCATGCAGGTGGGGTATAAACACACCACTACACACTGCCCACTCTCCACTCTCCATGTGTCAGGACCCATGTCGTTCATTGTGTAGACCCATGGGTTATCAGGCTTGCACAACCTACTGGCCCATGTATGTCTACAGCCTGGTTTGATGAATCATTACAGGGACTGACTATAATGATCAGTCATTTTTGAGGTGTCCCACAAGGGACATTGATGTCTTTGTTTCAAGATTAGACCTGGCAGGTCTCTCGCACTGGTAGTATCCTGCCTGTGGTCTGGGAAGCAGTGGTGTGTTTACTTGTATCATCTGTTTGTATGTTTCACCTGTCTAGGTGGGGGTGGTTGATGATACGTGTTACACGTTTGTTGATTGGACACCTCATCCCTATTTGCACAGCCTGTGAACATATGTAATTTGTAACTGCTGTATCATATCCTAGCTATTTACATGTGTATATTTACACACACACACGCACACACGCACACACACACACACACACACACACACACACACACACACACACACACACACACACATGAATGCATACATGTATATAGGTTCATAGGTTGGTACAAGGCTACCGGCCCTAGGGACTATACAAGCCTAGCCATAATAATTCCCTGGCTATTTCCTCCCACACTATTTACTTCCCTGGACCCCTGTCTAGCAGGGCGACTGACATGATCCCTGGGGTGAATTTCCTTTCTCTCATCCAATCATCAAGGTTCCTTTTGAAAAGGGCCAAAGAGGTGCTCTGCTTGACATGTATGGGCAGTCTATTCCAGAGTCTGGGGAGTCTCTGGGTCAGGAACCTATCCCTCCATTATGTTTTGTTTATTGTGATGACAAGGTTTAGATCCCTGGAGCATGTGGTTCTGAGGGATTGGGATTTCTTTAAGTGTAGCAGGTCCAACAGCTCTGGGTTTGACATGGCCTTGTATGTTAAGCAGAGATCGCCTCGGAGTAGACGATATGCGACAGAATATAGCTGGAGTTTTTTAAGGCGGTCAGCATAGGGCATCTGCTTTAGGCCTGTGATTCTTTTAGTGAGGTATTTCTGTAGCCTTTCCAGTTGTTGCAGATGTCTTAAGAGGTACATACCAAATGGGGTGTTGTGTTCTATAATGGGTCTAATGAGGGATGAGTACAGTAGGGCAATGACCTCCTTTTTTCTGGTTGAAAAGCCCTTAGTGATAAGGTGTGCCACATAGAAGGATTTCCTGACTGTTGTGGCGATGAGGTTATTGAAGGTGAGACCACTGACCACCTGTGTCCCTAAGTCTCTTATCACACTTTGTGTTTAGTGTACTGCCACCTATGTGGTAATTCACGAGTACATGTTTTTTCCCAAAGGGGATAACTATACATTTCTTGGCATTGAGCTTAAGCCCATGGCTCTGGCACCAAGCATCTGTTTCTGTAAGGCTCTTTTTTAGA